>NC_044365.1:9901556-10272844 GCF_007364275.1 Archocentrus centrarchus | reverse complement strand
TTTCAACCTTAAAGCTGAGACTGAAGAACACTAGAGTAATTATATAATGAAAAGTCATATACAAAACTAGTACACCACTCTTCATTTGGCGAGCTGGACTGTCCACTCAACTGTTTGAGTTTGTAACATTAAGTCTCAATCTTTTTTAAGTGAGTAGTTTATCTCTTGGTCTTCAGGGTTTCTGTGTTTTTAGCTTCACTGTATTTTTGGTACTTGTCTTCCATACAAGTGTTCTCCCTCACTTAAAACTTCCTTCCTTTGCCTTTCTCCCCAGTGATGATATATGAGTTGGGCCTCAGGATTACATCATGCACTTTGCGTCACTAGCTTTCTCTTTGGTAAATGGAGCTGAATGTAATGAACGAATATAACAAACAAGGACAAGTGCGGATTTTCACTTTAAAACTTATCAAAGTTCCGAGACCATAAATGATTAGTGAAGGTTAAAAAAAAAAGACAACAGAAGGGAACGAAATATCTTTTTTAAAATGGTTCAGCAGCACAATGTTATCAAACTCTCTGTATTTAATTGTCTAGAGGACACCTCTTAACCACCTCAGTGACTCTACCTAGCCATTCAACTGTGTGACATCCAGCTCTGTGGCCTGCTGTATAATTCCCAGAGGGTCTGATTGACAGCAGTAAAGCCTGGCTGCTAAAATGTTGGTCCAGCTGCTACCATTGGAGGGAAGGAGAGGAGGGGGGGGGGATTACAGTGACCGGCTCACTCTGTACCATCCCATTCTTCACCTCCACGCTCCATCCCTCCATCATTTCATTCATTCAATCTGCCCTTGTCACGCAAGCTCAGACTCCACCTCCCCCTCTAATGCGTGCTCACACACACACACACACACACACACACACACACACACACACACACACACACACACACACACACGCGCAATGTGCACATGGATGCATCAGTGTGTGTCTAGCTGCCTGTGAGATAGAGCTGTATGAAATCACCAAATGATCAAAGAACCTCCACCTTTGAAAATCATGTTTTTCATGGTTCAACTCCAAAAGAAATGTGAGATATTAGGATTTAATGCAGTATAGTAAAAAACATTAACTGTCCCTTAAGGCATATAAATGACACTGTGGAAAGTCCATGGCACTCTGGTCTGCTGAAGTTATTTAGGGATCACTCAATGCCACACTTGGAAACTAGTTGGTTGTTGGTTGCTACACCATGTTGTTCATCTCCCACTCTGACAAAGACGTTTTCATGCAGGGCTTTGCACATGCTACACTGTGGTCTGAAATTCATTACTTTAATGGCAACAAATTAGAACTTTGAACTGCACGCTGTGACGACTGCCCACACGGGTAATAAACAAGAGGCACCCAGCCAGCAGCAGGCAGGGAAGGTAAATGGAAGAACAGCTGTAATTCTGCATTTAAATTCACTGAATTATACAACACACGGTTTGTATCATGTTTATATTGAGACCAAGAGGAGGAAAGACACTTTCTTAGACACAGGCGTCCAAGAGTAGACACACCAGGTGTGTTTTAACAGTCACATAGACACAGACAGGCACTGTGTGTGAACACAGCTTCAAATTGTTGTGTGTCCCTGTGTGTAACTGTACAGATGTGTTAAAGCTCTCAAAAGAATGAGCACATGAAGTATAGAAAACAGACTGACATCCTGCTGGAAGTTTTGAAAACTTTGGCTATTTTGCCCTATCCTCTGTGGCTGTCTCGAGCAGTGCAGAATGCACTCCACATCCTGTGTGAAAGCCCCTAAAGCGTAGGGGCTCCTTCATAAAAGATCAACTAATCAAAAAAAAAAAAACTAGCTTAGTCAGATTGTTTCTCAGAGAACATGAGGACTTGATAAGCTGTTGGCAGTCAACAAAGCTGATTTCAGTACCAATCCCTGGTATCAGTGTGTCTTTTGCAAATAATTACATCAGTGGTCAATGTTCATCTGTTGTGTCACATTAATTTTGCACCGGCTTAATGCTAAAAGATGGTGTGATAAAGATCAGAATGACTTTTTAAATTACTTTTAAGGTTTCTGTTTTCTTAGCACAAAGGGTTTAATACAAAACACTGGTATGGGCTAACAGTCACTTTAAAAAGTGTAAATATAAGTACATAAAGGTATAAATGATAAATAAGAGCACCGCTGAGCGGGTGCCAATGGTTTGGCTGTTTTGGGTTCATAGGGGTGGTGGTGGGGGTCAAAGTGCTGTTATACTGTAGTAAAGTGTGTGACGTTTGATGGGTCTAGCTTGAACAGTATGTATCTATGGTGTGAATCTGAACATCCTAGGTCACATCATTCTTGAGTTATCACGTTCACAAGATTTTCCAAAAACTTGATCTCTGACCTTAACCTTTAGGTCAAGGTCATCTAGATTGGAACTTGTCTGAAATTTTTAGTACATGTGTACACATATATGGGGTGAATTTGAGCATCCTAGATCACATGATTCTCAAGCTTTAGCCAACGTTACAGTTTCTGTGGAACAGATGCCACTGACGCGGCCACCAAGACTCGACTTTTTCTTCAAAACAACCGAGCTAACACTCGTAATGGGCCAGAATCTAGAAAAATCAAAGAATGGCTGAATAAAATAAAGCTACTTTCACTTGCTCCCTTATTCACAAAGAGATGCCACAGCTCTGTGGATCTGATTTGGCAGATTTTTATGCCGGATGCTCATCTTGACATAAGCCCCAAGAGATTTGTGCCTTCTCAGGACTGAACTGGGGGATCTTTCACTTGTTAAGCAAATGTGTAAACCACTTAAAGAATATGGCATTTTTTAAAAATCAAATTCTGCTTTTGCTCTTTTCCTTGAGATGCCAAACCCCACTGATGAAGCAAAAGAACTGCAGCTCTAAATGGCTTGGCATCCCCTGAGAAATCAGACCTCCATAACGGTCCACAACACGTAATATCTGCCATATTGACTCAATATGAAATCAATAATGATAACTAATTATTTAAAGCAGAGAGCTGAAAAATGTCGTCTTCTCTCTTCATGGAAGAAAAAGTGTTTCTTTTTGTTTGAACTCACACCAGATGACAACAGGCTCAGGATCTGACACAGCACTGAGATCACAAATTTACTCTTAGTTCCTTAAAATAATTCTTAATGAGCTCAAATAGCATTACAAAACAACAAATCATCTGATAGTGAACAGCATGAACTCCAATTAGATCAAAAATCATTTGAAGTTTGGACAGGCTACGACCTGACCACCTGCTTAAATACAAGCTCCTCTGCCAACACACTTGGCTGAATACTCTTGGAAGATAAACATATCTTTAATAATTGCAAACTTGTGACAACAGTGGAGAACAGACAAAAGTTATACTGACTTGTAACTGATGCTTTGATATAAAATGGCTCAACCCCAGCCACTTTAGTTTGGTTCAGAGAGTGGAAAAGTGTTTCTCACAGTCATGATCAGTGAATCATAATTCTAAAGATTTTACAGTAAACTACATTTTATTTCTTACATAATCAGGATCAATGCTGTTACCAGCAGAACCAGAGATATTTACCAATGTGATGCGGAGTACTGATCACTTCCGGTCCTAAATGCTTTCAAGCTGTGTGGTGGAGTGTACGGTAGTGCTCAAGTCCTGTACAATTCCCAGGCAGCGGGCACAGTAACATTTTCAAGCATCCCTAAAAGGTCTGCGAAGTGAGGGTCAATATGAAGACCTGGCTGCTTTTCCTTTCTTTTGAGATCCATAATAAGTCAAATGAACTTCTAATAATTTCAATTATTTATTTCCTTTTTTTTTTTAAACAAATAGAATTTGTACAGAAAGATTTGTAACTCCTGACCCCCATTGCTGTTACACCCCTCAAACGGCCAGCACCCCCATCGTCCTTGATCTGACAGTCAGACTTAATAAGGAGGAGATCTGAAAATCTATAACAGTTCGGATGACAGTTGTCCCACCCATGCAACCAAAGAGTACTCTGTGTTGAACTGTTAATGAACAAAAACTGATTTTTACCTCACAGAAAACAAAAAAACGGTCAACTTCAAACAGAGAAAGCACCATTATGTAAGTATTATAAGTCCTTGTCCCAAACCAAACTGCCCTCTGCACAGGCATTGTTTGGCAGCAGAGAGACACGGATGATGGATTTCCTCAGCTTCCTGATTCCTAGACAGAGGCTAGAATGACCTTGACGACAATATCCTGATATAGTGGGATGATCCTAACTGTGGAACACAAATTAGCTTTTCTGAGCTCTACTTCTAACTGGCTCTTCCTTGAAAACTTAATATTCCAGTTTCACATGACTGCAAGAGGTCTTCTCTGACATATTTTAAGACTAAAATAAAAGATAAATCATGATGCCCAGCCAGACATGGTGAGAGGATGAGGGAAGAGGTTTGGTTCAGGTGTCATGGTGAAGAGTACTAAACCACAAAGTGGAAAAAAATAATTGTCCATAATTGTGTAGATCTTTAAAAATATCTAAAGCTGATTCAAGATTTAGTGAAAGCAATAAATCTCATACTGTTTATTTCCCCTTAAATGGTGCCACATTTGTAAAGAAAATGCATTTGTGGGTTGAGCAGCAGAGTTTAGTATGTTGGGTGTGTCTATGAAGAACTTGCCAAACCTTCTCTTTCAATGCCAAACAGCTAATTCTGCTACTCACTCTTGTTTGGTGTTGTTTATTGGGTTGAATGATTGAAGTCTGAAGAAACAAGACATATTGGCAATTTAACAATGTATTCATTTGACCAACAGAGGCCTCAGTAGCTATGGAAGAACTGTACACAGCTACAACAGCCTGGCACCTCCTTCCTCATGCCATACACTGCTGTGGGATGGCATCCCATTCTTCAACAAGCGTTTGTCAAAAATCAGCTAGTGTGATCGTGTTGGTCACTCTGGCACGAACAACACGCCTAAGCTGATCCCACAAGTGTTCGATGAGGTTGAGATCAGGACCGCAGGCAGGCCATACCATAGACAAAGGTAGAATAAACTGGGCCAGCACTGATTTTGTCACCACCTGATGTTACACATCTACCTTGGAGCCACTGGCAAAATTCAGAAGAGGAGACTTCATGTGGTTTGTCTTTATTTTGGGCAGTAATGGAAACAACATCATATTTGTCTCCTTATATGAATGAGTTTCTATTAACTGGATATAAGGATAAGGAGTCTTTATTGTCACTTCTATCCCCAACATCACACCACACATGCGCATCCTCCTTTCACTATTACACATAATCCCATTTATATTTAAAAAAGAGCAGCATTATATTTAAGAGCAGCATTGTTATATATGTGGCATAACTATCTCCAACTGATCACACAATATTCTGTGAATCATTCTGTCCATGCACTAATAGCAACAGGTGCCTCATGCCAGAGTGGAGCAGCCATGGTTGGGCAACACTGTTTAGGCCTGTCATTTAATCTTGTTTACACTGAATGAACCAGTGCTTGAGTAGGTTTGACCTTACGGATATGTAGCTGTAACACCACAGCTAATATTTTTTTTAACAACAATTCATCGAGTAACTCGAATAACTCCATTATAAAAAAATTCTCAACGCAATTTTTTTTTGCTTCGATGCTTCATTTAATCCATGAATCTGTAGCACTTAGTGGTCACCATGTAAGCCCAAGCATTTCACTCACATTTGCAACTAAAGATAGACTTGCAATAGGCTATTTAGGAGCACACGTGTGAATAAAAAGTATCACAACATTAAGTCCATGGAGCCCCTGTTTTTTTCAACAAAAGGACTGATACCATAACAGCAGCAGTGAAGATGATGCTGTCACAGTTTAACGTGGAGCTGGAGTCTGCATACACAGCAGAGCGCAAAGAGGTGGAACTGTTACTGAGGCAGTGAGCTCAGGTGGAGTCAAAGAAAATGTTTTTCTAGCATCCAAAACAGCAGCACTTGGTCCTGTAATCACCATTAAAAGCTTACTGGGAAACAGCTGGAGGGAGGGAGTCTCATCAAACCACGTGATCAACAAGCTCAAATGTAAAGAAGAGGGAACTTTGTAGCTGATCCCATCCACCAATGTTTATTTTACACAGAGAAAATCTATAGCCCCCAGTTTTTGGACATTGAAATAAAATATGCACGTCAATTATTAACTTGGTCTAATACGATCTTTAAATTAGACAGCTTGATGAAGGCTGATGGCAGCTATCCTGCTTTATATGGAAGCGATACCTGCAACAAGCAGGGGTGAGACTAAAGGGGGGCATTGGCCCAGACCTTTCCGTGTGGGTGTTCTCTGGTTTCCTCCCACAGTCCTAACCCACAGGGTTAGGTAAATTGGTGATTCAAATTTGCATATAGGTACAGTATGAATGTGAGTGTGAATGGTTGCCTGTCTCTCTGTGTTAGATCTATGACAGCTGGGATAGGCTCCAGCCCCCCCACCTCCTGAAAAGGATAAGCAGAAGAAAATGGATGGATGGATAAAATATATATAAAATCTCAATATTTAAAAATATAAAAATAAAAGCTATATACAGTACCAGTCAAAAGTTTGGACATACTCACCCAAACTTTTGACTACACGCACACACACACACACACACACACACACACGGGGCCAGTAAAACTCTTAGCCACTGACCTGGGGCTGTTGGGTTGGACACTGAATTATTATTAACATTAGTTAACCCTGGACGCCTCCTGGATGAGGTGTTCCTGGCATGTCCTAGTGAGAGGAGGCCCCAGGGAAGACCCAGGACAGGCTGGAGTGATTATATCTCTCGGCTGGCCTGGGAACGCCTCGGAGTTACCCCAGATAAGTTGGAGTAGGTGGCTGGGGAGAGGGAGGTCTGGATTTCTCTGCTTAGGCTGCTGCCTCTGTGACCCAGCCCCAGATAAGTGGAAGAAAATGGATGAATGGATGGATTAATTATTAACATCTACACCATCATAACGTCTGTTTTCTGCAGCAGGAAATGTTGCATCAGAGCACAGGACAAACCTCAGTTCTGAGAATGTTGATATGCTCGTGTTTCTTCATGCTCCTTTATATGTTTACAATACACATATTGACTTATTCACTAACACACTTAAACATACAGACAAACACACACACAAAAAAACATACACATGAACACACCAAATTTGTCTCAACCAGGAGACACAACACTGTCAGAACTCTTTTTTTTTGCTTCCTACTGATGTAAGAAATCACTCCAAGAGGACAGAGTAAAAGCTATTTTATTTTTTGCCTTAGTTTAGGCTGTATGTATACCTTATTATATTTGCTAGTATAATCAATCAGGGTTATAGCCCGAAAAATTCACAGGCCAGCCCCCTCAGTACCAGACAACCGCTTGCTAGTGCTCATGGCCCACTTGCAAACTGTGGTGATAGCGACCCGTTCTGATAGTTAACAGCTGAAATTCTCAGCTCGGTGAAGCGCTGGGCGATCAACCTCTAACTAGAGTCGCTGGTCGATTGCTAAAATAGATGCAGGCCTAGTTTAAAGCCTTATGGCTTGAACCCTATTTGCACAGGATTCATGGCAGGTTGACACCAGCTAAACAAAAGCTCTATTCATTTGGGGCTAGTATTACCTGGGGACCTCTACTAATGTGGAGTTAGTTTTTGATCTTAAGTCCATGAAAATCTGTCATGCCCATAATTTATAAAGTAGAAATTCCCTCCACCTGCAGATTATCTAAAATACTTCACCAAACAAGTTTACAGAGTAACCGTCTCACCTGAAGTGATCTTTTTTTCTAATCTTCACCCTGCTTTTGATTTCATTCATATTTAGTTTATTTATTTTACATTTGTTGCACTGCAATGAGCTTTCAATATGATAAAATACTACCTTTTACTGATCATGAAATCTGGTATTTATATGAATATTTTTTCAGTTTTTGTGAACTGATCTGTTCATTCTAAAATGTTCAAAATTTACCCTGCACAAATATATCTGCCACTCAGATAGGTAAAAGCTACTCTATTGGCCACTATGCCTACCAGTCAGTGTGTCTCATTCCCGGGGAAAATACTCTTGACTGTTGTCTGAAAAAATGCATTCTCTTTTAAATCATTTTTCAATTGAGTGCAATAGACTTCCAAGAAGGGAGTAGACCGTGCCTGCTTTTGGCTGATTATTTATTTAAAGACAATGCAATCTAAAAAAAGATAAAAGCAGCATTAGTAAGTCCACCCAAGGCTAGAGAGAATTAAAACAGGAAATAAACCTCTGCACTCTATGATCATCCTTCACATGCTACAGTATTGGAAAAGAAAAAGGTGAACTCAATCCAGTAATGGCACGTCAAAGAGCTTTCACCATACATGGGCCGGCCCATATAACAAAGGTTTTTTTTTTCCTTCAGTCCCTGGCCAACAGAAAAAGCTGCAGTTTGGAAATTTATTATGACAATAAATCGAGTTGGCATCCAGTGGCATGAACTGCACCACCCGCACAGGGTTCCAAAAACTGAGAGGTGCACAACCAGCCATAACAAAACTAAAGCGTAGCTTGCGCCAACAGGTGTAGCTTCAATTTTGGCATGCACCACAATTCACAAAGGCGACAGCAGCAGGTATAATGGGCCCTAGTTGTCACACTTTGATCAGATTTTGGCAAACATGCTTTGATTGACATGTTTATTTAGGCAGCTAGTCCTGTCACACAAGGGCAGAAGTTTTCAACATGGCTGCTCACAAGATTCAGGAGCAGGCTACTGTTAAGTCCGATTTCAGTCCAGAACACTGAAGAAATTCAAACTGTCCACAACTTTAAAACTAGTTTGAGCATTATCTGAAGCTCCTAGGTGTTACAGTGTGCCTAAACAGTGGTGAATGATCAGACAGTGACAGATATACTGTAGTAGAATCTGAAAGGTTGGACTAGAACTTGTAGATATATAAAATAGGAAGGGAATAAACCAGATATTCCTCTGGAAATCTGCTCTGACAGACCCTGTGCTGCGGTACTTCTATAAAGCAGTTACAGTAAACACCTTTTCTGGTAGTTTCTCTTAACATGAGTAAAACTTTTGACCAAAAGTACACAACTGTTTCTATGACACAAAGAACAGGAGATGTACAGTGTGGCCTTGTACTTCATTTGCTTAATTTAACTCACAGTCTAAACTAAATAAATGTGGTTCTAAATAAGAAGCTCTGGAAGAGACACTTTTCTCTTTGACAAAACAGTGCTTCAGGAGACATGCACAACTTTCATCCGTTTCTCCCAACGTCATTTGTTTCTTTGTACAGAGAGTGGGAGAACTGGGAGGGAGGGCAAACAGAAACTTCAGGGAGGATTTCATACTTTCATCTATGATATCACACACATACAGTCTGTTGCTGCTCATTTTAGCCTCTCGTTATAGTTGGAATGACAGTAGTTCACCAGAGGAACACCACTATTTGATAACTGTCCACCTTCAGACCTAATACCTGATCACTGATGGTAGATTTACAGCAAAATGACAAGTATCAGGATGTTTTAGGGATGTGACTGGATCAGGTCCATAATGAATTCAGGGCCTTAGATCAGTCCCACCTCTTATTTCCCCACCACTCAGTAATCTGGCTGGTGGAGGATTGGAGAGTAATCTGGATAGAAGGAGTGATGAAGGGAGGGAGGGTGCTAGAGAGGGTCAATCCTCTCTGCTGTGAGTCCTCTTTATATCAATTTCTGTGGTAAAACTATACAGTTATGTTGCAGTGCAGGTGGAGGTGGTGAGGTGGTGTGCAATGGAGACAATGCACACATCTTTGGAACAGCACACACTTCCGATTGAAAATCAAAAACAAAGTTGTTCACAAATTGTTACTTGATATTGGACAGTAACCTCGTGGAAACATCCCTCTAGTCTGTAAGTTTGGGAAGGCAATCAGGGCTCTGAAACATCCCAGCATTGAGTATCAGCATCCAACTCCTGTGTGATCATGTGTGACTCAGGCTGAAGTCCAAAATATTTAGTTTTTATGTTTCCTTAATTTTCATTTTCCAAACATAGTTTCGAAAGATCTTTGCAAACAATGAAATTAAGACGGCAAACACTGGAAATAATGAAGATTCACCTTCAGCTGGATTTTCATTGTCACGTGTAGTGATCTAATCCTGTTGCCTGAACACTGACTCTTTATGAAAGGATGAAGTTGATAGGAACTCGATCATTACTGAATCAGAAAAACTGAGCAAGCTCCGCCCAGTAATTAAGAGGGACAGATGTGGTTTCAAGCTTTTAAGGGAACAGTGGATTACAGCTGTGAAGTTCAGTTAATTTTATTTTCAATGACAATTTGGCTTCCAATGACTATGAAAAGACATCTGAAATAAAAAGATTATTGTGATTTACTCTGTTTCACATCAATGCTCTTGTTTTTGTCTTGTGTTATAAATACAGTGAACGTCTCTCACCCCTCAAAAGCTTAAAAGTTTACCATGAAGCAGGTTAGAACACTTTGAGACAGCTCAGATTTAACATATGGATGATGTGTTCCTGCACTAATAATCCTCTCAGTACTACAGGTCATGAGAAATTTTGTGTATATTCTTGGCTAATAAGTTGATGCTATCAAGCAACTATCTGTGGGATCATGATAAAAATCCTGACAAGACGTGACGATACTGGGACTGTTTCTGAAATTTTTTGCAACCGTTTGTGGAGAACCTTTTTTCAAAGCAACTGTAGATTTTTTTTTACAAATTGTCTTCACTTGGATTAGGTTTAAAGTTCAAGAAAATGAACTGTTAAGAGTTTCTCATCGATTTTTTTTAATGCTTATCTGCATATAGGTCACTAAGGCAGCAGTCGAGGAAGAGATACCCAGACACAGTCACCTTGATGTCTTCTGGGGGGCATCAAGGTGTCATCAACTCTGCTGTAAAGACAGCTGAGTTTTTTTCATAATGTTTCGAAAGCCAGTGACTAATAATGTTCAATAATCATATAATCGATATTGACCAAAGTAATCATGACTAATGTTTGACAGGATGCACTGACGCATAATTAGCTAGCTAGTAACTTTTATTTATCCCTCAGTTTGTTCCAAGGAAAAAAATCTCCATTGTGATATATAACAGTCTTTCAGTTCTTCATCACACTATCCTTGAACATTTGGCCAGAGCAAAAATAGTGTGACACGACAGATAAATATGGGTCAGTGACATCAGTAAATTCCATCTTATTTGCAGATATACTGACATCAGTCAGGAAGGCCGATATGTTCTCACACCGATATTCAGCCGATACTATGTTGCCACCCTAATTTTTTACCATAATAGGGTAGCTTTTTTTTAACCATTAAACAACTATTCCCAACATCAAGAATATCATACTCAGTTTAACCAAAATGAGCATGATCTTTATCAGGATTATGACTGCAAACACATTAACTAGCCCTTTTACCACAACCACATATTAAACTTAAATTGAGCATTTTAGTGTGTGTGCTTCTGTAGAGAGACACCTCCCAGTACCTCCATGCTGCCTGTAATAAGAGCTAAAACAACAGTGACAGCAGATACAGTATCTCTCTTCAAACTGGATGTGTCATCAATGAGAGTGCATGACAAAGATAGGCACACAGAATAGTCTCACAATAACTGGAAAACATGCAACTGCATCCCCATGCTAAAACATTAGTCATTGAGAAATGCCTTTGAAAGATGAATGATTACATTTTGCGTTCATGCAACTACTAAACCTCCTGTGCTGGATGTAACAGTCCTTGGCACAAACAAACACAATCATTCACACACCTACCACACAGGAGCCAGAATAAAACAGACCAGGTTATGCCCATCCTCCTTGATTCAGTCAGCTTTGACAGCGCATCTCAAATGCACGCACTTTTTTAAAATACAGAAATGTGCGCAAAGTTTTGTGCAGTTTTGAACTGAGTTTTATGCTTTCCTCACAAACAGTATATAAAAGACCTACTGGTTTTGCGTTATGAAACCCAAATATGACCCCTACAGATTGTTTTTTGGACCCAGATGTGACCATATCTGGATGTGCGGGATGAATGCCAAGTCATCATTGACACCAACCATACAGTTTCTATCCATAGAGAGTGAAACTGTTTGTGTAGCACGCTGTAAATGTGCTTTTTAATGTTGTTCTGTTGGGCATTTTGACATGAGTCTATAGGGATTGACTTACTTTTGGAGCCAGCTTCAAAAATGGCTACCACAAAAACTGCAGCTTCTGGCACTTCTGTTGCTTTCATTTATTTATTTATTTTAACTCTGAGGGTTTTATTTACATGAATAAAATCGGTGTTACCATGACTGAATGCAAAAAAGCTACACATATGTGCAGAAAAATTGACCAGAATGCAGGAAATCAATTGCTGGATGCTCAAAATTTCCTGGGGACCAGCTCGTGTATTCGGTCCTCCTTAAAGCACGGAGGAGACCTACAATCATGTACTACAACAGCACAGTACAGCGAGGACTGCTTTTTATTCACGGAACCTTTCTTACAGACTGTAACTGAATGGACAGATGCAACGCATAAATAAATATATAGAGGAGAAGCTTGCGTAACTGTGTCGGTCTACGGTGACAGAGCAACTTCACCATGCTGTCTCTATAGCTGTCGGGAACATCGGCACAGATGCACGTGACCTGCTCACAACTGTGACAATAAGAAGGGAAAGCAGATTTCTTCAGAGGAAGAAATAAAACCTTAAACAAACTCACAATGACAACACGCTAACTAGCCTAAGGGATAAACATGGTAAATTCTGCAGACTTTTTTTCAGAAAATAAAAGTGTCCGAGGCGCACCTGAAGGCAGCATTAACCTACACCCGTACACCGTCGCTGCTACGATGCGTCCTGTGAGCTCACTCATCCAAAATCACCGTCAGTTCACTGCTACAAAGACTGCGGCTATCCACCCACCGACTCTGCGCTCGCTGCGTACAGTGCACGTTACCACACACGCCAAACAAAGCGGAACGGTCATTTTTCAGCGTAACTCACCGTTACTTGTGTCCTTTTTGACAGTTTGTCTACAGTCTCGGATCGTCGCTGTCACCACTATGATCCACCCACCCGAGCGTATACTCTGCTGGACGCTAATAATTATGCCCCTCCCCCAGGGCTTCCTCTGGTCCAATCACCGACCGATACACTGACTGGCTCTCCTTTTATCCAATCACATGAAGGCTAAACTCTATTCGACAGCCTTGTTGTCCAGTCAAAACATCTGAATCCCGGGCAGCTCCCTTACTTACTGAATGCACTTTTGACAGACACTGTCTGCATACAATAGAAAAGTTTGACTCCTTTTACGGGACGGTGCCGGTCCAACCGCCTCGGGGAACGGACTCGGATGTGGATACGGCCACAGCCCAGGAAGACGCCCTTACTCCGCCCTGATCAAGGGAATGGCACCTGGTAAACAGGAATTACGGGAACTGTAGAAAATGACAGAGACTCAGGGGAAAGTATAAACCACACGTGTGCATTAATGTTGATGGAACAGGGACAAGTATAAGTAGTTTTGTTTGGAGGTGGGGGTGGGGACAGAAATAACCGAAGTACTAAAGACAAAATGTGTCCGATTCAATTAAAACTAACTGTGGCAGAATTACTAGCGGATATACAGCCACAGAATGCATGTCTTCAAGTAATTGCCTAATCCACTGTATCCGATTCTCAGACTGCAGGCATAAAGCTTTGCTTCTGGTGGCGAGATCGCTGAAAAGCAGAAAAATGGTTCCACTTTACATAGTCTTGGTCGATAGTGACGCCTTATGGCGAAAAGCGCAAACATCACAGGCAGTTCTTCTTCTAACCATCTGACATCCAACATTTATGTTTCTTACCGCCACCTGCTTGGCTGTAGTGTGGTTGCAAGACTCAAATATGCAAACCTGTGCGCGTATATGCACACATGCAACTATTAAAATTCATCTCTTGTACACTCTTACTTCTAGATTTTCTTTAAGGGTTTCTCTAGCTCATTGATATCTACTCCATTTTCATTCTCTTAGTATCCCTCACACTGTTGTCTTATTAATTGCATGGTTGCATTTAGTCCTTTGTGAACTGTTCTTAAGAAATATTTCATTCTGTTTTAACCTATTATCTTGTTTGGACCCACTTTATTCTGTATATTATAAAGGTGTCTTCCCTTTATCCCATATACACTATTTTGCTGAAAGATTTAGCTCGTCTCCCTTCACACACATATGAACTTGAGTGGCATTGCATTCTTAATCCATAGGGTTTAATGATATCAGCCCACCCTTTGCAGCCACAACAGCTTCAACTCTTCTGGGATGACTTTCCACAAGGTTTAGGAATATGTTTATGGGAATCCCAAAGGTCTTCTATCAGGTTGAGGTTAGGTCAAGTTCTTCCACACCAAACTGGCTCATCTGTGTCTTTATGGACCCTGCTTTGGGCACTCATGCAGTCATGTTGGAACAGTAAGGGGCCATCCCCAAAATTGTCCAAAATGTCCTGAAGCATTAAGAGTCCTGAAACATTAAGAGTTCCTTTCACTGGAACCACAGGGCTGAGCCATCTCCTGATAAAAAACAAAAAAAAACAAAAACCCACACTCCACCAAACGTTATGCTTGGCACAATGCAGTCAGACGAATACTGTTCTCCTGGCAAACACTAAACCTGTTCTGACCAAACATCTCCACTTTGGTCTTGTTTGTCCAAAGGACATTGTTTAGGATTTCCTGATACTGTGGATAAAGGCAGAACCGTTATGTGGTCTTTGAGCTTCTGTGTTCATAAATGCTTCCATAGTGAAAAGTGTTTGTCTAGGGAAGGGATATTACAGCACAGCCATTAGTTATGGACTATGTTCCCAAATTGAGGGAAGAGATTTAAGAAGGTTGCTTGTGAAAGTTTGAAGTATTGAGATTAAAAATGAATTTGAAAACCCCAACATGAAGTTATAAGTGAGTAAAAGTGTAGGTTATTTTATGTTCTTTTAGTCTAAAATGTCAGAAACCTTTATCAAATCTGGTAAGCTTACAGTCACAGAGATCAATCCAGTCACAATGATTTTGCTTTCAAAGAGGTTTATTGAAAGAAATATTTTTCAAATTTTATAAAGATCAACCATTGATAATGCTATCACACAATCAGAACCTGGAGCATCACTGTTTCCCCTCCAACATTTTGCAGTCTTTGATATGAATCATTAGTGCTTCAGACAACCTCATTTTCAGAAAAAAAAAACATTGGGTTTATGTGTAGAATGTAGAAAAAAAGAAGAGACACTGCTGTGAGTTAAACATATGCCAATTCAGCGCCTTACTGAAGAGCTATGCTGTTGGAATACTTGCAGAATGTCTGGCATTGTCTGCATGAAATTAGCAAGACCTTCATGTCATCAGGATGGGCACATGTTTTCTTCCAACACCTTTTAATATTTACCTCGAGTCATATTATCATGTTGCACAGAGTAATGATCCTCTCTTTTTGCTCTTTTTACACCGAATCATGTTACTGGCCTGTTGCCCATTGACTTGTTCAGGAGTGAGATGTTCTACAGGTCATAAAATCAATCATCATGTTATGTTTGCATTTTCAATTTAAGGGTTGAAAGGATCATTACATTCAGTTTTTGTTTATATGGTACACATTTTCCCAGTTTTTGTGGAAAATGTGGTTGTAGAATCACTTCATTGGCGAGCTCAGCATTATTATTTTATGGCTAAGCAATATTCCATAGACTGCCAGAGTATACAAGATTAAAAAGATTTGCTGTTTTCAAAGTATTTGCTTCGATGGGACATGTCATGACTTTGTACTTTTAAATAAAATGTGTCAAAGATATGCTATTGCTAACAGCTTTTCACCACCTCTCACTTACTGAAATAGTAAGATGTGGTCCAAAACTGCATTTACTTAAAGTGTACTTGATTTAACTACCCCAGGCAAGACAGCCTGGAGCCCAGATATGGGAAATCAAGTTCTCCAGGATATTGTGGAAACGGTCAACAGTTCTGCCCAGGACTGCCAAACATGCATCACTCTGTTACAGTGGTTTGCAACCAAAGATACAAGTATACAATATAATATTGTATCATCTAGGATCACTATGTTTGCAGCTATTCAGTACCCTTCTCTTCCATGACCTGGAAGTAGTATGTATATATGTATATATAAATAATGACTCTCCCGTTACCCGGAAGAATTCAGTGTTTCACTCTACACACAGTCTGCAAGCATACAGCAAAAATCAGCTGCTTTGCACTTCAAACCTTCTCGTTGCCAGATGATTTTTCAGTGCAGCATGCAAGTAAAAATGTGCACAATATTAAAAGTCTTTAGCTTCATCACCCTCATTGTCACCATCGTTATATCCATTTTTTTTTTTTTTTTTAGCATGGACAGCTCTTTTTTTTTTTTCCAAGAAGGTGATTATTTTAATAAGAAATTAGAGCGGTCTTTATTTGTTTTGTATATTTTCCTCTATAATATTCTGCATTTCAAAGCATGCCAAAGAAAATTCAGTTTCTGCATAGTGCTGGCTATACACGTGCCAAAGAGTTTGATTCCTTTACAAGTAGTAGAAGGTGGTATGTACAGGCAAGGAGCGACAGAATAGATCCAGTGTTGTGTAAACGGTACCAAACCCCCCACCCCCCTCCTTCAAGTGCGCAAAATATCTACAAATAGCGAGTCTGTGAGAACTCATAGAAAGTAGAAGAGAGCTGAAAAAAGCTCAGCAGTATGGAAGAGCTGTTAAGGGGAGGCATGTGTAGGTGTGTATTAAGTGTGCAGGCAGGTCTTATGTTTGTACATATGTGTGTATCTAAATGCAAAGGAGGAGAAACACTTACCCCCATCACCAACCGCCCGCAAACAAACACATTCCCCAGCCCCTCCCTTTGTTTATTTTTCTTGCAAAGTGCACCCTCTATTGTTATAATATGCAGTATGCATACATAAATGTATCCTCTAGCACTGAGTATACCACTAAGGTCTACCGTTACATACAAGGTCAAATAAGAAGAGTCGACAACAACCACATTCTAGTTTTGAGGTCATAGTTCTGAATGTAAAGATACAGTTCAGGCCACTAGGTGACTGTCATTGAACACTAACAGAAGACACACTACAGTACGTGAGATGGCGATGAGCCCATTGCTTAAAAATACCACTGACTGCACTGTCAAATTAAAAACAAAAAAACAAACAAACAAAAAACTTTTGTAAAGAGCTCCACATGAAGCCAGATTCACTGGGTATTTAGTTAACAGTAGTTATGGGACATTATTTCCTGGAGAGCACAGGAGAGACTATGGGTAGGAAAAAACAAACAAACAAAAAAAACTGTTGATGCCATTGAAATAAACCAGACAGGGCTAAACAGTAAAAAGAACTCAGCAGATTTGGTCAGTGTCACCTTAACAGCTTTGAACATCAGTGATGCTTTCACTCACATTTCAACTACAGAAATACTGAAAAAAGAGATTCCAGCAAACAAATGAACCTCCACTCATCTGAAGGAAGCTGGAATCCCTGGTTACAGCGCACTGTCATTAAATAGCAGTTCTCCGGGTTCAAATTGACCAGATTGTCCGAAACAACCCGTCACGCCCCTCAAAGTCAAGTCACTGTAAAGAGATCTTCGTTTAATCCAGCTGCATTTCTGCACTTAATGTCAAACAATGACATTCTTTGTGAATGAAAGAGCTGGATCACAGGCAAGTTTAAAATGCCACCAGTGGTGGTTTGTTTACAGCATTCGCTTGCTTTGGTTCAATCTTAAAGTGCACCTTTGCAAAGCAGCTGCACACACACAGCTGCACGTTCCAATCACTGCACACACACCTACAATTACTGCGGCCAACGGGTGAGAGAGGCCTCATGCACGTCATGTACTGAAGGTGGCTTTGACTGCAGGCAGGAGTGGATTGAGAATTTTCAGTATGCAGTGATAATTAAATATTGAGAAAAACTGAGAAGTATTGAATAAATATTGGCTGTGCGATTTTAAATTTCATCAAAGTGAACAAAAGAATAGCAGAACACAGAGAGCCATCCCATGCTCCACCAAATGACTGGGACAAAGTGAGAAATCCACAGACACACAATAATCCGACAACAATGAAACAGTTTAGACCCACAGTGAAATACAATCGTCGCGATTCTGCATTAAAGGGGAACTCCGCTAAAATGTAACTGTGTATCCAATTTGTTTCTTTCTGATTGGTTGGTTTCGAGTTGTGAGACAAAGGAAAATCAGACCTGTGACATCGACGACACATTCCTGAGTCTTTATTAAACATCTGCACTGTTTAAAAAATAAAGTGCTTTAGATTCAAACGGACGTGGTTAAGCTGCTACAAGTCTTAACGCTTTAAAGGACTATTGCACTTAAACAAACTCACCCTCTTCCTCCATTACAACTTTTCATTTTGTAGCACAGGAAAGAGTCTTTCCATATAACTCTGTATAAGGGATTATATAAGGGAAGACGTTCTGGAGACGTCATGGGTGTTTGTTTTCCTTCATCTTGAGAACTCAAAAGACTGTACAGACATGACCATTTATGCAGAAAAGCAACCTCAGTTTTTATTACAGTATAAAGGAGTATCTTTGCACCTCCACTGCCTATTATGATTTTATATACATCTGTCTGCCTTGAGGTATCTGCATAAGATCTAGATTCCAACTTTACTCTATATCAACAGTGATACCACTACCATTTAGAGTCTATGTGCCATCTTCTTTATTCCTTTTATAGATGGTTTCATTTTTTGGCATACAATTTGTAAGCTAGGTGTACAGCCATTCTCTTGAGGCCACTTAATTAGAAATTAATCCTAGACTCATCCTCGTGATCCTTATAGTTCTGGTTATTTGTTTGGTGTTCTGGTGTTTTTGGACATCTGGACATGAATGTTTTGCAGCCGGTTTCCTAGTTATGGATTATGCATGGTCCTAGACTAAAAGGAAAAAGTCAATGAAGACCAAAATAGGAAAAAGTATTTAGTCCAGGATTAGACATAATCCCTGTATGGGAAACAGGACCTTGGTGTTCTGGGACTAAATGATTGCACAGCAAACATCATGAAGAGTAGAAAATGTAAGTATTTTAAATTATTTTTGGCGTTTTCTGAAATAATTATTACGAAAATGCCTCTCAAGGCCTTTTAACCTTCTGGTATTGATCATGACTGAATACAGCTGGTAGCCTCTCAGTACCAACAAAGCACTGCTTGGACTGACTAACACACAGTGTAATGAGAAAGTCTGATCTGTAAAAGAGTCAGAAAAGTTAGAAAAGACTCTTGGGGTCACTTCTGAAGAACTGCATACTCCAAGACCCAAGATAAGACTCAAATTTCCACCTTCAACCGAAAAGAAATTAACTCAGAATATCCCACAAACCAGCAAGGAATCAATCTTCCATGAACTGGAAGGTGCTGGAACATCAACTGTCACACTGTCTGCTGCTAAGCAAGTTTTACACTGCAGCAGAATGAGAGGCTGCTGTCCAACAAGGAAGCCCTTGCTACAAAATAAACACCATCAAGCTTGACTAATGTTTGTGGTCAACCACATGGACAAAGAAAAAACTTGTGGAGGACATTTTTTGGTCAGATTAGATATGATTGAAGTTATCAGAGATAGGTTTGGAGGAACACCAAGAACTCTGTACAATTTGTTAAGTATGAGGTTGGTAGCATCATGCTCTGAGGCTGTTTTGTTGTCAGTGGAACTGGTACACTGAACAGAGTGCACACTATAATAAAGGAGAAAGACAATCTCTTTTTTTTTCAGCAAAACCTTAAACCATCAATACTCTTAAAGATGTCTGCTGCATTATCAATCTGTCCAAAGAAATCTTTGAAAGCCCGGCTTTGCATTGGCATTTATGTCCATGATGAGTATCAGTAAACTTAAAACCGCAACTGTACATAACTGCACAGTCAGGAGTTGCGCACTGTACACCAACAGTATGGCTGGTGTCAAAGAAGCACTTACAAACAAATTAAATATCATAATTCAGCATTAAGTTGCCATTTTCCTGACAGGCTCATTTATCTGGTGACTGATGATACGCTATAGTGGCAAAAATATTCACTTGTCTGTTTTCACACATGTAAAATTGAGTGAAATCCCATTCTTAATCAATAGGCTTTAATATGATGTTGGCCACCCTTTGGAGCTATAACACCTTTAATTTTTCTGGGAAGGTTTAGGAATGTGTTCATGGGAATTTTTGGCCATTCTTCCAGAAGCACATTTGTCAGGTCAGACACCAATGTTGGATGAGAAGACCAGTTGCACAGACCACAGACCACAGTTGCAGTCTGGAAGTCACTGAGCTCCTGAGAGCGACCCATTCTTTCACAAATGTTTGTAGAAGCAGTCTGCATGACTAGGTGCTTGGTTTATACACCTGTGTCCATGGAAGTGATTGGAACATCTGAATTCAATGCTTTGGAATTGGTGAGTGAATACTTTTGGCAATATAGTGCATTGGGTGTTGCTCTGATCAGGTGCAGCCTTTCACTGAAGTCCTGCGGTAAAATGTAGGAAGATATAAGATGGAGGCCAACGGTCACAGTTTGAAGCTACACATCTTCTTCCCTGGTCTAACAAACTGCTGTTTATAACAGCACTGTATGTAAAGATAAATGGAACCAGAGCAGACACACTTTTTGATGTACCCGATCAGAATCCTAAATCAAATGGCTGCATACTGGTACATTTCTAATGAAAAACTAAACAGATGGCTGCATATTTCTTGCTGGTTTCTTTCTGAATGTACTTCATTTCTGATCTTATCATATAGGTAAAGCAGTGGTGTGTTGAAGTGATTGCAGTCTGTGTCTGAGCCTTTTCATTCCTCTGCAAGAATCTGTGTTAACAGAAATAGCTGTGCTAAGTACAGTTTCTCCTTCCTGTGTTCTCTGTAGCTGTAGTGATGAAAAATCTTGGTGTAACTTGGATGGTGTCAACATTATAAAGGGTTTGTGCTGTCGATTCAAACACTGAACCTGCCATTTGCCTGTTTAAAGAAGGCGTTCACATCTCTTTTTTTTTTTTGTCAAACTGAAACAAACTCGCCTTCATCATTAGAATCCAGTGACCCTCGACAGTGCGTGGAAGCAAACGTGCCACACAGCAGGCTCTGCAGACTCAAAGACAAAAACAAGGACAAACACACACATAAAAGCTTTGGACCTGAACTTATCGCACACGTAGTAAGATTAAATAACACTCACTCCTGTCTTCTTGCCAGTGTTTGCATATTGTACTGTACATAGAATAATGGCGCATTCGGCTGGTCATTGTAAACTGGCAAACTTGTGTAATTACGGATTACATGACAAACTCTTATGTACAAAGTATTCTGGGTACATGCTTAGGAGAAAAAAGTAAGGACCAATGAAATCTGAGGTAGCAAATTCAACTATGATAAACTAGAATTACTCAACATGTTTTCCCTTTAGACATGAACTTTGATTTGACATTACACATCCGAGCATTCCGGTATCCTGTCGCTGCTGACTTCATAATGACAAATATGATCCAACACAACTTTGCCGCAAGGTCACAACTTATAGCCCATGAAATTAGTAAGCTGGGGTTTTGTTGGTGTCTTTTTTTGGTGCACCGTTCTTACGGAAAACTTGTAAGTTTGCCAGTTTACCTGTTTGTGACGCTGCCTAAGCATGCCAAATGTTCTTCAATCCCTAGCAAATCTGTACAGTGTTTGACAGGGCAGTTGATATGTTCGTCAATAAAATTCATGGCTTTTAACCCTCCAGTAACCACCCCTGAGGTGCAAACCAGCCAATCCAGTGTGCTCTTGGGAAGAGTGGAGCATTAGCTCCACCTCTTGGGTGCAGGACTTCAGGGGGAAGGAACTAATGGCAAGACGGGACAGCAGGACTCCTGTTAGGCCAGCTAACACTACAATTTACCATTTTGTGAGTTTATCGGAAGCGCCATGGACATATAGAATACAATAATCATCATATCAATAGGATTTTCAGTGCAAGACGTAAATGGCTACTAGTTTCATCATTCTGTTCAATGTTGCCTTTGCTCGTACTTGTCAGTCATCCAACACTGGATACAGCAGTAAAGGGATTCTTCTACAAGTTTGCAGTCATTTATATGCAAGTCTGAAAAGTGTCATCTTAAGAAGGATGACTGAGAGGTCCAGACCAGACTATGTTCACTCAGTGTGTGGTTTTGGTTAAAGGTTGTACCATTGTGGGGCTCAGAAAGCTCCAAATGTTTCCCGAGGAGAGAGTGGGACTGAAGACAGAAAGGCCTCAACCATTTCCTTAACTCCCTGCCTGGCTTCACTTTCTCCGAGCAGTGAGTCCTTATTGAGAGGTTGACAGTGAAGATACAGTAGTCGGGTGCCCTAAAGGGTTTAAGTGGCAGGTACAGTAGGTGTCTCCTGATCTCCAAAGTGACACACTCCAAGTAGTGGAAACAGGAAGAACTTAAAGAGTTGCTGAACATCAGTCTCATTCTCTCTGGATCCCTCTTTATCCCACTCTACTCCCCTTATCCCCACATCTTCTTTAGCTCCCCCCTGGGTCGGAGCTGTGTCTCTGTGGTGTCCGTGAGTCAAGGGGTGTCTGTTGTTCTTGGAGGGACAGCCTCCTTTGAGTTTCAGAATCCAGCGGTGATACCCCTGTTGCAGCAGCTGTCCCAGCACCCATACATACCCCTGAACCAAAGTCTAACCCTGCTCCTAAGCTAGAAACTGCACCCATCCCACCCCCTAACTCTAAACCTAAACCTGAACCTACCACTGCCCCTGAAACAACCCCAGACCCAGTGCCTAGTCCCAGATGCTGGCCCAGTCTGTCCAAACCAGAGGAAGCAAGCTGGCTCTGGCTTGTGTTGATCAAAGGGGTGTCCTGGGGCTGCAGAGAGTCAAGTGGCTTGGCTGGGAACTCCTCAAAGTCCTGGGAATGCAAGATCTGTAGGGAAAGAAGCTGAGAGGTCAGTGGGACTGCATGCTGTTACTCTCATTATTCTTCACAGTCAGTGTTGAACACGATTTATGGTGCTTCAGAAAAAAAGAAATTAAGTCATGCAAAGATTTATATCTGTGCGTGTTGCAAAAAAAAAACCTATTGATATACCAATATATGTAAAATGTTTTATAGCAATTATCAGCACTAAATACTAATGTTCTAAAAACTTAAGGCACTCTAAACAGATTTGCCCACCAGTTTGACTAACCACAGTCACTGCTTTATGATTACTTTCATGCTACTTATCAAACAAATTAGGGTTTACCAACTTCAGTAAGAAGAACCTCAAAGGAGAAAATGGCAGAGAGACCAGGGCATCACTAAAGGAGGCACCTGGGATGGCAGCATCCTCCGTCCAGTGCACCACCTCAACACCACTGTTGAATTTTGAGCTTCTATATTTTTGTGTGGGAACTAGATTTCACAATATATATATTTAAGGAGGAGGGAGGTCTATTCACAACTAAATCTATATGAATTTCCTGATTTTTCAACCATTTCTCAAGTGATTTAATTGGCTATTTATTTCTGAAAGAATTTCCTGGAAAATCCTGTAAACACCTCTGCAGAGAGAGCTAAATAGTGAGCTGATAAAATGAAGAGCACATTATTAAAACGGAACAATGATACCCATGCACTCGCACAGATGAATTCGAGTTTGCCGTATTGTGAGGTACTCTGATTCCACCCCAGATATACAACGTATACATGATACAAGATCATATTAACAACAACAACAACAAAAAAAATACATCAAGAATTTTTTAAGCACTTATTCAGTGCTTTGTGGACTTTGATGTATCTACTGAGGAACATATTTCAAACATATTACTGACTAACAGGACAGCAGAGTGAGGTTTCCCAAGCAGTAATTTTGTCAGTACATGTTTTTCACCTGTGACAGAGAGGCCAGTGTGTCTGTCTCAAGAGGTGTAACAGATTGAACCACTCTTTCTCCTGGTCCTGGTCCTGGACCGGGACCTGGGTAGGGTGAGGCCTGAGAGAGAAATGGCATCTTGTTAGTGAGTGTGACATGTAACATACTATGACAGTGAGGATCATTCTTCTACCCTGTGTGTGTTATTACCTGAGGTGGTGATGAAACAGCGCTGTAGGCGGGAGGTACCAGGGCCATCTGCCTCTGCAACAGCTGCATGATCACCCCGATATCCGCTGACATGCGACTCTCTAACCTAAACAGTGTGAAAGAGGTGAGCCACTTTTAGATTCTACTGATTTGATTCTGAATGAATCCCTAATTAATGTCAGTTTCAATGAGGAAGGAAGTTAGTACTAAATTGCTTAATAAGAAAGTTTTTAAAAAATTAGACCAGACCAGAGTGCTGATTGTATCTGTATTTATGTAAAACTTACAATGGCTGCACTTTTGGAAACTTTGTTTTGCTACCAGTGCATTTCTTTCACCATCCTGCTGTTAGGCTATTAAAGTGTAAAAATCCATTTTTCCCACAGGAGTTTTATTTCATCTTTTCCGCAAACAAGCATCTTGGGGCATAGTCACACTGCAGATGTAGATAAATGTGTTTGGAACAAATGCAGGAGGTGGGATTTTTAAGTTTAAGCTTTGTTTGTCATATCTGAGGCTAATTAGGACTCAGTCTGCTGATATTTTAAACTCTGCTCTAACTGTTTCAGGTGTAACAGAGGTTTTGGGATATGAGCAGATATTTTTAGCGCTTTACACATTGCTACCCAAGACGTGCACCTTGACACATTCTATCCAACAGAGACATTCATTAATCATGCTTTAAGATGGAAATACAGCCTTTCTTATGGTTACAGCCCAACGCAAAGATGTACAGCCTGTGATCTCAACTATACCTGAGAAAAGATTCTCATTGAGCAAAAGGTTACAGCTACCACAAACACACGCGCACACACAGGCACCCTACTAGTTGCACCTGTTGAGCTGTTTCTGCAGCAGGTCCAGGCGTGTGTCCAGCTGGTTGCGTTGCCTGCGGCTCAAGCTGTGCAGTGGCGTGTTGATGGGTGGAGGGGAGGCAAGGCTGCAGCTGGGAACCTCCTGGTACTGACCACCACCCCGACTCTCTCCCCAGAAACTAAAGATGTTGGACACACCTGAGAATGCCCCTGTATGAGGAGAAGGGGAGAAATGAGTATGTGAATGTGCAAAGCAGTGAGCAAGGATAATTTTATCTTCTGTTGCTCTGTACCGGACAAGGCATTGCAGGTGTTCCCAGTCTTGGGGTCTCCATCACCCTCAGTGTTCTCGGTGAAGTTCATGGGTACAGCCAGATTGTGTGGATTCTCTGACATTGCAGGCGGAGGGGCAAGGCCAGTCACAACCTCCCCCTATAAGAGGAGGAGATCCAGGACATCATCATCAGTTTTTTATAGTGCCATGCTGTACATCAGCCATGATGATAGTGTGGAGTCGTACCTCATCACCACTAGAGTGCGAAGACACTGAGCTTCGATGTGCCCCCCACTGTCTCTTCGACACCTCCTCTTGTTTTTGATTGTTGGCTGCCTCCCGCTGTCTTCGTCTCACAGACTTATGGGACTTCTTTATTTCTCCAGCATCTGCATCATCTGGACAGAGGCAAAGATGATAGATCAAAAAGGGTTAGATAGTCTAGCAAAGAAGACTAATGAGGAAGAATTTAATTGCAACCCAATAAATGATTCTATGAAACATTTACTGAAGCTGTGTTTCTTTGAATAAATAATAAATAATTCAGTTCAATTTGTACAGTGCCAGTTCACAGCAACCGTTGCCTTAAGGCACTTTATACTCCAAGGCAAAGACCTGGCAATATTAAAGAGAAAACCTGAACAACCAGACTATCCTCTTTGAGCAGCACTTCGTGACAGTGGGAAGGAAAAACTCCCTTTTAACAGGAAGAAACCTCTGGCATAACCAGGCTCAGGGAGGGGCCATGATTGATTGTGAGGTGAGGTAAAAGAAAAGAGAAGGACAGCATAGTGAGATGGGAAAAAACAGACACTGTGGGAGAGAGAAGACAATAGTTAATGACATGCAGCAGTGGCAATAAAAACACATGGGAAGTGAAAAGAGTTGAACAGAGAAGAAATATTCTGTGCATTATAGGAAGTCCTCCATCAGCCTAGGCCTATAGCAGCAAAACTAAGAGAGGGTTTTAAGTTTTAAGTCTAATCCTGAAAGTAGAGATGGTTTTCTTTTGACCAGGGTATGTCCTTCAATGCACATATTAAACAAATATGTAGGACCGCTTTTTTACATTTGCACAGTATTTCTAAAATTAGAACCATTCTTTCTCAGAGTGATGCTGAAAAGCTAATTCATGCATTTATTACTTCTAGGCTGGACTATCGTAATTCATTATTATCAGGCTGTCCTAAAAGCTCCCTGAAAAGTCTTCAGCTGATCCAAAATGCTGCAGCTAGAGTACTGACAGGGACTAGAAAGAGAGAGCAGATTTCTCCCATATTGGCTTCTCTTCATTGGCTCCCTGTTAAATCTAGAATAAAATTTAAATACAAGATCTTGAATAATCAGGCACCATCTTATGTCAAAGACCTCATAGTACCGTATCACCCCAATAGAGCACTTCGCTCTCAGACTGCTGGCTTACTTGTGGTTCCTAGGATACTTAAGAGTAGAATGGGAGGCAGAGCCTTCAGCTTTCAGGCCCCTCTTCTGTGGAACCAGCTTCCAGCTTGGATTTAGGAGACAGACACCCTCTCTATTTTTAAGATTAGGTGTAAAACTTTCCTTTATGATAAAGCTTATAGTTAGGGCTGGATCACGTGACCCTGAACCATCCCTTAGTTATGCCTCTATAGGCCTAGGCTGCTGGGGGGTTCTTTTTATTCACCTTGTTTACTTTGTTTATACTCCACTCTGCATTTAATCATTAGTTATTATTAATCTCTGGCTCTCTCCCACAGTATGTCTTTTGTCCCATCTCTCTCCCCTCAGCCCCAACCGGTCACCACAGATGACTGCCCCTCCCTCAGCCTGGCTCTGCTGGAGGTTTCTTTCTGTTAAAAGGGAGTTTTTCCTTCCCACTGTCACCAAGTGCTGCTCATAGGGGGTCGTTTTGACTGTTGGGTTTTCTCTGTATTATTGTAGGGTCTTTACCCACAATACAAAGTGCCTTGAGACAACTGTTTGTTGTGATTTGGCGCTTTATAAATAAAATTGAATTGAACTGAATTGAATTTCTGTCCTCCAACTCCAAACTGGGAGCTGGTTCCAGACGAGAGGGACCTGATCGCTGGAGACCTTACCTCCCAATCTACTTTTAGAAACTTTAGGAACCACATGTAAGTTTGCAATTTGAGAACCAAGTGCTAGAATAATATGGTACTATGGGGTCTTTACTATATGATGGAGCCTAATTATTAAAGATTTCTATGTGAGTACAAGGATTTTAAATTCAATTCTGGATTTAACAGGGAGCCAATGAAGAAAAGCTAATATGAGAGGAATATGGCCTCTCTTTGTAGTCCACTTTGGTATCGCCACTGCAGTCTTTTGGAACAACTGGAGGCTTGCCAAAGAGCTTTTAGAACAACCTGACAATAATGAATAGTCCAACCCAGAAGGAAAAAGTGCATGAACTGGCTTGTCAATGTCACTCTGAGACAGGATGTTTCTAATTTTAGCAAAATTGCACAGATGAAAGATGATTGTCATCCTTACTCTGGATGGCATCACCTTGGCCTCCAGTAACACTGTGATTCATTTTTGGCCAGGATATGTCCTTCAAACAAATATGTAAGACTGTCTGGTAAGATACCTTGTTTGTAAGATTTTCAGAGGCATGTACAATAACTTCAGTTTTGCCTGAATTTAGAAGCAGGAATTAGAGGTCATCCAGGTCTTTATGTCTTTAAGGAATTCCTGCAATTTAACTGATTTGTGTCTATACAAATAGTATAGGTGGGTATATCTTCCAATAATATTGCCTAACAGAAGCATTTACAGAATCATTTAACATTTAATAGAATAATTGAATGTTTTCATGTAAGAGTAAAACAGAATGACATACAAGGCCTCTGGAAGATGGGTTACCTTTTTCTGTGCGTCTTCTGAATGACAGTTTACGTCTCCTTAATTTGTTGAACCCCCCAGAGTTGGAGTCATCACTGCTGGGAGAACCTGGGATCATGTTGGTCTGAAATGAAAAACAGCAGTAAACATTACTTATAAAGATGACTGGGGGTGTGAATGAAAATAGAAAAAAAAAGTTATCTTGGTAATATTGGTAATGGATGCAAGAAAGATGCCGCAATACCTGCAGTTAGAAACAATACCATAACGTGTGTTATTAGTTCAGATTCTTAAAGGATGCCAGAGTGTTATTAATAGACTTATTTCTGGAGTTGCATCAATGTGCAGCTGCAGAGCGTTGTGTGTGTATGTGTGTGTTCTGTACTCTATTTCCTTTCCCAGCAGGCATAGAGGGCGAGCCAGTGCTGGGGAACTCACAGCGACAAAAAGAAAACAGCTGCAAATTCAAAGCTCTTGCCGACAGCTCACGGTTCGCTGACAAAGCAGACACACTATACAGAATTATTTCACTCACATACAGCAGGTGGCAATCATGACGATCCAGGACATGGATGTAAAGGATGATTTAAACCAAACTAAGGGAGTAAACACAATCAACTTGGAAAAGCATGTTCCCCAAAACATACTGCCTTTGTAGCAAGTCAAGGAGAAGTCGTGTTATTTTTTTATTTTGTGTCCAAAAACTTTCACCATCAAAGTTTGGGAAGTTAATTAGCTTCAAGTCATTTAGCTTCACCTTTTCAGCCAACTTATGAGTGTGAGAAAACTCTCTCTATGTAAGAGCAACAGTCAAACATCAACTTCATCAGAACTTGCAGGCAGATAAAAATCAGGCATTCACAGGTAAGCAGATCAACAACACCAGCTATCCACCCATCAGTTTCCTTAACTGCTTATGCAATTTAATGTCATCCAGCTGTCCTAGTGGGAAAGGCAATGTACACCCTGAACAGGTCACCGGTCCATCACATGGCTAACACAGAGAGACAAGCAACCATTCAGACTCCTACCTCCAACTGTGGGCAATTTGGAATCATCAATTAACCTAACATGGATAAATTCCACAGAGATATGAATCTGTGTCACTTTTCAGGTTCTAGTCACATTTGCTCTTGGATGAGGGTTCAAACTCACATCTCTGAGGTTGAAAGTGATTTCCAGGTTGTTCCAGAAGTGGTCTGCAAACTCAGGATACATGTCCAGCACCTCCAGAACATCTTCTCTCAAAATTTTATGAAGGTCGCAGTATGTCAGAGCCCTCACGTCAGCATTGGATTTACCAGGTCGGTGATACAGGTTGATGGGTTCACCGAAGATATCATTCTTCCCTAAGAAGGATGAAAAGGAAAGAAAAACAATTTAAAAAGAGAGAATATTTTCAGCAGTGACTTGATGTTACACAAGCAGTGGATACAAGAAACAAAAGAAATGTAACAATAAAAGAAATACAAGAAATAAAAATTTGAAAATGCGTGATGCATGACTATCAGTTTCTTGTTCACCTGTTTAGGGTGTACGATCTTGTGCTGTGTATGAGGTGCACCTGCAACAAATACTGATGCTAATGCTATGCTTACCAGCAGATGGCACAATCAGCCAACGCTCATTTGATTGTGTGTTAGGCAAGCTTCATGGAACAGATAAAGTGTAAGCCAAAAAGAGCAGCCCAGATTAACACTAAAAGCAATACTGGAACATTTCTTATTCCTGCAACTGAATGAAATAATATGCTGCACAGAATAGAATAGAATTATTTTATGTCATTATTTTATGTGCTATT
This sequence comes from Archocentrus centrarchus, assembly GCF_007364275.1. NCBI lineage: Eukaryota > Metazoa > Chordata > Actinopteri > Cichliformes > Cichlidae > Archocentrus > Archocentrus centrarchus. The sequence continues at coordinate 10,243,045 of NC_044365.1, read as the reverse complement.
TTAGTCACATTTGTTAGGTATACTTCAAGTTTCTTCAAGTTCAACTGCTAGTTAAGGCAAATATCTAATCAGCAAATCACATGGCAGTAACAATGCATTTAGGCATGTTTCATGGTCAAGATGACCTGCTGATGTTCAATCTAGTATCAGAATGAGGAAAAGAGATGATTTAAAGTGACTGAACCTGGCATGGTTGTTGGTGCTGGATGGGCTGGTCTAAGTATTTCAGATAAATTTCTTGTCATTTTGAAACACAACGATCTCTGGGGTTTACAGAGAATGGTCCAAAAAAGAGAAAATATCCAGTGCGCGACAGTACTTTGGGTGAAAATACCTTATTGATGTCAGAGGTCCAAGGACAATTGCCAGACTGCCTGAAGCTGATAAAAAGGCGAGAGAGTAACTCAAATAACCACTTGTTGCATATGTACCACTTGTATGCAGAAGAGCATCTCTGAATGCACAGCACATTGAACTTTGAAGCAGATGGGCTACATTAGCAGAAGACCACACCGAATACCACTCCACCACTGGTGGTGGTGGTGGTGCAATACTATAGAGGATATTTTCTAGGCTTTGGGCCCCTTAATGCTAACTGAGCATCATTTAAATGGTATGGTCTGAATCTGAATATTGTTGCTGCCCATCCTTTACCCCCCATCTTCTGATGCCATGCCACAAAGCTCACATCATCTTAAACTGGTTTCTTGAACATAATGGTGAGTTCACTGTACTCACATGGCCTCCACAGTCACCACATCTGAATCCAATAGAGCACCTTTGGGATGTGGTGGCATGGAAAATTTTCATTATGCATGTGCAGCCAATAAATCTGCAACAATTGTGTGATGCTATCATGTCAATATCGACATCATCTCTCAATAATGTTTCCAGTACCTTGTTGAATGTATGCCACAAAGAATGAATGCAGTTTTGAAGGCAAAAGGGGCCCAACTGGGTAGAATCAGAGGGAGGGGGGGATCATTATCATCAATTTACCCAAGATGGCTACCACCACGTCTCCTTTTAGTATCTCTATGGATCCCCTGGATATGAAGTAGAGGGCAGTGAGGACATCGCCAGCATGGACCAGTGTGTCGCCTGGGGGTGCATGGGTGGTCTTGAACTTCATGGCCAGTGCCCTGAGGCAGCCCTTTGTGGAGCCTTTAAAAGCCTTGCAGTTTTGAAGCAACGACCGGTTAAGATGGAGGCAGATATCAGCCTGGAGACACTCAGGGAAACCTTTCAGCACCTGAGGAGAAGAAGAGGAAAGATGAGCAAAAGAAGATGCAGGGTGAATAAAAAAAGATAGAATGAAGTGAAAATAAGAGACCATAATAACAGTAAAAAGCAGGAGAAGGGCAGGAATAGAAGGGAGAACAGGTGGAAGAAAGAAAAGAAGATTGTGATACATGCCATTACTAGCGACTGAATGATATGTCAAGTTCAGAACATGAAGCAAGTGTCACATAAATGTCACAGATTATGGATCCTTCAAAGGAATAATAAAAAGAGGAGCCTTTACTGTCTTTACTGCCTTCATCCCTACTGGGAAACACTCATAAGACATTAGCCTTTGACTGTTATTACACCATTCCACAAATGAATATGACAAAACTAAACTGCCTATACATTCATCAGATATTGGTTTTACGCCTCGGAGACATCACAGTTTGAATTTAATCTTTTACAGTTTTAACCTGTGTGTATAAGACAAACCATCTAAGTTTAAGGAAGAGCCTATGCATTGATTTATTTTTTTTTTTTTGCATCAGTGCAAAATGATTTCAAACTGTATTTCAGTGGGCATATCGGAACAGAGTCAGCAGGCCCAGAGAGTGTAATTAATATGAAGAATTGGTGCAATTTTAATGAGATCATTGCGAGCATGGAAGCTCTTTTTGAGCAGCAGACTCTGGGCTTCTCTTGTAGCTCCCTGGCTGACTTCACAGAACAAAACTGCACCTAAAACACCCACACTGTGCTTCTCCCTCACCATTTCTCTCACTTTCATCCATTTCAAGCTACACTCTTCATTTCAGCCTTCGCTGGGCTCTCTCTCTATCTCTCTGTTGGCCACTGTCCATTTCTCCCCAGCCTCATCTGTCTCTATTCTCTTTTTACTTCCCAGTAAAGGTGTGTTAAGCATACCTTTTTGTGTGCTTTGTTTTGTTTCTTTTATCCCTTAATCTCTTTCTGTCTCTCATCAAAATTTTATAGAGACTTGCCACATATGCACACACACACAAACCCCTTTCAGTGGTCTAAGACTCTGTTTGAAGATGGTCAAACACATGGAAAAAGGGAAATAAAGCGAAAACATCTCAACCAAAAACTCTCTTTTGCGGATCTGAATAATAGGCGAGTGTTGCTGCCTGTGCAGAGCAACTGCTTTGTTGATTTGTGGGCAACAAAGGGCTAAAGTCAGACCTTATAAACCAGCTGTTTGAGGTGTTTTCATGGCTCCAGTTTAATGCTGAACTGCTGACTTTGAATGCTATGCTGTCTTTGTTTTATTTAAGTGTTAGTTGTCATGATATATTTTTGTGGGTCTCTGTGGCTTTTCTACTGAGACAAACTTCTGGGAAAAACCTCTATATAAGCCAATGTGATATTCTGGATATTCAGTACAAAGTACTAGGTCCCCAAAGTCAACAAATACATTATCTATTAACAATATTTACTTCTTACGTGTCTGCAAGAGAATATAAACGCAAAGGCAGATTACATCAACAGTGGAGGTGAGGGTTTTCAGCCTGCGTGTTTTCCTGCAGTTGCTCTTTGAGGCCGCCTTCAATAAGCATTAATCTCCTCAAAATAGGTAAGGCGGAGAGCAGCAGCCTGGAGCCTAAACTCGACGTTTCAGCGCTCAGAGAGAGAGAAAATCAACCTGAAACTATTAAAGCGACAGGAATGCAATATAAATTACACCTCCAGTTGTAAACCTTCTGCTGTCTGCAGGCTTCGTTTCTTGCCTCTATAAAGCGAGCAAATGTTTAATATTCAAAAGGCGGATGCTGTTCTGTGATCATTCCATGTCTCAGCACCTACTGAATAACTGAAAATCTGAAAATTGAATGGGACTGAGCTGACAGACTTTGGTGTTTATTTATTTTTTATCATAACAATTTTGACTTTTTTAAGGCTGTAATAAAGAAAGATTGACATTTGTGGATTTTATTTAGTGCTAATTGATAAATGCATGCAAACTTACTAAATTTGCATTTCGCCCTTCTGCGTTGAAGTACAGCACCACAGAGTAATGTTGTGATCTTTGAGAACAATTTGTTTGCAGGAAATGAGTTCATTACAGGATCTATACACTTACTTCCCTGCACTGATAACCTCTTTTCTGTCTTCCACTTGCCTTATCAAATGTGATTAGAAAACTGCTTCCCTTGGCAGCTGTGGCCAGTTGCCAGCGAGGCATGTAAGAGCAAGCTGTGTGAGCAAATGAGTGGCTGGACACTAAACCTGTGACTGAATGCATATGCCTGTAATGGTTCAGTCACACTATAGTAAAACTAGGATGGCAACTTTCTTGTAGCTAGAAAAAATCAGTGACTGCCCAGTGATTGTGTGGACTCAACTGGTTTCAAACTGGCTGTATTCTGGTTATATTCCTAAATAAATGCAAGGTTGCTGAGCACCTACATGTGTGCAATTTAGCAGTGAGGTTGCTGTCCTGCAGCAACTATGTCACTATGTGTGGATCAGTTTTACCTGTTGACTGAGTCTGCTCCTTGGGTCCTGACTGCACTTAACCATGACACAGAGTTCTTTTTTCCTAACTTCTTACAAATTTTCTTTCACATAAAGAACTAAGACATCATTTTTTCTGTCTATTTGGCTGCAACCTGGGAGATGAAGCATGGCAGAGCAGGAGGTGTGACAGAGTTGTGCTTATTCAAAAATGAGTGGGCTACCTCGAATGACTGAACAAGAGAACCATCATTGGTTTTGGCTGAAATACACGTCTACTGGTGTGCTATAGCCAGTGAATGAGCTGTGAATGAACAAGAATAAATATTTCAAATGAACTTACATCAGGCAAAGTGGAAACAAGCAAAATCTCCAGGAGCAGACACAAATGATTGCAATTTTTTTTCCAGCTTTGGTAACCATAAACCAATGACTGGTCACATATTAAAAAAAAATTAAATGAGGGAAGAAAGCAACTGAAGAAGAAAGAGGGAAGCTTCTGAAGTTCTAAGACACTCACTACTATTTATCAAAATCTTACTTTCTTCTTCTTTGGAAAGGCTCACTTTTTTAAAGTATGGGGAATATGTCCTAAATGTTATGACAGCTCTGATAAGCTGAGATGCAAATAATCCTCATACTGCAAACAGCAAAGTGAAAGAAGCCAAACTCAACATTTCCAAGCTTGCTCACTTACAAAGAAATGAACTGCCTCTAATTTTTATGGTAGTTTAATTTTAATGGAGAGAGAGAGAATATCAACCAAAAATCCAGAGTTTCTACAGAAACTCTCTAAATCCTCAACTTGAAGCTTCAGCTCCCTCCACAGATTTTCTATAGGACTGAGATCCAGAGACCGGCTAGGCCACTCCATGACCTCAGTATGCTTTTTCTTTAGCCACTCCTTTGTTGCCTTGGTGTTATGTTTTGGGTCATTGTCATGCTGGAAGACTCATCTTCAGTGTTCTGGCTGAGGGACGGAGGATCTTGTCCAAGATTTTATGGTACATGGTCCCATCCATTGGCCCCTCACTGTGATGAAGTCATCCTGTACCCCTAGCAGAAAAACAGCCCCAAAGCATAATATTTCCACCTCCGTGTTTCACTGTGGGGATAATGTTCTTTGGGTCATACTCAGCATTTCTATTCCACTAAACATGGCAAGTCGAGTTGATGCCCAGGCCTTCTGTAAATCATTCAGATGTTCACAGGCAATCTTAAGATGGGTCTGTACATGTGCCTTTTTGAGCAAGGTGGCCTTGTGGGTGCTGCAAGATTTCAATCCCTTACAGTGTAGCATATTACCAATGGTGTTCCTGTGGTCCCAACTGCCCACTGCCTTCCTGTGTAATTTTGGGATGCTCCACCACCTTTCTCATTATCATCCTCACCCCATGAAGGAAGATCTTGCATGGAGCTCCAGACTGAGAGCGATTGATGGGGATTTTATATTTCTTCCATTTCAAAAAAATCACACCAACAGTAGTCACCTTCTCACCAAGCTTCTGGCTGATGGTCTTGCAGCCGATTCCAGCCTTGTGCAGATCTACAATCTTGTCCCTGATGTCCTTTGACAGCTCTTTGGTCTTGCCCATGGTGGTGGAGAGGTTGGAATGGAAGAAAGTGATTCTGTGGACAGGTGTGCTTCATACACATATCAAGCTGAGGTCAGGAGTATCTGTAATTGATTGGTTGTAATCTGTGTGCCAGATGGGTACACAGCCAATCTGTGGGAGCCAGAATTCTGCCTGGGTTGGGGGTTGAAATACTTATTTCAAAGACATGCAAATCAATTCATAACTTTTGTGTAATGTGTTTTTTTTCTGGAATTTTGGTTGATATTCTGTCTCCAAAATGAAACTACCATAAAAATTAGCGACTGTTCATTTCTTTGTTAGTGAGCAAACTTACAAATTCAGCAGGGGATTGAATAATAATCCCCCCCCACTCTAACTGATTGTGCCACTCTTGGCAGCATGAACTGCAATCAAGTGTTTGGGATAACTGACAATGAGTCTTTCACGTTGCTATAGAGGATTTTTTTTAACCCAGTGTCTGAAACAAGTAATTTTAGCTCTTCTCCCTTTAAAGCTACCCTTCCTTTAAACTGTCATCTGATTGCCTAACCCTCATAGAAAGAAGGTTTGAACAGCAAGTAGGATGACCATATTAGGAATATCCCCTCTCATTGACCACACAGTTACAAATGTAGAAAACAGCTGTGTTTTGATCAGGTTCAGACTGAGCTTTTGTGAGCCAAAAGCTGGTGAGTGTATTAAAATTTAAATAACATAGTGTGAGCAACCAGTACACAGACATCCCACACTGATTTCTTTCTCTTTCCTCCCGCTTAAAAATTTTTTTTTTTAATTTAATCACCTTCACATCAGAGCTGCATGTTTTTCTCACCCATCGACATGAATGAAAGAGGTCACAGCTGATTCAATGTGAAGGCAGACTGACAAGCTCTGTGCCACACAGTCATAATAATGATTACAGTAAACAATCTCAAATCCAGTCTACTCACAACCCTACACTTCACCGGGCCTTTAGGAGAGTAACATGATGTGGGAAGAAGAAGGGACAGACAAAGGTGATAAGCAAACTTGATTCCTCTCTACTTCAGTGGTTTACTCATTACACTGAAATGAAACAGGATTTCAGTGATGGAGTATTGTGTTTACACTGGGACTTTGCACCCAAACAGAGTCCCTCTGTTCTTGTGTGTGGCTACACAGACAATAATGGGCTTCTGATTGTGCTCCAACTGCTGAAGTTTAAACTATATTTGGATGCTGGAAAATTCTTAATGAAGTTCTGAGCAGATATATTAGGAACAAAGTGTATGTTATGACCTTACAATTTGTAGATATTATAGAGGTGACTTTTAAATGCCTATAAATCCATATATTTTGTTCAATGAAACCATATGACATACAGAAAATGACATTAAAGATGACATGCACTTATTCAAGCACTGTATTAAAAATGGGCATCTTAAGTGTGTGATATGTTTATGATAACATCTGGCTACATGAATGTGTCTTCCCAATATCACATATAGGTGTGTTTGTGTTCACTGACAGATGTGACTCATTGTGCCCATGGGTGGCTTGTTTGAAAGTGTTTCTAAATGTGTTCTCCTCTTCTGGCAGTAAAACACATTTAAATTAGCTTCGCTTCGCTCATGCTTTAATATGTGTCAAATCATATCTGCCTGAACAACGTGACTAACATGTGTGTGTGTAAATTAGGCTTCATGCATGTTGTAAAGCTTTCTCCCTGCCCTCGTTATCTAGTGTGTGCATATTCATGATACTCACAGCATTCATATTTTCTCTGATGTGTCAGACCATGCATCCTGAGACAAAGTCTTCTGTTCAGCCTATTAATATACAACGCAGGCTCAAAATACTCCTCTAGCCTTTGTGCGTTGACATATGTGCGTTCACACTTCGCTCCATAACATTAACAGATTAGGTGTAGGTGCGTGAGGACCAGCACTCACAGCGTTCATGTCGATGCCATTGGTGTAGGACCAGGCATGCTGGAAATACTCCTCCAGCCTCTGCCTGAGTGGGTTTGGGATCTGGTGGAAGCGGATGAACTCCCTGACTCTCAACATCTGGGTGTGGTAGCGGGCAGTCCCAGAGTACAGCCGCTGGATGATGGCCGAAACATTCCCGAAGATACTGGCATACATGAGGGCTGGAGGTGGGAGGGAAGAGAAGGAAAAGAGAACAGCAAAAGGACAGAGTGAGAAAAAAAAAAGATATGCATTAACAGACAGTATGGACCTAAAGCAGAATTCATACAGTGATGTGACTGTAAACATCTTTGGCTGGCTGTTTCCTCCATCTGAAAAGGCACAGAGTGCTTGACACTGAAATGCTTGTTGGGAAGAGGCGTGGAGAAGATAAGAAGAGGGGAAGTGGGAGCTCAAACAGCTGAAGGTACAATATAGTGAATAATGCAGATTAGCACATGCGCCATAGCTGGAGTGTGGAAATTACATACATGGACTTTAAGTTCCAGTACAGAGTTTTGAAATCTACATATTTAAACAAAGTAGACTCCAAAACTGTAGCACACATTCTGCTGGCAAAAGCGTCTTTTGGAGAAACAATACAGCAGGTTGTCTAATCTAAAAGACTTCTGTCTGTAGAGGGCAGAGAGTTTTGTGTTGTAATGTATCCTACATGAGCGTTGCTCGCTTTGTCCTGTTGTCATGTTGGATCCCGCTAACCTCTCCACCTCTGTCAGCTCCCATCACTGTCTACATCAACCACTGAAAATGCTGTGTAAAGTGTGTATTTAAATGTCTGCACATGCATGTCGAAGTGGATAGGACTGAGCTCTGCCTTTAAGTTTTGTAATGCTCATTGTAATTTCATAGCACATATCCTACAGAAGACTGTCCTTAAGTAATGGAAATTTTACAGGCCTCGGGTCAGTTTCAGGCCAAGAAAGTGCCAAGCTGTCTGGAGGAGGAGCGCAGCCCCAAATAAAATCGAAACAAAATGACCTTGTTGAACAACTGCGGGTTTTTCATTATATTCATGTATTCATTTCTCTATAAAACTGTACAAGATTTGTAGTTGTTAAAAGTAGTACAGGAGAACACAAAAAAAAAACAGGGTCAATTTTTCATTGATAGTGTCAGTTACTACCCGTATATACAAAAGTCCCTGGATATATATAGCATAACTCTAATATTATTAGGAGTAAATTATCAAGACTGGAACTAATAAACATCAAATAACTTTTTGATGGTGCTGCCAGCCTGCAGAGGCAATCACTCTGCAGAGAGGAAGTTAACTTGCCAAGCATGAATTGATGTTACAATCTCTGTTAGTGTTTTTATGAAACAATCATGACATGATTCGCCTTCTCAGGGGAAAAATATGACCTGCTGTTTTTGTGATTTAAAACTCCTCAACTTTCTAAGACTACATATATAAGAAAGCCCTTGCAAACAAATGTTGCTTCAACACATTATCCCGTTGTGTTATTGTCTGACTGAAATCACTGCAAATTCCAACCACGCACAAATTGTTTTCATAGTAAAATAATGGAAACGGAAAGCACTTGAGATATCTTGTCCCGCCTTTATTGCGTCTGATCTTTGACACGATCATATCTTTTTTTTAATAATAATCCAGGGCAAGTGCTTAATCATCTAACAAAAACCACTGCAGCTAGTTTTTGGAGTTTCCCAGATAGACACAGGTGAAATATAGTTTCTCCTTTCTCTGTAGCCCCTTAACTGGCAAGGGCCCGGTGACGGGCCGTTTGTAGTCCCTTTTATATGGCAGGCTAGACCCTCCCATTTTTATTGACACGTCATTCGGCCAATCATGTAACTGGCTGCACCAAATCACCTGACAAAGCTACGTGACGCCCTCTGAGTATTATTGGCTCTGGGAAACCCATTTCTTAACATGATTGGCCGAATGAGGTGTCAGTCAAAATGGGCGGGTCTAGCCTGCCATATAAATGCACTTCATTCGGCCGGCGGACCAGACGCAGCCAGTTAATAGGCTATGAAATGGGTTGTTCAGAGCCAATAATAACCAGAGGGTGTTATGTAGTTTTTGTCAGGTGATTTTTTTGCTGCCAGTTAAGGGGTTAAACCCAGAGCGCCCTTGTGAGTGGTATTTCCACTTGGTGCTTTCACATTGTGCTGTAGGTATGTTACCAGTTACTTTTACTTTACTTTATATTATTTATGGTGTTTTTATTTGTTACAAAACTTTCCTTGATCATGCTCTGAAGCAAACAAGCAGCTAATTGTACCATAAAATCATTACTTACATCCAATGAGCATGACACAGATGGAGAAGATCTTCTCAGAGTTGGTGTTGGGGGACACATTTCCAAATCCCACACTGGTCAGACTGCTGAAGGTGAAGTACAGCGCTGTCACATACTTGTCTTTGATGGAAGGCCCTGAACCTGGTGTGGAGGTTTACAAAGAGAGGTTACAAATCCTTCTGATGTTGATTATTTTGTTCTTCATTTGTTTTTATAATGTTAGAAGGAAACACTGGATCCTTTACTAATACTAAAATTTAATGCATTTACCAGAATGTAATAGATAGATCATGTCATTCTGTTAATTTGCACAGAACTGAGCTCACTGGTGCAGGTATTATTATCCTTGTGCCACCAGTTTACATATGATATGCTTTGGTTTTCAGTACCTGGGATAGAATCATTATAGTGTTTCCCCAACTGGTCTCCCAAGGTGTGCAGCCAGCCTATTGAACCGTTCCGCTCTACGTCACCAATTGCATACCTGGTAAAAAAAACCCAAAAAACAGCATTACAAAAATGATTTTTTTTGACATAACACTAATCAAAGTGCAAACCCATTTTCTGCTATATCAGTTTCATAGAGCAGAGATGACAAATGAAAACCAGTCAGGGTGATGATTTTGGTTTGTTTTGCAGCCACAGACCTGGGCACCACAGACCATGAACTCCCACTAAACTATTCTAGGGTTAAATGTGATGCCATCTGTCTGACTGCTAAAGCTCGGCCCAAACAGAGCCATGCAAGAGGACAATGATCCCAAGCACACCCATAAATCTACAACAGAATGACTGAAAAAGAAAAGAGTCAAGGTGCTGCAATGGCCTAAAGTTCAGATTTCAACCCGATTGAAATGCCATGGTGGCACCTTAAGAGAGCTGTGACCCCAAACCTCAATGAACTAAAGCAATGTTAGAAAGAAGACTGGGCCAAAATTTTTCCACAACCATGTGGGAGTCTGATAAAGTCATACAAAAAACAGTTACTGCTGCTAAAGGTGGTTCTACAAGCTACTAAATCATGGGTTGTTATTGTTGTAGTTTTTCACAGTACTCTATGCAGTCATGTGAAAATGTTCTTTTTTACAGGTTCAAGTTCTTCAGAAAATGCTAATCATCCACGTAAGACAAATGCAAAAGAGAACAGGATGAAAATTCAACCCTGTAGCTTGCATTGCTTGCCAATTCCCTGCTGAACAGGACATGGTACTCTCTTAGCAAACAATGCCTTGCTGCCTGAGAGAATGTGGACGGAAAGCCAGCTCTGCAGTGGAGAAAGCTGCTAAGGAACATTACATGTAGAAAGAAAACTCCAAACATAATTTTAGAGATGACAGTAAAGTTTCTATAGTATTAAAGATAAAGTTTCATTTCATTTGTTCTGACAGCAAACATTAGAGTCCAGGCCAGATTGGATTTAAAAAAAAAAGTGTGTGAACAGGTTGCTTAGTCTGGAGGAGGACGCATCATAGTTTGGGGGATGTTTTGTGCAGCAGGAGTCTTATACACTCCTGCTGCAGAAAAAGCCCTCTTCATTCCTTCCTTCCTTCCGTCCTTCCTTCCTTCCTGACTTCCTGTTGGTTTTTGAAAGCTGTACCCATCAATAATATAATTTCTAAACATCTATTCACCTACAATAGTTATTGATCACTGTATATTTCAGAATAGGAATATTTTATTGAATGCCCTAAGTAATTTTGAATAAATTGTACTAGACCAAAGCTATACTCATAGCTCATATTATTTTAAATGTTGCATGATCAAGATCATCAATATGAGAAAAAAAAATAAGTATTTGGATCTCTGCTGTATGGATTCTGCACTCACAGACAGTCTGAATCTTATGTGATTCATCAGAAGTTTATGGTATTGTACCAGATGCAAGCCAGCCAGTGAGCGATGAGGGCGAAGGTGCACATGAGAAGGAAGAGGACAGCTGCACCGTACTCTGAGTAGCGATCCAGTTTTCTGGCTACACGAACCAACCGCAGGAGGCGAGCAGTTTTCAGCAGGCCAATCAGAGTGGTGGTCTGATGGGAGTGGGTGAGAAAGAGAAAAGTGGAGATACTGTTAAGCATGGCAGAAACAAAGTCCCTTGGCTCTGATATCTCCTCACAGCACTCCCACCTGCTGTCATCCTGTCACACACACACACACACTTTTGCACACACACACACAGGTGGTGTAACTGTGGTCTTTTCCTGATGTGATTCACTGTTGAGGAGGTGGTAAAATCCTGACTCCCATTCATTACTGTGGGCTTTCTACTCCCCCTTCTTTCCACTTCAGCTGGCTCCTTCATGTCCATACAACAAATAAATAACAGGATGATTACTGCGCTGGCAGAGTGCCTGGTCCTGTGCTGTACGTGTGTGTGTGTTTGCGTGTGTGTCCTAACAGTAAATAATAGTTGTCTGTTGAGGAAAAGCTCCACTTCTTGGCTCAGTGACTCCTTCTGGGCAGTATCAGTGGAGTGAACCTTGGCAAAGCTTTCCCCGTGCAGTATTCAAAACTGGGAAATCCCACCTTCATTCTTTTTAACTTAAAGGGGTGGCTTAATTGCTACACATCATTTCTATCATTTACATAAGTCCAGTTATTTATAGTTGCATATTAGATAACACTCAGTCAGTGGAATTACCTTTAGCTGAGTTTTTGTGATCACCTTAACCTCAGCGTTTTAAATCCTCAGTGTGTGGGACGTATCCTCAGTGGCTTCAGCGTGCTACAATGCAACTCACTTACTCCTTCCTTTTACTCCCACCTCTTTCTCCAGACACCCACCTCCCACTTCCTCACATATCAAACCAACACCTCCATCAGTTCACTCTTCAATCATCCAGTAAGCCGCAGAACTTAATTACCCAGTCTCTCTTCAACGGTTGAGCTAGACTGAAACATACTGCTCCACATGCTTCTGTATTAGCGCTACAACCCTTTTTTTATTGACACATCATTAATTTTATATACGTGAGAAGTGCTGCGCAGCATGTGACTACATTTGTGTAAAGTTATTTGTTGCTCAACAGATTTCTGAGAACGAGTAGATGAGACCTACATTTTTAGCAGAAACTCTGAGAATTTTTCTCAGTTTTCCTCTTGCAACGGAATTACGATACTAAATCCTCCACAGGATTTAGTGAAAAGTGGATCAAATTTTATGTAAAAAAAAAGGATAAAACTTGCTGTTTGTGGTAAAAGAAAAAAAAGAAAGAAATTACATAATAACTGCAAGAAAATCAGGCACCTGAATTAGTATCTACTATAATATTCTGGTCTGAAATCTGAGGGGGTAATGTATGCTACCTGTATCATAACTTCAAATTCAAAAATGTACTGCTTGCTGCAGAGTCCCCCTAAAGCCCCCTGCAATGAAAACGTTCTACTTTAACATACCTCAGTGTTGTTTTTACTGTAATATAATAGAAGGCACAAGTGAAATAAATGTAGGCCATTCCTGGGAATTTTTGCCTGGAAACTGCAGCATACCCATGACAGTCTCCAAATCACGTACTCGGATATATTTATTTATTTGTAACACACCTTATCACACAGTCATACTAGAGTAAAAATAGGACAGAAACCTCCTTGAAAGTAGGAAAAATTGGTGGTTATCTGGTGATTGTGTTGAGTTTTTTCACATTTAGCAATTTAGATCAACTAGCTGTGACAACTACTTTCAATTGCAAGGCTACTGCACCAGAGGCAGCTTGACTGCAAGTAATCAGGGTCTGACTCAGACCAACTGCAATCACTCTCAGACAGATTGGTGAAGGTTTGCACATAACTGTTGTCTAGTTTATAAATGCAGACAGATCGCCAACACGTTGCAATCCATCTGAGTTAGTCTGCACCAATGCGCACAGCTCTGTCACGCGTCTCGTTGCAATAGGAGACTTGACTCAACTGGTTTCCAGCTGGTTCTATTCTGGCTGTATTCTTATATAAAAGCAAGATCACCTGATAGCAGACTGACTCTGGCCATTTTATTACCGTCTTGATGGACCAAAGTTGCTTTGAAGATTTGAAGTTGCTTTGAAATTGCTTTGTCAAATGACTGCAAGTGGCCCCATCTTTGAAGCAACTATTTCAAAGCTGGCAAGATCGCAAGTTCATTGCACACGGTCGCAGTAATTAGTGGTTTGATCCCTGGCTGATCCAGTCTGCATGCCAAAGTATCCTTGGGCAAGAGACTGAATCCTGAGTTGCTCCCAATGTGTTCATCGGAGTGTGAATGTGTGTGAATGGTAGCTAGAAAGCACTTAGATGTAGAAGAAAAAAAACAAGTGCTTGTATGACTGTGTGAATGCAACATGTCTATATAAGAACCAGTCCATTCACAGTCTCCAGCCACTGTTTTCCCTACTGTGACTGCAGCATTAGGAACTAATCCGGTCAACTTGTGTGTTTTAGCTAACGTGTCAGGAACAAATTAACTTTAACATAATGCAGTTCAGCTGAAGGCTAGTACTGGCTCTGTGGCTCATTTCAACTCAGTGTGAGTCTCTCCTGTTGTTTTGCTGTTGTTTGTGTCTTCATAGAACACAGTGGAGGAAAGATTGGTGAAGATAGATGAAGGCATACGTGAGTTGACGACAACTCGTCATGTTGTCATCAACTCGGGAATAAAAGTTTTCCTAAGACAGCTAGTCTGTCTAACTGCTCCATGTGTGATGATAGTTTTGGGCTGCAGTCACTCCTGTGTCTCTTAAGTGTTCCATGGCCTTTTGTTTCTGCTGACACTGGAACAGTGTCCTGTGTTCTGGACCTCCTGTTTTATCTCTGCACAAACAAAACACACACTTTTGGTAATTTGGACCAGCACTGAGTTCCAGTCGTTCCAGTCAGTGACGCTATGAGTGAGGCTTGCAGATGCAGAGGGAGAGGTTGGGACTTAATCTCCTAATCATAGCTCCTTGCATACTACATGAGGCAAAAATATAAAATTAGGCCTGAGCTATTTTAAAGCATTAATTTCATAAAAAAAAATGCAATTTTGATGACCAGAGATGAGTTTTAGGTCTTGTGTACTCTGTGCTGATGTAAGACATGTTTTGTTTTGATGCTTGGTCATGGCTGACTACAAATGAACTTCCCTACGGAGACAATTAAATTATGAAACAAAAACTAATCCACCTCTGCCTCTCTCTTTATTTCCTATTCCCCATCCCTCTACCTTTCTCTTTTCATCTTTTTGCTTGTTATCTTCACTTTATTGCATTACATAAAAACACTGGCAGAGATGGCAGACAAGATGTCACTGCACCATTTGTCTCTGTTTTTTCCCCTTCATCTCACTACCACTTCATCTTGGTGTCTTCCTTCCGCCCTCCCTCAGCAATTCACTGCAGTATAGAAACAGGCAGCACTCTATCTCCCTCCATCGTGACATACCTCCTCTCCATTGCGGTAGATGAGCAGGTCAAAGGGAATAGCAGCCACCATGTCGATGAGGAACCAGCCTTTGAAATAGTGGACAGCTATACGCACTGGGTGGCTCACCACTTCGTCATTAGAGTTTACATATGTTGTCCTGAGAGAAAGAGTGAGGATTATGTAAAAACTGCAGACAATAATAGCTGTTGGTGCAATATTTTTGACACAACTTTGTAAAATTGACTGTAAAATTTGGTTTTGAATAATGCCTCAAGGAGAGTTTCTTCTTTTACAACCAACTCTAATTAACAGAATAATGTGTGCAGAGGGATAGTGATTGGGAATTAGATATTTTTTCACATTTGTATTTAATAGCACCAAATCTGACTACCTGAAGTTAATAAGGATGTCAATAATGAACATGATGTCCACAATGAGGTCCACCACATTGAGAGGAGAGCAGGAGTAAATGCAACTGTGCATGGCTACCTCTTCCTGAGAGGAGAGGAGAGGAGAGGAGAGGAGAGGAGAGGAGAGGAAAGAGCAACAAAAAACAAAGAAAACAAGTGTAGACAGAAGAAGAAAATCATAAACTGTATTTAAGGCTAAAAATAAAGCACATCTTTCAAATGGATTAGCATTCAGGGTTTGAAGACCATTTACATATGCATATGCAACCCTATGTAAACATGAAAAAGGGACAAAGTTTTGCAATTTGTCATCATGCTTTATGAATTCAATTCAGCTGGCAGCAGGCTGATTAAAAAGGACCTACAGTAGTTCCAACTCCATATTTTTATTTTTGGACTCCACTGGAGCAGGTATGCAAAAATCAAAATTCAAATAAGTCTAATTAATCTTCTACTGGGGCAGGTTGGTGGTACTTCTCTGCTTACAGCCAGACCTGTGTGCCCAAAATGACAATATTAGGGATATCTGCTCTCAGTGACATCATACAGAGCCCAAAGCAGTATAACTGTCTGAAACTTGACTGTTTAGAATAGTCTAAAGCCTGGGCTTTGAGCTCACAGGTACTACTTGCACATACGCTGACCTTATTATTATTTAAAATTAGTGTCATTTTTAATATGAGCATCCACCACAGTAACAGTAGACACGAGACAGAAAACAAGGAAACACACACTAGATCCACTTAATGAGTCTTTCCTTTGGTAAGAGCTTACCTGATCATTGAGGAGGAATGCGGCTGAGTAGGGAGTCAAGATGGCGGTGTAGATGACCAGCAGCAGAATGAGCCAGTCCCACACCGCCTTGAAGGGACTGTAGTGCAACACCGTCCATTTGTGGATTCGAGGAGCCTGCAGCTTGTACTCTGGTAACACATCTGCACCCAGAGACAGCACCTGTGTGGAGACAGGAAGACAGAGAGGGTTGATCAGACATTCAATAATTGGACACAGAAGAGTGGAAGAGAAGTGATGAGACAAAAGGTAGAAGAAGGTGTGCGTGCGTGCGTGCGTGTGTGTGTGTGTGTGTGTGAAGCAGGGAAAAAGAGGAAAAGTAAAGAGAAGAAACTGTCTCGCGGCAAGATGATGCAGTGATCTGAGATCCAAAATATATGATATATGAATATGCAAATTATGGGCACACACACGCACACACACACAAACATCCTGAACATATAGTGATTTCATGAAATATACATAGTCATTCATTTATGCAGTCTGTCTTCAGTGGCTACAGCAGCAGTGTTTTGCAATTACAGCAACAGAGCCAACCCAGAGAAGATGATGAGACCTGTTCTGAAGGCACTGATTCTTTTAAGGCCACCATACCAGTCAGCCAATTTCCAACCAGGCTCACACACACACACACACACACACACACACACACACACACACACACACACACACACACACACACACACACACACACGCGCGCCAAAGCTATGATTCCTGTCATATTTCTCTGTACCAGTGGCTCTGATGCAAATGCTTTACCATGTAAGTGACAAGTGACAAGGAACCACATATAAGCATTCAAACACATACTGTATATACAAACAGACTCAGATCCTTTTCCTCTCTCTTCCCCATCTCACACAAAAGCTCACCAAGAGTGAAATATTGGGTGCTATGGTGCAATTCTAAGTAGCTTTACTCGCAGTAATGTATTCAATCTCCTGGACTGCACTCTGCCTGGAAGAAAGCAGGAATGAATCAGTGTAAAGAGTCATTAAAACAGCCTGCCTGGTAGAATCGCACAGTGAACAGCGAAGCTCGACTGTTGTGCTGAAAGCAAGGGCATAGAAACACTGAGCATATGACAAATCTAGAAGTGAATTTGACTGACTTTTGGAGCTGTGTGGTGTACCCACACAGGCAGCAGGACAATCAGCATTAGGTTGGCTGGCTTGATAACTGATGCCTTGATCTCACACATACCACTTTTATATTAAATGCAAAGCGTAATCAAAAAGCTCCACATCTGTGCCTGCAAAAAGCAAAAAGCATACCTGATCTAAAATTGGCAACTATTCCTGTCAAATCTGGCCCTTTGTGAACCGCTGCTTGTGTTCCAGACCTTCTGCTACATTTGGATCGCTCCCGTTCTGACCTGAATTGGATATTTGATTTCAAATATAAGAGCGCAAACATGAATGTCTTTGTCCAATTTTCATGTGGTGGTTCAACACTGGGGCAACAAGAGCCGGGTCTCTAGCTTAAACCCATTCACTGGAAGACACCACGCTGTGTAAGGCTGAAGGAGGAGAATCAGATCAGGATATAAAGTCTTCTGACACTCAGATTCAGTGTGTTTGTTCATAAACCAGCCTTGGTTAATTGTATTTTACTGAATTTACAGTAAATCCAAGGACTGCGCCTGTCCCTTTCCATCTTTTTGTCTTTCTTTCTTTTATTTTTCAAGCATTGTTTTTAAACCTTGGTATTTATTCAAGTTTGTTAAAAGCGAAAATGTAGTGAAGCTCCTGAAGAGGCAATCTGAAGAGTTTTACTGTGACACAAATCTACTTTAACCTCCTGAGGTGTCTGAGGAAGAGCACTTGGCATAAAAAGCCTCAAATGTGCTGCTTGCCATGATGATGCCCTGAGCACACCTTTTTTTTTTTTTTTTTGCCAGGCCAAAAAATCTTTACTGCCCCACCTACTCCACTCACCACATTCGTCTCCTGGCTACTTTGTCCTCTTCCCCAAAATGGACTTCAAGTTGGAGAGTCACCATTCTCAACAACAGAGGAAGTCTAGCACACACTACAGATCAGCAAGACAAATGGCTCAGAATGGGAATTCTAAGGATTGAGCCAAAGTAATAGGAGTGCTGGGAACCTTTAACAGCCATGAAGGGGATACCAACCAAAACTGAATCAGCTACAGATTTATTAAAATTTTTCTAGTTGGAGTAGCACAGCTTTTTGATTATGCAGTCCAACACACTGACAACTATGGACTAGAGGTGATGAAAAGGATGGATGTGACCAGGCGAGGAGCTTTATGACAGAAAAAAGTGTTTGAGATGAAAGAAAAGAGATTGCTTTCACTTTGGTACATTTTGATTGATGTGTTTTTTTTTTTTAGATTTGACTTTGCAAGCAGTGCTTGAATCATCACAGTGTTAATGTACGACACAAGGAGACATCTGCGTTTTCAGAGTCTACTCTAAGCTCAAGTTTGTAATCTCTTTACTGTGTGTGTCTGTGTGTGTGTGTATACAGTGTTTAACAACAAAGTAAAGACAAAATTATGTTCATAAAGTAGAATGAGGAAAACCAAATTTATTGAAATAAAGCAAGGGAAACAAACGTGTCTTTTTCTTCTGCTCCTTGATGGGACAGATTGCTCAAGACTCTTCCTTCACCTCCTCTCACCTCTTCATTTTTTTCTAGTGCACTCCGCTGAGCTTTCATTACTCATTTCTACACTCCATGCTCCTGCTTCTCCCTGGCCTCCCGCTGACCTGTTACATCTTTCGTCTTTTCTAATTTCATCTTTTTGTACCTGTCCTCCATCCAGCAATCCTTGGTCCACCTTTCCATTTCCTTCTCTTCTTCCCCAGCACCCCAGTCACATTTCACACATTCGTCCTGTGACCTAATACCATTCATCCCGCCTCCAGTCTCACCTTTCTTTCTTCTCCAGCTCAAAGCACTGGCTTTTCATTCCTTTCTACATTCTCTCATCCTCAGTCATCCTACTCTCTTTGAGTCTCAGGAACCTTCCTCCTTCATGCTTCCTTCACATCACTATCTGTATCTTTACCTAGTGTGCTCAATACCCAACTATGATTAAACCAGCCCGAAAACATCAAACGTGCCATTATCTGATATCCCCAATTCTCTTTATATTTCCTCAACAGTTGTTTTGATACATTTCACAGCAAAACATTTTCTTGATTTATTAAAAATAAGCAAGTAATATTTCAGCGTGTGTCCTCTCTGTACGTGAGCCAAGGCAGTGCTTCAGAATTCGGACTTCTGAATCCAGATATGCCCACAGGCCCACATGATGCTCAATAATGCACCCACACACCCCTCGAGTTCAGTCAAGTGCCCCTCTCAGCTGTGCGTCCCCTCCTGGAGTATCTCGCGGGATATTTTTAGCCATCTGTGTGAAACTGAAAAACACTGCCATGAGGACTGTTAAAAGTGCAGATGTCAAGACACATTTAATTGCAGTTAGGGCAAGTTGTATTTGAGGACAGCACTGGAGGGGGGAGTCTTACAGCGAGGAGAGGAGCAGTTTACAGAGCTGTCCACCTGCATTATCAAGACGATATGTTTTTCTCACTTCACCCACAACATGCTGTTTGTTCCTGATGGTGGTCTACAGAGTGGAAATCCTCCAGTCTAGGAGACAGCAGCGTCACTGGAGAACATCATCTTTGCTAATATTTATCCCTGAAACTGATGGGATTCATGTGGACTGCTTCTGACATGCTGGGTTTGGGGGTTGACTGGACTAAATTTTCTTACTTAACTGCTTGGCTTAAAACTACAGACAAAATTAACTAGCTTAGACATTAAGAGGCAATTTGAAGTCTGGGCTGGCATAATACAGGCTGACAGCACAAGATTCAAACACAAGCCTAAGCTCAGGCTGTCCATTAGATTGCTTCAGTGTCAGCTTTGTTTTATTTGACACTGTGGGCTTTAGAGTGAGAAGAGAGACATAAGAGGACAAGCGATGACAAGACAGAAATCAAGTTTAAAATCCAAATTGTCAGATACCTGGTATGCACCAAAACCATCAAGGCTATCACATTCTCTTTACATAGTGAAAAGTCACTTTTCAGTGCAATGACAGGATGCCAGAGGGCTAATGCAAGCATTACGGAAGGCTCGTTGTATTCATATTTTTAGAGCAAGAAATCGATAAAGCTAAACTGGCCAGAGAGTAAATACTACATCTAAGGAAATTAGAAGAAAGAGGAGTGTGGAGACAGAAAGATAAAGAAAGGGATAAACAAGAAGACATGACAACGTTTGACCTGCTGGATGGTTTGCTCACAAGAACTGAACAAAGATAATAATGTAAAGAAAAGGTAGCCCATTTATACAGCAACACACAAAGCCTGGGACTGTGAAGGGGATGACTCACCTTTTTACAGGCAACAAAGTTTAAATAGCGCACACTCACACCTACACCTACACTTGGGAGGTGTTTTATACAGCTGCTGCCATGAAAAAAAATAGCTGATGACTGAACAGCCAAAGCTACTTCCATCATTAATCTTCAATCAAATCTTCTAGCAGTGCAGAAGACTGAGCCAAAGGTGCTGGCACACACAGAGCTACACACCCCAGTGCTTTCCACACAAAGTTGACAGATTAAAAGGTAACTGACTGGAAAGTCACAGTACACCTGAACAACCGGCTTACAGTATAGTTCTCATTTGAAAGAAAGTTTCTTATCTCGTGCAACCAAAGTGGTGGTGACATCCTCTGCATTTTACAGGCAGCTCATAACAACTGTTTAGTTTTATTAACGGGCGCAAGTTGCTTTTAGCTTAGATGAACTTCCTTGGATCTTGAGTTGGACGACCCTTCACTTCAGCTCTCTGAAGTTGCACTGTTACGTTTATCAATCTTGACACCCTGCCAGCTGAAAACTTTGTGGTGTCTCAGAGGGGAGTGAACAAAAAGAAACCGCACAACATCAACGGTTAATGGCAGCCAAAGGCAGTTAGACACCACGTAGCAACCATCTGCTTGGTAGGGGTGTTGATGGTTTTGGAAGGCTTTCATTTCTCACATTGTGTGAGATTCATCTGGCACGAGTGCTTCTGTAGATCAGTGTAAACTTTGAAAAAAAAAAGGACAATAACAAAAAGAGAATTAAAAACTTTAGTCCAAGAAAGCAGATAAAGGAAGAAAACCTCCTCTGAGCTCAGTTATAAGGATATTTATAGCAAAACATTCATTACAGTCTTTTCAGTTGGCTCTTTGTTTCAATTTATACTGAAGGAGTTGGCGGAAGGAACTTTTTCAATCAACTGCAGTCCAAAAGCTCAAAGTATCACGAGAGAGTGTGTCATATGAAAACCTCTCTTCACTTCTGTGGTGTGATGTCAGCCACATGAGAGTTGGTCTAGATAGAAAGATAGAAATGTTACTTATTTTGATAATTCAGTAATGCCCATGCTTGTAAAAACACTGGAGACATACTGTATGCTGATCAAGCATGACTTTGACCACCTGCCTAATTTTATGTTGGTCCCCCTTTTGCTGTCAAAACAGCCCTGACCCACTGAGCCTTGGACTCCACTAGACCCCTGGAGGTGTGCTGTGGTACCTGCACCAAGATGTTAGCAAGGGATCCTTAATGTGGAGGACCCATGGATTGGATTTGTTTATCCAGTACATCACACAGATGCTCAATTGGACTGAGATCTGGGGAAGTTGGAGTCCAAGTCAACACCTCAGACTCGTTGTTGTGCTCCTCGAACCATTCCTGAACCATTTTTGCTTCGTGGCAGGCTGCATTATCCAGCTGAAAGAGGTCAAAGCCATAAGGCCATGAAAGGATTTACATGACCAGCAAAAATGCTAAGATAGGTGGTATATGTCAAAGTAACCAGCAGAACATTACCCACAGCATCACACTGCCTCCACAGGCTTGCCTTCTTCCCATAGTGCATCCTGGTGCCAGGTGTTCCCCATATAAGCAATGCACACACACCCAGCCGTCCACGTGATGCAAAAGAAAATGTGATTCATCAGACCAGGCCGCTTTCTTCCATTGCTCCGTGGTCCAGTTCTGATGTTTATGTGCCCTTTGCTGGTGCTTTCAGCCGTGGACAGGGCTCAGCATGGGCACCCTGACTGGTCTGCTGCTATGCAGCCCATACACAACAAACTGTATTCTGTATTCTGACACCTTTCTATCAGAACCAGCATTAACTTTGCAGGCAATTTGAGCTACAGTAGCTCACTTGTTGGATTGGACCACATAGGCCAGCCTTCGTTCCCCACGTCCATCAGAGCCATGAGCCTTGGCCATCCATGACCCTGTTACTGGTTCACCACTGTCCCTTCTTTAGACCACTTTTGATAGATCCTGACCACTGCAGACTGGGAACACCCCACAAGAGCTGCAGTTTTGGAGATGCTCTGACCCAGTCATCTAGCCATCACAATTTGGCCTCAAATCCGTACACTGCCCATTTTTCCTGCTTCTAACACATCAGCTTTGAAGACAAATGTTCACTTGCTCCCTGATATATCCCACCCACTAACAGGTGCCATGATGAAGAGATAATCAGTTATTCACTCCACCTGTCAGTGGAGTGAATGTTATGCCTGATTGGTGTAATTACTCACATGCTCAAAGGCAATATTTGCATTGATTAAGGTTGGCTGTTTCTACTTCATTTCAATACAAAATATACACTCAGATGCACAGATCTCAGCACAGATGTCAAGTGCTGCTTTATCAGAAGAAATTGGAAATGTTAAGTTCTCACTTCTGTTTGGGAAATCAAAGTACCTGCTCATTAGCACCTGCCTCATGGAGTGCACTGTATGGATACACACTTTGGATCAATACATGAGTGTGACTAGCACATATGTTTAGAGTGACATTTCAAAGACTTGTAAAGTACCTAAGAAACACTTTGGACACATACACTTCCATTGTGACCTGTTCAATAGGTCAGGCTGCTGGTCTAGTCTTGGCATTTAAAAAATAAAAAACAAAATACATATTTGTAGTTATGTTATGAAACATATATCAAAAATATATCGCAAAATATATCAAATCGGGAAGTGTTCTGAACAAAGAGATGAAGGGAATAGGAAGAGAGAGAAAATAAATAACTTGCACACACAAATCTTTAGAAAAAAACATGTGTGTGAGAGAGAGAGTATGTGTGTGATAGCAGGAGCTAGTGAAAAAGACAGAGAAGGTTAGACAAACAAGGCCAGGAGGGATGAATGTACAGAAAGGCAAAGAAAAAGCTGAAAAGTCAAAAAAGTATTTTTAAAAAAGTGGCAAAGAGAGCAGCAATGACAAAGCCTGACAGAGGACAGTGTGCATGACACATGGTCACAAATGTCATTTCTAATATAGAAAATGTTAGTGCATGCTCATTTGGATTTGCATGGCAGTTTAGTCACGCTCTGCCAACTTAAGGGGTCCACATAGAGGAAGAGACCAGCAGCGATGTGATGACCAGAGAGCATGGAGTGAACTTCTTCAACTTGCAGCAACGGCAGGTGAAAAAACACTGACAGCATGAACTACAAATGGCAGCAAAATAGTTAAAAGGTTTTCTCACGAGCAGAGATTCTCTGCTCACGACCAACTGTCAGCTGCAGAGGTAGTAAGTGAACTGTTGTGAATGTAAACAGTGGTCAGTGCCTTGTAAATTAATAGAGCAGTGATTAACAGAGTGTGAGTCTGTGCTCCCTGGTGGGGAGCAAAGGTACTGAAATATACATTTATTTATTTATCTAAAAAGTAACTTTGGTTAGTTTGTGATATTACTCATACTCTCTTGTTTTAAAGTGTCACAGTGGTAGGCGGGTCACACATTGGCCTTAACAGGTTACACATGACTGGGTAGCATTAGCAATTTATAGCCAACAGCTTGTGCTTTTTATGTTTTTTGAATATAAATTTCAAGGAAATACATCAGTTTCTGTTGTATTTTGATTAGAGTGAAGATTTAAGATTGGGTGGTCCCTGTGGGATTTTCTGTTTAAGTGGGCTGCAGCACTCTTGACTTTGGGAACGTCCGTCACTGATGTGAGTTCATCACTGTGATCTTCATCTAAGATTATCTACTTGGTTAAAGATCAGAACCTTTCATGCTGAGGCCATCATACTGTAAGTGTTAGCTAAAAGGTAATAAAGTGCTCATGAGTCATTATAAGCTGCATTTCACATGTTAAAAAGATTTAAGCAAGTTAAGTTTAACTAACTTACTCTTTGTGTCATTAAACCTTTACTGAATTTTCTGTTCTTTTGTAAAAGAGTATACACACTTTATGGATTTAACAGCTGCTAATTATGCACCAATTAATAGTTAACTATTTGTTTTGCAGCTAGTGGATATAAACCAAAAAAAAATGCCTTATTAAGGTTAATGACTCTATCATTAATCTGGTTCATTTTAATGAGCATCTAATCATGAACCTTAAGTGTCTTTTTTACTCATTAATTAATGCTTGTTACAAGGCCATTAATATGAAATGTTACTGAAACTGGTATTGGCTGGTGGTGAAATACATGACATGGACCTGATCCCTCAGTGTCAGTCAGTCCATTATTGAAATACTCTTTTTTTTTTTAATGTGTCTGTTTGTTGGTAATTTCCTGGTCAAAAGTTGAGCTGTTGATAAAAACTTACCTCAGACTACAAAATCTTTGTGGTTTTTCCCAATACAATTCTTCAGTTGTCTGCAGCTTCAGATGCTTCCAAAACCTCAGCAAACTCGATCAATATGTCACAACAAGAAACTGGTCAATATTTTATAAAGTCCCACATCGCCCCTCACTCGTACACATACTCGGCATTAGAAAGAGGCTATTCAAATTAAACTGGCAGAAGCACATTAAATTTTCAGAGCATTCATTTTCTACTGTAAACAGAACAGCCAGCGAACCACAAGCATTGAGGCAAGCAATATCAATATCTCATTGGTTTGACGCCAATTAATAATGCAAAATCAAAGCATGTCTGTTTGGTAAAGGTTTATTTGTGCACACAGCTCCTGTTGGATGCCTGAGTCAGTGCACTGAACTGCACATGCACGCTGGCTTTCGACCAGGAGCTGGCTGAAATTTTATCTGCATCACAACAAAAACATTTAAATTCGCTGACAGCCGAGGTTCAGTTCCAGCGATCCAGCTCACTTCTGGAGGGAGTTAGCGACACATGGGGTGCCACTGCATTACATTATCATTAACAGTGGCACGGAGCAGCTCACCTGTCAGAAAGGACTGTCAACCTTCTGGAGGACAGACGACAGGTGCGTGGACAGTGAATGAGAGCTTTGCTTTTAATGTGTTTACCACAAAACACATTTCAAAGACTGTAATGTTGTCAGATCTAAGGTGCTGCAAAGTATACACAGAAACATACACAAACACCCATATACAAATTTAAACAGCATTATT
This sequence comes from Archocentrus centrarchus, assembly GCF_007364275.1. Lineage (NCBI taxonomy): Eukaryota > Metazoa > Chordata > Actinopteri > Cichliformes > Cichlidae > Archocentrus > Archocentrus centrarchus. The sequence continues at coordinate 10,217,555 of NC_044365.1, read as the reverse complement.
CCATCACCTCCCTCTCCCCCGTTCCTCTGAGCCGGAGTCTGTCAGGCTCAAAAGATAAATTCCATCCTAACCTTTTCTCTGCCCTATTCCAACACTTACATTTCAAATTAAGGGCTGGAGGACTTTCTTTTTCATTTAAAGCACCAACACACACTACTGTGTAGGCACACTTGTGCACACATAACCACATAAGGTTCTGACACGGGCCCGAAGCTTTTATCTTTCACCAAAAGACTAGTGTGATATTATTAGATACTGCCTGCTGATAAGTTCAGTCAGTGGACAGCATCCCCTTTTCATGGAGAACACTCAGTGCTGTTTGGACAAGACAGAGTGGAAATAACAGGTCTATTGTGGTAAAATATAGATGAACACATGCATTTGATATCCACAAAAATGTGTCTAAAACAGTGTGTTAGAATCTTGAATTTAGTGCTGTCAGATCCAAAGACATGTAGCAGTTTATAAAATGGATAAGAACAACTCGCACTAAAAGGTAGTTACTGCAAGCTGCAAGAGAAAAGTAACTCCTGTAAAGGGCAGACTTTTTAAATATCTTCTTCCACTAACATCCGCTCACACCCTGTGGGAAGCAATTAAATTACAAAATAATTGTGGCTGTAATCAGTCACAGTTACTGAGAAAATAAAAGTAATTGAGTCACACTTGCAAAATTTAAAATTTGAAAAAAGTGTTTTAGAATACAGCATTCACTCTGTTATGGTGCACGTTTTCATTGCGCAGGAATGCCATCTTCTGGTTTATTTCCTGACAGTTACAAGTATTTACAATTACAAGGAGCTGTCTCTACATTTAGACAGACTCCATTCATTCAGGCACTGAATGTTGAATTAAACTGGTTTAATCTATACTGCCTCTTGTCTGCCAAAAAGCTGTTGGTAAACAGCTGACTAAGACAAGAATTCCCTTTTGTGCTGGAAACCCAACAAAAATTTCCTCATGACACCACAAAATAGCCCAAGCATGACTAACATAAGAAAGCTTGTTTATCAGTTTAACACTCAAATGCTCAAACTAAAACCTGAAATATCTGCAGCCATATGTGTTTATGTCCATATGGTATGGGTATAGATTTGAATGGGTTTGTGTGTGTTTGATATCTGCCTGCTGCCAGGGTTGGCTTCCTTCTTGACCTTTTTCTCTCCAGCTTTGACATTTCCCATTAAGACATAACAAAGGAGCAGATTTTCTGAGCCTCAGTCTCTCTCCCTCCCTTCTTCCTCCTCCTCTCTCTAACTGCAGCCCTTTGCTCCAAAATTCATCAACACCATCAACTCTTAGGTTTGTTGCTGCTTCTCCCTCTGATATTTTTCTCTCTCCATCTCTCACTATGTAGTCATTTCTCCTTCATCATCTTATATCTGTCTCTCTTTTACTCTTTGTCTTGATCGTTCTTAGCCTCCATTTCTGCCCCCCTTTCTATCCATGTCTACCTCCCTCTGCCACACAAGAACTTGAAATATAAATGCTGCAATGAAACACCGCACAAGCAACTACTGTGAGGCTGCTGACATATGCTCTGAACACACACAAATGCACAAGCCTTTAGTGTTAATCTACAACACAAGGAGACATCTGAGTCTTCAGAGTCTACTCTAAGCTTAAGTTTTTAATCTCTGTACTCTGTGTGTGTTGTGCGTGTGTGTGTGCGTGTGTGTTTGAGAATCTGCTTTTATCTACTTCTATTGAAACTACAGATATGCTGGGTTTAGGTCCAGAAACTGCAGTTCAACAAGAACTCATCCCATGAGGGGATTTAATCTCTGCTGAGGAAAGCAAAAATCCATGGGAGACATTGTTGCCATATCATCCAGGTTTGCAGAAAGTAAAAATAAATAAAAAAAATCACAAGCTTTATATTCTGTTCACATAAGGCTAAATATCCAACAGTGATTGCAGAGTACATGTTGTGCAATACTGATGAGTCTTTATGTGGCTTTAAAGGGAGCTGCATGTGATCAGAGGATGCCAGCAAGCATTAGATTCAAACTATGCAATCAGGCCACTTGAATAAAAGATGAAGCCACAGAAGGACATGTCCAGTGGTGCACCTTTGGAATGCTATAGTATATATATTTATTACCATTCATATTATATGACTGTCTTTGGCCTTATAATATGCTCTTTACCCATGAAAGCACATGAATTACATATAATCAGAGATACATCAAAGTTATATAAATACCAAAACAGGAGCCCTGCGATGGACTGACGACCTGTTTAGGTCTGGACTATTCTAATTCATTATTATCAGGCTGTCCTAAAAGCTCCCTGAAAAGCCTTCAGCTGATCCAAAATGCTGCAGCTAGAGTACTGACAGGGACTAGAAAGAGAGAGCAGATTTCTCCCATATTGGCTTCTCTTCATTGGCTCCCTGTTAAATCTAGAATAGAATTTAAAATTCTTCTCCTCACATACAAGGTCTTGAATAATCAGGCACCATCTTATCTCAAAGACCTCATAGTACCATATCACCCCAACAGAGCACTTCGCTCTCAGACTGCTTGTGGTTCCTAGGATACTTAAGAGTAGAATGGGAGGCAGAGCCTTCAGCTTTCAGGCCCCTCTTCTGGGGAACCAGCTCCCAATTTGGATTCAGGAGACAGACACCCTCTCTATTTTAAAGATTAGGCTTAAAACTTTCCTTTTTGATCAAGCTCATAGTTATGGAATCAGGTGACCATGAACCACCCCTTGGTTGTGCTGCTATAGGCCTAGACTGCTGGGGGTTGCCATAACGCACTGTTTCTTTTCATTCACCTTTTTTACTCTATTTATACTTCACTCTATATTTAATCATTAGCTATTATTAATCTCTGGCTCTCTTCCACAGCATGTCTTTTGTCCTGTCTCTCTCTCTCCTCGGCCCCAACTGGTCGCGGCAGATGACTGCCCCTCCCCGAACCTGGTTCTGAGGTTTCTTCCTGTTAAAAGGGAGTTTTTCCTTCCCACTGTCACCAAGTGCTGCTCATAGGGGGTCATTTTGATTGTTGTGTTTTCTCTGTATTATTGTAGGGTCTTTACCCACAATACAAAGCGCCTTGAAATGACTGTTTGTTGTGATTTGGCGCTATACAAATAAAATTGAATTGAATTGAATTGAAATGGGGGAGGAGAGGCAGATGAAGAGGAAGAGAGAGACATAATGAGAAAGAGATGATGAAAATGTACATGTAAAAATGTTAAATGGTCATATGTAGATTGAAGGAGCTATTTGTAATCTTTAAATTAAAAGTAACTTATAATGTGTACTGTGGCGCCTGCTGCTACGTATGTATTTTTAATGAATTAATTCTAAGTTTATGACAATGCATCAATTTGTTGGAAGATGTACTTACACACTAAGCAGTGCATATCTATTATTACAACATTATTTTTTTTGATTAAATAAGCTATAAAAAATGCTTACTGTACCTTTAAGAATTTAAAATTCGGCTGAAAGAAAATAAACCTGATATACTCTTTACCATACCATTTCAAAGGCTCATAAAATGATAGTATCAAATGCACAGTGGTCTTTATAATTATTGTTTTTGCTCCTTTCCAACCCCTGCTCGGACTGCAGAGAATGCACCACGGAACATTCAACAAAACACACAGTTATACCATGTGCTGTATTAGGAGACACTGACTTTCAAGTGACCTTGTTTGCTCTCATCCTATGAAGAGGTGAAAGAGGGAAGCAGGGCGGACGATGGAAGAAAGGCCGGATAACAAGCTTCGGTCGAATGCTTTCCATGGATGGATGGGCATACTGTCTACAGAAGTGCTGCTTGACCTAGCAGTCATGTACAATCCATTGCAAAACCACAACTGTTTTGCATATGCGCAGCTATCATACTGAATCACTGAGCGTGTGCAAAAGCCCGAGCTCACAAGTTCAAAGTGAAAAAGATCACCCGGGTATGCATGACAACACACACACACACACACAGAAATCACTACATGTGAGTGTGTCTGTATGGACAGTGTTGTGTTATGGGTGTTTACTGTTTACAGCGTGTGAGTGTATACACAGTAGTCTGCTGTAGTATCAAGGGAGGGAGAAAAAATGGCGCAATTTGCAGTACAAGCAGCTGCATTAAGGCACATGATACATGACACGCACGCGCGCACATACACACACACACACACACACACACGCACGCACACACACAAAGAAGCATAATTGTTCTGACATGTCCTGTGGTTCCTATGGGATAGGTACATGGACACAAAGCTTGTCCTTTTGTCTCACAGCCCATTAGTATTCTAATAAGCTTTATTCTAATTCAAAGATTATTATCCAAGTCACTGACATTCCAGAAACATGCCAATCCACTCAAACACTGATTAACATATTTATCTATCATGCAGTGTGGATGCATGAATGTGTACATGTACAACTGCTATGCATCAGTTAATGATTTTACAATCTATAAAGCAGGCATGTTAATGTTTTTAGGCTGCATTCCAATAAGGTACGTTAATATAACACCTGAAAGATCTGCTTTCTTGTTTTGGTCAAGATGCCTGTGTCACTATTAAACAGCAAGGTTACAATAGCAGGTAACTGCATGTCTCTCACATGCTTTAACTAAAGTAGAACTGGGTTTGAGTTCGAGAATTGAGCTGGTCTGAAAATTTTATGTTGATACTCCAGATGTTTGATTCTCACTGGGCAGTTCCTGCTGACAATCAAATGTCAATATTTTTTTCAATGCAGAACAAAATGTGACTGATTCAGAAGGTTGATATAACAGTATATATATATATTTTTACAATTGTGCATGCTCATTTTAAAGTTTCAGACAATGGGATCAGTTCCAGTTTAAATGTGAGTAATCCCCGAGAGACAAAAACTCAATCTTGTGACAGTTCCAAATGCTCCATTTCAAACTGTTTTTTCTAGTCTTGGATCTGCATGATGTCAGAAAATCTACATCGTTAATATGGTCATCTCAGTCACATAGCTCTAACTTAGCTGTTCAGCTGTCTGTTTATGAGGTGCAGCCAATCAGTAGAAAGTGATAGTGGCCTTAAAACTGCTTGTTTCATATAGGGAATGAACTGAGGGGCTGCATAAAGGGCCAGCATGATTCATGCAATGCGACTCTTATAGAGTCCCAGAATAAATACACAGAGCTGTAAATGAGCATAATAGGTCCGCTTTATAAAAAAAAATGACTCAACCTAATTGACTGACACTAATACTGAACTTTTTCTAACAATATCAGGCCTATTGTGCACTTGACATTTAAACAGTTTTCAAGCTGCATCAATGTAAAGCGCAGAGACTCTCCCAAAGCTTACATAAGCTAAACATTTACCTTATTTTGATATCTTAACTTCAGTATAATACATTCTAATATGTCTATCATTGGTCTGACTACTTTTATTGTATTCATAGAACATAAAAGGTACTTTTGATGAGACGTGAAAATAGATTTTAAACTAAGCAGATCTTGTGAGGCAGCAGTTAATTCCACAAATTCATGAGCTCGTGTGCTGCGCTTCAAATGTGGCAGTGGAATGAGTCATATTGGTGTTGAGAAATCGACTTCACAGTTTCAGAACTACATTTTGACACCAGTTACTGCAGGAGAGAATGTTTTCATATTTCATATTTCACACATACATCAATCAACCACAACATTAAAATCAATGACAGGTGATGAGAATAACACTGATCATCTCATTACATTGGAAAGTGCTGCTGCCTTGGATTCGTGTGGATGTTACTTTGATGTGTACCACCCACTGAAATATAGTTACAAACCCAGAACTCCCCACCCCCGTTAGAACTTCAGTTCTTGATAACAGAGACTGTCAAAAGTAAAACAATGCAGCCCAGCCATGCTGCAAAGAACGCTCATGAGCGGATGAGGAGCTCTGACTTGGACGCCAAGCTCCCCAGCTAGTAATCAGATCAGACATAAGAGATGTGCCGGAACAAGCCCAATCACGCCATAACCCACAGTATCCAAAAGGTCAGCTGCCAGTGTCCTGGTGCCACACACCACAGGCTATATCCCATAGTTCCCATGCCCTGGTGGTTCAGATCTGTTTTCAAAGCAGGAGGACAATATTAGGCAGGTGTTTTTAATCTTATGGCTGACTGGTGTGTTACATTGTGATAGGACAGTCAACAGTGGGCAGGAAAGCTGGAGAGAGAGTGGGGTGGGGGGGGGGGACAAATGGCCTGAGGTATATTCAAAACAAATGGCCAACCTAAATAGCCTCACAGCACATGAGTTGTCTGCTCAACCTGGTGTGCTATACCAGTGCCCAGCTATAGGCATTTTTTACATCAGATGCAGTGGATGTTGATGTCAAGTGAAATGTAAATGGGCAAAAAGGAAGTTGTCTAATATCAAACCAAACAGCCATTTTCAGCTAAGTATAACATGACAGGAAAGAAATGAAATCACTAAAACAGCTTTAAAGGTGTTTGGAGGTGATTTGCTGCCAAATTAAATAATAATGCAGGGAGCAGCTTAAGACTGGCTGTGATGGCTCACAAACCAAACTGGATCTTTGGGGTGTTTCTCAGTCTTTTCCTATTTGCCAACATATCCTACCTTGTTCTGTCTTTGCTTCCTGTCATCAGTTGCATCACAGATGAAAGAGAAAAACTGTGGGTGTGATCATACTGCTAACCAAAACTTGGGAAGTCCCCCACCAAAAAAAGAAGAATATCAACTTACAAGGCTAAAATATTGAAATGATACTTCCTCGCGGGAAATTTGTGCATTTCCTAATCCCAGCGGTGCCCAGAATCTACACTCACTTTCCCTGCTTCCCTCCTTCTCCTCTCTTCTGCCACCCTCTTCCTTTCACTTCTCACCAGAAAATACAGCTCTCTCACAGTTGGGTGACAGGGGTGGGGTGCATATTAAGTCTTCTCAGAAGGTTTCTTAATCCCAGCCAAGCTGAGCCAAGCTGAGCCGTGCCAAGAAAACACACAGAGGCGATGTGAGTGTGATTTTTTTTTTTTTTCTGATGCTTTTCTCCTCATTATCAACACCTCCACTTTGGTGAAGGCTTAGCTCCTCACATGCATACACACATGCACAATTCAATAATATAAAAACATGTGTGGGAATGAAACTAACAAAATGCTTATCCAGACTAATGAATGCTTGCTCACATTCAGAACATTAGTAGTTGTCCTCAAATGGACCTCCAACATTTTCAAGAGCAACATGGGATTCTGGGACTTCAGAGCTTTCAGGGAGAGTGACTGCTGCAGAACATTGCAACGCGTGAGAGTAAAGGACTGCCACACTTGCACTTATTGCTTGTTTGCTCTCTGAGCATCTCTGCTTCTAACTTCCCATTGCCTTCATCCTGCCTCAAAGATCAGGCCTTGCCTTCTCTCATTTGTTGGGAGTGTGTAAGTTTACACCTTTAAAGAATTTCAATAGTAGTTTCAATTAGTGGTGTATTTGTAGCTTTGGAAGTTGAGCTTTGAAAATGGCTTAGGTTAACAACATCAGTAGTTCACACTGGCTACTCTTTTGAAGACTTGGATCAGTATTGGAAGATTGACTGCACCTCCTGTCTCCACAGCAGTACAGCGCTGAACAGTCACTCTTCTTTCTGACAAACCTCTCATACTTTTAATATTTTTAACTAAATACTAACTAAATTCACCTGTAGGAAAGAAACATAACTCATTTTTTGAGTTGTATGTGATTTCAGATGTTATTTGATGCACCAGTGTTCACTGTTCAGTGAAACCATTCAGAGAAGTTTTACCTGCAAGCTTGTCAACATTCTGAACAAGTTCCTTCTCGACGGCCTGAGGTTGTCCAGGTTGTTCAGGTTTATCATGAATAAATAGAGTCTGAATGTGGGCTAAAATGTTGACAACTACTGTATATTTTTTACTCTGCAACTTACACATTACAGCATACATTAAGTAAGAATCTTTATAATGCAAGTTAAACTTAGCAACGCTTAAATCAAACAATGATCCAACGTAACTGAAACATATGTTCATTATCATTTCAGCGGTGTGATCGTATGGAAAGTTTCTAGTTAAAAGGCTGGCACCACTGAGGGGACACCCATACATGATCAAAGATACATTTGTGAGGGTGGATTTTTTTTTTTTTTGTTTTTTTTTTTATTAATAATTGCCTCAAAAAGAAAATCATGTAATGTGGATTCACTGCTGTGTCCTATTTCTGGCTTAGCCAAACTCTTGCATAACTTTTTAACAGTGGCAGCAGGTACATTTAAAACTAAGGGTGCTTTCAGGTGTCAAACAGGGCCTGTCTGAAAGCTGTGTAGGAGGAAGAGAGAAAGCGAGAAAGAGAGAAAGACTGAGCCAGAATTGGATATCTGACTGCCGGTCTGTATCACGACTACATGCTCTGAAGAGTCGGGGAAAATGTGCAGCTTGTTTGACCATTGATCTGTGCCTACTGGATGTATTCAAGAGACAGGAAGCTCTAGCCTCAATGTTTTGTTTATATTTCCGTCTGTCTGTGTATGTGTGTTTCTTCTCTTTGAGTTTCAGTTGATTACAGCGTGCAGGTAATATGCATGGCAAATGGGGCAAATTAAAAGGCTGCTGGTTTGGTTATTGAGCTTCAATAACCAAGTTAAATAAAGAGGATGCAAAGAGTTGACCAACACTTTGTCAGAGGCTGTGCTTCATTTGCAAGTTGATCATCAGGTTTGTGTAAAGCAGAGACAAACAGGCCAGGCAACCCTAGTTTGCCACAACATAGAATAATGTGTTATCAGCCAACTAGCTAGCCATATTTGACTGATTAAAATTATCTGAGTACATAAAATGAGGTTTCCAAACTTTTAAAAATGAGCCATATTCTCTACTTTTATATCAGCCAAAATGGAAATTAAGCATGCAAATGGGGGAGGGATTGTTTTGTTGCAACCAGACAGTTTAAGGGGAGAAACTACAACATGTACTGTAGATATGGGATATTTTTAGGCCCTTTGTAGCTGTTTCTCTGTTTTGTGTGTGTGTGTATGTGTGTGTGTAAGATTTTTAGTTCTCTAATATAAAACTACCTGCCATGACTACAAAGAAAAGTAGTTCCAACATTACACAGCAAAGAAAAAAACAAAAACAAATTTGGGGCATAGCAGTTTCTAACAACTTAAAATCGTGATCTTCACTTAGAAATCTCTCCTCTGCTACTGTACTGTACACATCAGATATTAAACTTATTATTGAATTTATACCATTAAACAACAATAGCCACCAACAAAAACAGTTATCTCAGATGAAAGTTACTAAAATTTCCTGATGTAAAATGGTTACTGCAGAGGCCGGTGCTGATGATCCTCAGCTGTCTGTCAGTGTGTTTCTCCACAAAAATCAATCGAACCCTGTTATTAGTAAATTTAAAGAGGACTATCATAAACTCTGCCATCAGGGATTATGCATTTGCATCATTAACACAAAGTTAGCTACCAAACTGTAGGCTGTAGCAAAAATAGGTGTATGAACTGGAGCTCCAGCTTAAGAAACATTGATGCTAACAGGCTAATAACATTATTATGCAAGAGGATAAGGTCATGCTGGTTAGTGTGTACATTAAAACTCTATAAATGTATAACACCACAAAAGGATTTACTAATCAGGAGATGAGAGGCAGTATGTAGTATATGGTTGTATTCGTAGCACACACCAGTATAGTGTTGCCTACCACACTCAGGAGTTCAAGGTCAGAAATAGAAACTCCAAGGTTTCAAATGTCCTTCTCAAGGGATTATTTAAATGGCCATCTTTATACAGGTCTTTGGACAAGCTAACAATCATTTTTGTACAAAAATACATTGGTTGGTGATGCGATTGGTGCGTACTCATGACATTTAGTGTAACAGAATTTGTCATCAGCATTTAAACTAGAAATTCTGCAAACACCATTTCAGTTCATTTCTGCATTACAAGTCTCTTTTCATTAGAAACATTAGTTGCAGATCAGTGACTTCAATAATTATTGGGATCTTGATGTTCAGCTGGTTAAGCTGACACGATAGACAGTGACTCTGTTTAGCCTGAAGACACTGCAGGCCAAAGAACAAACCAACAGCAACATGAAGGGACTGATATCAACACTCGAGCAATGGAAGATCCAACTGTCAAATACTCCTGTTACACCACTTCCAGGAATATATTGTTGATTTGCTACTTTAATACTTTAAAGCTTTACTGGTTGTGTTCTGGTGAGGATTTTGCTACAATCTATCTTTGCAACAAACTAGACAGATGGTCTCATGAATTTACACCACCAAAGAGAAGAGAGTGTGAAATTTGAAAGGTCAGTGCAACAGAATCCAACCTTGTTTTGTGGCGTGTGGAATTAGAAAATGTTCTCTTAACAACAACATTAACATTCACATTGATGTCAAAACTCAACAACTTAAAATGGCTTCGGTCCATGTGTTGACTAAACGCGTCTCCGTCTGATGCTGGCTACCATTAAGGGAGGATTCTTGAAGTTGCAAATGCAAAATGATGGATATGAAATGTGTTCTTTTAGTTACAAACTTAAGTCTGAAAAAGTGAAATATCTTAGTTCATTCTGCTACTTTCTTGTGCATGCTTTAGTCCAAGCCTAGTCTATCTACACTTTTTCATCCTAACACAAACACACACACTTAATATTACACTGCTCTTTTTTCTCTGCTCTAGACCAGTGGCATAAGCCCAGCCTTTCCTCGGTCACCTCAGGTGTCCCCTCACCTCTCTCCCTTCAGTGGGCAGACGTTGTGGGTGCTCTTTCGCCTCCCACCCGCGGCGGCAAGAGAGTGGCAGGCCGGGCGGGCGCGGCATTAGAGCAGACGGGCAGCAGGAAGGGCGGTGGCAGTGTTTCGCAGCAGCAGTTTTGGTGAAGGTTGACTGGCGCAGGAAGACGTTAAGGAGCTTGAGGAGCAACGGCAGGACCATGGTCCTCAGCGGCAGCTCACCGCAGAGGGGTCAGGGTCAGGGTGGCCCCCTGGGTTTCTGTGACTGCCTGCAGTATGAACCAACTCTGCGACTTCACTATGTGGTGTTAGGACGGCAAGGAGGTCACGGCCCAGAGGCAGCCCACAAGGAGTAGTGTGGGATGGACCAAGTCTCATGCCTCGAGATGATGTCAGAAGTCACAGGAAAGACGAGAGATCATTCCATTCTTCTGCTTCCTGGGTACAGCTTATCCTCTTCACGCATAGGATTCTTTTCCCTCAGGCTCACAAATGGAGGGCGTCACATCCAAATGTTCAACAGCTTCCACCCTGATGCAACTGAACCTCAGCTCGCTTTCTGCTGTGCTTCTGCTCTGCCATCCTTCTGCAAGGCTCAGATCAGTCCTCAGCTGCCCAACAGTTCCTTATTAATCTCCTGCCAGGATCACTTTGTCTTTTGTCTTACTACATCTCAATGAGTTTCTTCGACTGTCCTCCACTTCTGCAGCATTCTTGCTGATGGGTGTCTGGCTGTCAACTCCTTAGAATCTTTGAACAAATCAGTATGCAACAGAGGAGAGGAGGAGGAGAGAAAAAGAGAGAGACAGAAGATGGCAACAGGCGAGTCGATTTCTATCAGTTGTAGATGGAGCCACGATGCTGTTCAGCTGCTGCTGGTATTACTACTACTACTCTGAAAAAGAGAGTGGCAGAGAGAAGGAAGAGAGAGACAGAGAGCTAGAAAATGCATGATCCGGGAGGTGTTTTGCTGAGAGAGAGAGAGAGAGAGAGAGAGAGAGAGAGAGAGAGAGAGAGAGAGAGAGAGAGAGAGAGAGAGAGAGAGAGAGAGAGAGAGAGAGAGGAAAAAACCTCCGCACAAAAGATATGAGATGCTCTGTTGAGGATAATCAGAGAAGAGGGAGTTAGTGAGAGAGAGACACATACAGAGGATAGTGAGAAAGAGAGAGTGGGGAAAAAATACATACATATGCATATAGTATACAGATGCAGTGTTAGAACTGCTGGTATTATTTGACAGGTTATGTTACCTCCCCCCGCACATACAGAGACTCACATTCAAATATTATGTAATCTAGTGCAAGACCACTATAAACTATGAAAGCCAAAGCTTTCATGGAGAAGAAGACAAACCTAACACCATAAATGATAATCAGTGTTGCTCACAACACTGTTTAAAAATTGTTATTATGGGGGTGGGCTTGGAGCACATACAGCTAAAACACTTACACACACAAAAGGACACAACATACAAATGAAGTTTGTCAATACTTGCACCAGAGCATTTTAAAGTTTATTTAGCATGGTTTTCAATGTGTTACATTTTCACAATGGCCATTTATTGGCTAGTGTGGCGAGCCCTAAACCCAAAAATCTGGCAACTGTCTAACAGTCTTTCTATTTATTTAGCAATTTCCTGGACCCACTTCTGCCAGCTCTGAAATGTCTCAGTGAAACAAGTGAAACATAGACTGTATACAAAGTATATATCATGGTAACTCAATGTATGTATCAATGTATAACTCTGTCATACATTGATTTGTGAAAAAAAACTGTTAAGCCTTTTGGCTTTGATTTGACAAGTCCAAGGTAAATCTGACTGATAAACTGAGGACACTGGAAGCCTATCATACTCTGCTTTATAATCCTTTTGACTCTAACTAGGACTAAAATTTACAAATTGAACACCATGTTGTGTTCAGTAAGACCTGGAACTAGCCATTTAAACCATAAAATCATTGTGAAAGTGCTCACTTAGGCCATAGAAGGCAGCAAAACAGTTATTTTCTTGAAGATTACTGTACAAGCTGACTACCAGAGAGTAACCCCTGCTGGTTATTAGAAATAATACAGAACAGGAGGCTACACCAATCTTTTACATACAAAACTAACCAAGCAAAAAAATCTCTGCAGTTGAGGAACTACAGACTGTGCAGATTATTTTTATTATGCCAACAGTAGGTTAATACTTTGCCATTACTATATTGAGCAGCTAATTTGGCTAATATTTTCATTAGTTTAGTTATAGTAACCCTAACCAGATAAATGAGAACTGACTGTGAGTCTCTGTTGTGCTTTAGTACATAGTAAACCAAGCAGGATTTCTTTGGAAGCATTTACTGATGGTACTCACAGCACATCCTCCACCAAGGTCAATACCCTGTTCCAGTTTGAATGACTATAACCTAGATTTGCAACAAGTTTCATGAAATTCTGCAAAGTAGAATTTAAACAATCTTGGTGATAGACAGGCAAACTGGTCTGAAAATAAAGTCCTTGCAAGACATGAGCCTATGCCTTAGCACTCATCTTAATGGAGGAATAAACAGCCACAGTGTGTGTAAGTAATCTTCTTACTATGATGATTGAAAACACATCAGATCTCAATGGGAAAAATCATGCAGGATATCTATACTGATAGGGACTGGGTAATGTATTATTAATGAAAAGAGCCACATTGATTTAAATGAAAATTATCAACTTACAGAGGGCTGAATTCAAAGACAGCCTCAAAATCAACGTGAAAAAATGACGCTGCAGGTTAGGTCATTTTGCTGAAATTTCACTGCAGCAACTCAAAAGGATACTCAGTAGTTTGTATGGCCCCCACAGGATTGTATGCATGACTGGCAATGTTGGGACATACTCCTAATGAGACGATGGATGGTGTCTTGGGGACTCTCCTTCCACATTTGGACCAGGGCATCACTGAGCTCCTGGACAGTCCGAGGTGCAACCTGGTAGCGTTGTAATGAAATATAATGTCCCAGAAGTGTTCTACTGGATTTAGGTCAGGCGAGTGTGGGGGCCAGTCAATGGTATCAATTCCTTCATCCTTCAGGAAATGCCTGCCTACTCTCACCACATGAAGCTGAGCATTATCGTGCACCAGGAGGAACCCAGGACCCAATGCACCAGTGTAGGGTCTGACAGTGGGTCCAAGGATTTCATTTAAATTATAAATTAAGTTATATTATAAGTTAAATTATAGGACACTGTATAATACTAGAGAGACACTATCAACCGGAACCAAATTCCTTGTGTGTGTGTAAACATACTTGGCCAAAATAAACCTGATTCTGATTCTGATTCCGATACCTAATGGTAGTCAGGGTGCCGTTGCCTACCCCGTAGAGGTCTGTGTGTCCCTCCATGGATATGCCTCCCCAGACCTTCAATGACCCACAGCCAAACCACTCATGCTGAATGATCTTACAGGCAGCATAACATTCTCCACACCTTCTCCAGACCCTTTTACACCTGTCACATATGCTCAGGGTGAACCTGCTTTCATCTGTGAAAAGCACAGGGCACCAGTGGTGGACCTGCCAATTCTGATATTCTATGGCAAAGGCCTGTCAGGCTCCTCGGTGTTGGGCACAGAGCCCACTAGAGGATGTCTGGCCTCAGGCCACCCTCATGAAGCCTGTTTCTGATTGTATAGTCAGACATTCACGCCAGTGGCTGGAGGTCATTTTGTAGGGCTCTGGCAGTTCTCATCCTGTTCCTCCTTGCACAAAGGAACAGATACTGCTGATGGGTTAAGGACCTTCTGCAGCCCTATCCAGCTTTCCTAGAGTAACTGCCTGCCTGCTGGAATCTCCTCCATGCTCTTGAGACTATGCTGGAAGACACAGCAAACTTTCTGGCAATGGCACATATTGATGTGCTATCCTGGAGGAGTTGGACTACCTGTGTGACCTCTGTAGTGTCCAGGTACCACCTCATGCTACCAGTAGTGACACTGACCCTAGCCAAATGCAAAACTAGTGAACAAACAGCGGTGGTGGTGGTGGGGTGTCAGTGGCCTTCACAATTAAAACCACTCCTGTTTTGAGGTTGTCTCATTGTTGTCTCTCTAGTGCACATGTTTTTCATTTCATTAACACCAAAGCAGCTGAAACTGATCAACAACCCCCTCTGCTACTTAACCGACCTGATCAATATCACAGAGGTTTAACTGACTTGATGCTATACTCTGATTAAAAAGTGTTCCTTTAATTGTTTTGAGCAGTGTCTGTACTGTATGTACCCTATCCCCTCCTTAACAGTTCGGCAAACTGAAACAAACTTTGCACAAACATTGTCAAATATACAGCAATTATTAACATCTATATTAAAAAACATTTTTATAAATCCACAATCTTTTGATTTTTCTATATATTATGTTAATTTCATCATCCTTCTGTGAATGCAATGTTAAGTTTTCCATTTGCATTTGTTTTACATGTCATGTCTCTAGAACTTGAAAAAAGGCAAGTGGACTTATTTAATTTTTTTGAAGATGTTTCACCTCTTATACAATAGGCTTCTTCAGTTCTCGAACCAAAAGGTGGAGAGTCCCAGGTATTTAAAGTCTGTTAGGGACTGTCCCCTTGGAGGTGATTGTTGACCCACTATTGTTTATATGCATCATCACGAGTCAAGATGTGAAAAATGCATGAGTCATTACTATCAGGGGTTTTGAGGGAAAACAATGTGGGACCTTGCCCTACCTTATCATGTGACCTATTGAGGTCACCTGAAGTAAGGTGTGATGGGGGTTGAAGCGCCTGGGAAGGGATCTCAAGACAGCATTGTAGGTGGCTGACAGCTGATGTCGTAAGCCACCACCTCTGTTCAGTAATAGTCGTTTACAGCGGACATAGATGGCTTCTTTTACTCCTCTTTCAAGCCATCTGTCCTCTGGTCCAAAATTGGCATTCTCAAAAGAGTGTTCTTTATCTTTAAGGTGCAGCTGTAGAGCTGAGTCTTGTCCTGTCGAGGTGGCTCTTCTATGTTGTGCCATGCGTTTGTGGACTGCTTGTTTGGTTTTTCCAATGTAGAGGTCCAAGCACTCCTCTCTGTACTGCACAGCATACACTATGTTGCTTAGCTTGCGTTTGGCAGTTTTGTCCTTGGGATGAACCAGTCGTTTTCTTAGAGTGTGGCTGGATCTCAAGTCCTACTTGGAGAAAATTCTCCTGAGTTTCTTTGAGAAACCTGCTACATGAGGGATGAAAATGTTGTTCCATTTGTCAATCTCTTTCTCCCATGTTGGTGTTTGATCTTCTTTCCTGTGCATCGCTGCTGATCTGATGAAAGCCCAGTTCTGTTTGGTGCTCCAGGGTCCTGATTACCCCACGTATGTGTTCCACTGGGTTGTGGGAGTCAAAGAGTAGGTAGCGGTGTGTGTACGTGGGCTTCTGGTAAACTTCAAATTTAAGGCTTTTATTTTCTATCTTGCAGACCTTGTTGGTGAAGTCCTCAAGCAACGATGTGATGGGGTGTGTTAGCCACAAAAGGAGATAAGATGGAAATGTTGTAGGTGGCTGAATTTATTCTGCTAATGGGTCTGATTGGGATTCCTTCTTTGGGGCTCTTCTGAAGTCAATATATACATGGAGTAGCTTCTCCGGGGTAAAGGCAGTAGTATGTAGGGTGGTCAATGGCTTTGTCCCTTTCAGGTTGTTGTAGGCAACAGATGACTTTCTTCTTGTAGTTGGTTGTCGGGTCTCGCCTTAAGACCTCATACGTATTGTTGTCACTGAGGAGTGTAGTAATTTAGGTGCAATTCTCAGTTGAGTTTGGGACAACAGCACCTCCCCTTGTTGGCTGGAATTCTTGCACTGGTGATTGTAGCTGAAACTTTCAGCCTGATTTGCTCTGCTTTAGGTTTTGTCAGTTTATTAATCTTCATCATTGTTTTTGTGGCTATGATGAGATCCAGTATGGGCAGCAGTTGTGGAGATATGGCAAAATGAATACCTGTGGGTAGCACGTCCTCTTCTGGTTAAGTGACCCTATCTGATAGTTTCTTCACTCACTTATCTTGACTGCCTTTGGTTGTCTTTTGGTTGATGTGTCTTCCTATTCACTTCTAAATGGTCAGGGTATTGACTCTGAATGATAACGGTAAATTATTGTTTATAGTGTTTGGAATTTCCAGAGTTGCCTTTCTTTGCCTTTCATGTGCTGTGCAAGCTGTGCTTTAGGCCACAAACTTAGAAATGCCTTCTAAGATGGAGGAAGGAGTGCTGTGAGTTCCTGCAGGGTCTGGTTGATCTTGTTTCACATGCTACGTTCAATGTACATCACCCTTATGTAACTTAACAGTCATCGAAATTTGTATCCGCGAAGGAATTTTGTTTGACTCACCACTAAATATGGAATGAAGAATTTGCAAAAACTGCTTGTCCGGTGGGTTTTTGCTAGTTTCAGAAATGATAATGCCACTACATGACAGCATTGTGTATTGCAGTAGATATAAAAACTCTATGTATCTTTGTTAAAATGCCAGGCTTTTGTGTTATAAAAAATAATTTCAGTTGTGTAATATAGTGACTTCTGTATGAGTCTCTCCTTGTTCTGGGTCTGATTTAGGCTCAAATATAAATGGTTGAACTCCAGGGGGGGTTGTTAGACTTATGGTATGTAACTAATACTAAAGGGGACAGGATTTTAGTTCTGGGGACAAAAGCATTCAGACCGAGGGCTGAAACAGCTGTTGCAGTAATTTACAGTCTCAGGATTTAAAGCCTGTAACCTTTTTCAAAATTCTGTACTTGTAAACAACATAATCTAGGCACTTTGAAGTCACTGACAATTGGCATTTGCTTGCTTGCTTTGCTTTTCTGAAATGTGAAAAATTTTGTCTTTTTCTCTAAAAACCCTGAAATAGCACAGAGTAAGTGACGTGGCATATGTGCAAAGCTTCTTGACTAATAACTACACAGAAGAGTCAAATGTAAAAAGAAAAACTAAAACTAACAGACACATATTGCTAATATAATCCCCTGCATTATTCCCAATATATCAATTTAATAACAGTTGAGGCATGTAGACAAAGACACTTTTAGAGAGAGAATGAGAGGGTCTTTGCCCTTTGCCAGACTGGGCTGTTTATTGGGGCAGAAACAGCAGCCAGTATTAATGCAATATTCCCCAGTTCAGTGGTTCTGTCTTCGAAACAATGCTCTGATGGCACAGACAGAGAGCAAGATGGCCAGACACTACTTGATGTGACTAAAACAGACAATATAAAAATTCTTGCTGGATTACAAGAATTTATAGAAGATTTGTAGTAGATGGTGGTGTTCATGTTGGTAGAGGTTGTGTGTGTGTGTGTCTAGGGGATATGGGTGTTGCTCTAAGGGAATTTTTTTAACCACTAAAAATTGCTCTGACAGTTACCCATATTGCCCCCTGTTCACATGTATGTGATGTACACGTTTGTATGTGCACATGCTGTCACCACAGTGACAGGTGTGAAGTATGCATGCAGTGTACACACACACACACACACACACACACACACACACACACACACACACACACACACACACACACACACACACACACACACACACGCGTGTGCGCGCGCACACACACACACGCACACACAGAACGCTGGTAAAGGTTAAAAGAGCAGTAAGCTGCTGGTTGGCACGGGCACCTTCAGGCGAGCGACTTCATTATGCTCTGCTAGAAAAAATAAGCTGAATGAGATTCTTTGCCCAGTTTCGTGCCACATAGGCAGACCCTCTCAGGCTGTGAACAAATCCCCCTTTCAACCAGAGCCTCTCATTAACCATTCATGCTCATTTGATTTTGTAGAGCGTGTTGTAGGTTGGTGGAAGTAATGCCTTGGATTCGCTTTTGAGGGCAAATTTTTGAGCTGAGCTGTCGTGGTATGTGCAGTTTTTCTTTTTTATTTCTGTTTGTTGGGAGAGAGATATTTCCTACAGTGTATTAATAGGTGTGTATAGCTGTGTTTTAATATGCTCATAGGTGCATCTGTCTCCTGGAGTGTGTGAACATATGTGTTAATGCATGCGTTCTATTCTTGAACTTCATGTATGAGTAAAAAAGACAAAGGGAAAGTGAGAGAGGGAGTGTGCAACCACAGATTCATAATTGGGACCCAGCTGGCTTAGTGATAAATTAAACTGACTGTGGATGTGATGGGCTGCTACTGCCACTTATAGGAACTGCACCTGTTCTCACACACACACACACACACACACACACACACACACACACACACACACACACACACACACACACACACACACACACACACACACACACACACACACACCTCCCCTAATTAATGATTAGCAGGGAGCCTGAGTGAATGAATAGCTATGAGTAAGTTCCTAACTCTTCACCACTTCTCGCCAAACTAATTTACCTCACATATCTACTGGCTTTCTGAATCACTTTTGCTGGACTAAGATAATTACTCTCCCATTAGCTGACTGACCAATTTACTGAATGACTGGAAACTCTGCCCCTGGTTGGCTGCGTGTATACTTTAGTGAGTGATGCGGTGATCTCTTAGTAGGTTGCCTGCAAAGCTTTGTCTGGCTGCCCTCTGTGTCAGCATAGCTCGTGACTCCAGGGGTAAATAATACTCTAGGTTTTCTGGGCCAAAGCATCCCCCCTGACACACATGCGACCACATGACAACACGACTCCATATCCTTGGCTAGAGTGCAAAAACAACCCAGAAAACACACATAGCTGAACCAAGGGGCAAAAAATATACAAGCGTAAAAAAAGGAGCAGAGGAAAGAGAGGGAGAGAATAAGCAAGCCTTGAGCACTGCTGGTTCTTTACATATGGGGAATAGGTTGCCAGGATACAGTGGAGAGAAACTCCCATCTAAATTTAAACCTGGTGAGGAGGAGTAAGAGAGAAGCCGGTGTAGCAGGGTTGTAGAGATGAAAGAGTGTAAGACGACAGCAGAGCGGTGAAAGAAATATGAGAGAAAAGAGGTGAGGGAGAGCTAAGTGAACATGGGATAGGACGGTAAAATGACACACACACAGAGTACACTTGACATTTGACTAAGAAAGAAATCTCTAAAGAAAGAGAAAGAAAGAGAGAAATAGATTGAGGGCCAAAGAGTAACCCTCATAAAGCTAAGCCCCTCTTCAAACATTGGCTGCAAAAGAAAAAAATAAGTGTATATGGCAGCGTGTGTGCATGTGTGAATAGTGTAGCAGAATTTCTTAGACCCAGAGGCAAATGGTGAATTCTAGAAAAACCTGATAGACATGACCCTTGGCCATTCAAATGGCTCTACACTCACACACATACATATGTAAACTGTGTCCTGAGTGAGATGTTTGTTGCTACAGAGCTACAAATCAATGGTGTCATTGATAAATGGCTTTGGTCTCCAAATGAAACACAGCATGATGTTGTTGAGTGCAATAGCGAGCTGTGCTGGGATTGTTTCTATCTGGGAGCCAGCAGCTCCCCTCCCTGGCCAGGAAATCACAACACAGCATGTGGATACATCACTGCGAGGGCCTGGGGAAGCTGATGGATTTTCATCATGGTGGTTCTTTCTTCCTCTCCATCTTTGTCTTATTTTCTCTCTGCTCATTTGTTTTCTTTACAGTACATGTCTACTTGTATGCAGAAGGCCCAATTGTGTGCCATTTAGCTCACTCTTCCTGACTTCCTTCTGGTATTTAGTGACACACTGAGATAAAGGCTACTTGCAGAGCAGGGGGCTGGCTGTCAATTTGTATAAACTCACTAAACTGCTTGTTCTGGCATGATGGCTCGTACTCAATGAATGACACAAGATCTAAATGTGTTCCTGGCAAGATGTCCCTCTGACGTCTACATACTGTAATTGCAAACCTGTTCCCGTAGAAAGGAAATAAGAGAGGCATCGCTTGAGTTATGAGACTAATAGAAGGGCACTTATTCCCCCAAAAGGAAAAAGCAAGCAGAGGTTGATGAAAACTTTTTAAAATGATTAATGAGACAGGAGCATCATCAGGCATGGACAGGCTGAACAGCAGGAAGAAAACCTGAACAAGCTGCCAGTCCACCATGGAGGACTTTCTTTAGTATTTTTTATGGTGGCTGTTGCTGCAAATGGCAGCACATGAAAAAGTGACATCACAACTGCTGGCATGTGCTGCACTTTTGTAGCTATTTTGGATTTGGTAACCCAATACATGCAGCATTGGTTACAAAATGCTTATGGAGCTGTGATTATGTCACAGCACACCAACCAATGAGCAAGGCTTAACCTGCGTGAGGTACTCTAGTTTCAAACCAGGGGCTTGATGATACTGGATAAGGTAGAATTGTGTAAAACAGAACACTTGCTAACACTTTTACTCCCTACATTTTTACACAACTATCTGTACTTTGTGCTTCTTACATTTTCAAAACAAACTCGTTAACTTTAATGCATCTGGGGGAAGTTTTTATTTCTCAGCACTGTGTACCTTCAAACATTAAACCAATTGAAACTATTGGTGTATCCATCACTGCGGTTTATCGCATACAAAGAGATGAAAGAGGCAAAAAGACATGCACAATTTATAGCTCTATAGTCAGGGTTGAAAGTGGGCTGGAATGATCTGGAATGGCGTATTTGATGCTGATATCCTTATGTTGTGGTTGCAGTACTTCATCATCTAGCTAGCACTACTGAAGAGGAGCGAGCATAAAAGGAGAAATATTTTTAAGTGGCAGGTAAATTCAACTGCAATGTTTCTATCAGCTCAACAAATATCAGCTAACTGTTTGTGTGCAGTTTGTCACACAGTGTGTCCGGTAGCTGCTGTAGAGATAAGTTCACTCAGAGACGGAGAAAGATGTATGAAGTTATGAGGTTATGTATGAGGTTCACATTTGGAGTCCGATTGCAAGTAGGTATAGTAACCAACTGGTTGTGGGTTAAAGGTGTTGTGGCTGTGGCTCAGGAGGTAAAGCAGGTCATCTACTAATTGGAAGGTTGGTGGTTTGATTCCTGGCTGCTCCAGTCTGCATGCCAAAGTATCCTTGGGCAAGATATTGCTTAAGGATACTTTGGCATGCAGATAATGCGAGTTGCTCCTGATGTATTCATCAGAGTGTGAATGTGTGTGTGTGTGAATGGGTGAATGCATTGTATAAAGCACTTTGAGTGCTAGAGTAGAAAAGTGCTGTATAAGAACTAGTCCACTTACCATTTATCGTCAACCTCTGGGTGACAACTTTCAATCACAAGGCGATTGCACAGGTCGCTGAGGTAGGAGGCAGCCTGTCTAAGACAGATTGCTGAAGGTTTGCAAATAATCAGTCTAATCTATAAATGCCAACAGATTGCCACCACATTACAATCAGTCTGAGTCAGTCTGCACCGATGAGCACAATTCGTCTACAATTTGTCTCTTTGCAGTAGGGGACTTGATTTTAATGTATTGTCAGCTGGTTGTATTCTGGTTATAGTTCTACATAAAATCAAGGTTGCCTAACACCTGTGTCATTTTGTAGTTAAATCGCTGTCCAGCAGCAACTATTTATGGTGGAATTCCTGACTTCTGTCTCAAACCTATGAGGCTCTGACTGGACTCTGTATGTAAGTGTTTAATGTGCATGTAAATGGCAACCAATGAGTAATTTTAATTACGTGATTATTACAAAAATATTGCATGTAACTGACAACTTGACCACATTCAACTACAAACTGATATCTTATTGTTATTTTATTTTATCACCATATTGACAGAAGTAACTTTGAAGACAGCGACTGACTGCAAGCGGTCGCAGATCTGGTCCCTGTCTTCGAGCAACCATTTCAAAGTTCACTGCACACGGTCACAATAATTTTGGTCATGCTGTAGACCTTAACCACTGTTTTTGCTAGCTTAATTGTAGCGTAACCAACCTTGATATTATAGAACTCCTTTCTTTTATCCAAATATGGTGACTTGAGGCTCCAAAAAACCAAAAGAAAAAAAGAAAAAGAGAGAGCACAGGAGTGGCCAAAGAGCTGATGTTGAGCGTTAAAAAACCAGAAACCAGAGAGTAACATCAAAGTGGCTATTTCCTACTTTTATATACAGTCTCTGCATAAAGACCCCTGTAAACAGTCATCATTAATACGATGTCTACACGACTGCTACTCCCTAAGCAACCTCCTGGGGTTGTGTAAGTGTCAGTGCTACACATTACGTTGATAAATTAACTGTGCAGCATGAAGACATCCCTTATAAGCCATGACTAAATGAGTGAACTACCCCTCTCACATGTTGAAATGGTTTGTGAATAGCACATGTCTTCAGATGGCCTTAATCTTAGTACTAACATGCCTGATAATGCAGCACCCTAATGCAATGCCCTATATTATATTATTTCTTTCAGTCTTGTGTTTGAAAGAGGATCTCTTGATCTTGTAATTTGAGCATTTTTTCACTGTGTGCAAAATCTAAAAATGTCATCAATTAAATTGTATTGTAATGTAGAGTAGCCCTAACACACACATCAATGCAAACCTGTTCTGTAAGCGCCAGTGTGCAGTGATCCTGGCCAGCTAACTGCACCTAAAAATGTATATATACACATGAACACGTCGCCAAGCTTCTTTTGCTATTTCATCTGCAGCCTGTTTGTTCTCCTAGTGTGTGTGCATTCATCACAAGACATAAATCAGTGCTCATTTATTTTAATAGCAACTACAGTATGTTAACCTGAACAGGGGTCTGGGTATTTATGTTTGCTCATAATCTGTGCTTATGCATACAGGAAATTACTTGTTGCTTTCTCACACGCCAGTGCTCTGCATCTCTGAATTTAGTAAAACCTGAACCACACACACGCACGCACGCACACAAACACACTGCAGACAGGGAGGCCATACTTTGTTCCTACCCCAAAGACTTCAGCTACACAATGGAAAAAGTAAAAAATTCAATTTAGACCGGGATACAGGACCAGTTTTACTATTCCATGTACTCCGTCTTTTTTTGAAAAGTAGCCAAAGGAGAACGAAAGAAAGCATCGCCTCACAGTGTGTGCTGAGGGAGCAGCAGAACAAAAACCTCTGATCAATCAGAAGACATCTGTGTATTCATCATTTACACAATTATTAAAGATTTATGAGGCAGACACAAGGCAGATACACAGAATGCTGAATTAAACTTTTTAAAGTTTTCACTTATTTCTTTTTGGCTGAAACACAATGGAAAGATAAATGACTGTTTTAGCCAGCAAAGGAATATTGTAGGGCTGCATAAAACGATTATTTTAGTAATCGAGTATTCTATCGATTATTCCAGCGATTAATCGAGTAATCGGATAAGAAATACTTTTTTTATTAACAGTTTATCTGCATATTTTAACTTCCGTAATGCAGTTTCTCGCCATGTGAACAAACAGCGGTGAATGGAGCAGCTACAAAGTTCTCTTTTCTTCACCTTAACACTTGCTGATCAGGTGCTTGATGAAGGACCTCCAGCTGTTTCACAGATTTAATGGTGGTTACTAAAAGAAAAAGCTGCTGTTTTGGACGCTGGAAAAACGTTTCCTTTTTCACTACTTGAGCTCACCGTCACAGCTTCGCCTCTTTGCGCTTGCGCAGTTAAAACCGCTGCCTGCTATGAGTGTTTTGAAAAACTAGTGGCTGCGGGAGCCATGGCGCATGTGTGAGTAATGGTGTAATGCTTTGTATTCACAAGCATTTTCGAAAATACGTTTCTACTGCAGGTCTATATTTAGCCATATTGAGCCCCTCGGTCCTGGGGGGCGGGCCTTCCGGTACCGAACCATCGCTAGTGCTAATGGCCCGCGCTCGCTAGCAAACCAGTTCTGGTAGCTACAGCTGAAGTAAAGACAAAAATAGCAGCTGAAATTCTCAGTGAGTACAACACACACAGACACACAGAGAGCAGTGGAGGCGTGGAAATGCATGTCAGCGACAGTTGCCACCCGTCCCGTAAAGTACGGAACACGGCATGTTACGGAGCCGTATTCCACGGAGTCCCGTAACATACGGGGTTCTGTATTTTACGAGACAGGTGGCAACTCTAGTGATGATCCACTCTGTGTTAAATGAAATCCATCGCAGCGACGGAGAGCTTTTTAGAATGTGTGCTTGTGTATACGTGAGTGATTCACACTCCAGTCCAGTAGGTGGCGGTAATGCAGTTCTATGTTGGTTTGCCAGCCCCCAATAAACCCACAAAAAAACGTCAGCACTAATGCTGCTAATGCTAGTGAGGAGCGCCGCTTACACCGAGACAGCTGAGCGCTGCAGAGTTTAAACGAAGCATCGACACAGTAAATTTTTGTCGATAAATTTTTAGAATCGATTTAATCGAGTTAATCGATGAATCGTTGCAGCCCTAGAATATTGTATATCAAAGCATTAATAACATGTAATCTAACCACACCTGGGCCCAGTAATCAATGCATTTATTCCTTTAAATTGCTCCGGTCATGTTAAATAAGTTATTAAACATGGATGTGGTTAAAATAGTAAATATATGCAGATTTTACTGCTGTCTCCTAAAGAAAGGTCTTTGCTTTAACGTAATTCATGGTGATGAAGCAGATGGAGTGTGCCACAAAGTCAGAAAAGGCTTCACTGACAGGCTCCAATGTTCAAACTAGCAATTGCTGGAAACATGAAGCAACCTAAGCACTTTAGGGCCAAAGACCATGAAATATTAAATATTTCATATTAGAAATATGTCCAGCAGCCTGATGAGTTCACCGAATAAAAAACCCCCTGTCAAATTACTAAGCAATGTCTTACACTCATGCACACACTCAGACACCCCCCCCCCCACACACCCACACACACACAGATAAACAGACACAGGAAAGCCATAATTCATTCAAATTCGTATTCACGCTCCTTGGCCTGGGAGGAAACTGAGCATCCTTTATCACAAGCAAGAAGAACACTCACTACAAGTAATTCATGTCAGGTCTGCTCGCATATTATTCTGATGAATTGCCCAAATAGGAAGGAATGGAACATTGTGTGAGTGAATGTGTGTGTTCGCTCATAAATATTCCCTTTAAAAAATGTTGAAAAAGCAACAACAAGTGAGATGAGGTGAGGGTATTGTTGAGAGAGTTGAGCTGTTGAAGTGTCAGTCAGAGACACACATTTTGTCATGGTATGACACATATCTTCTGTTAGGCATTTTGAGTGTGTGGGTGGACGGCTTTTTAGCAGCGTGTTTGTTCCTGGCTTTTGCACTGTGTCTCATTATGTGATGTAACCAAGAGCTGATAACTTAACCTAAACACAAAAGTGGATGAGCAGTTAAGCTCCTCATCCACTTTTGCTGTATGTGCTTCTGCTGCTGAGGAAAATGTACACAGAGTACTAGAATGAAATTACTGCTCAGACTCTCCAGTGGAGTGCTAAGTGATACACGTAATTTTCCTAAATCTTTTAAATTATGTTTCTTTGGACAGAAAGAAATGCTTTGACATGTTTTCATTTTTTTGTGAGAGTAACAACCCGGATTCATGGCAACTATGTAGCTGAGGTAGACGGACCCCAGTATCATCCTATGGGGCACCTTAAGGTGATGGATAGCTCCGCCCACCTTGGAGCCATTTGTTGTTTTGATGAATGGGCATGGAACAACTGGGATCCGCAACAACAAATCAGATTCCTGTCACCGAGGGTAATAAACGGCTGCAGTGGTGATGCTCCTTTGTGACATGAGACCTTGGCCAACAACCTACCCAGAGGAGCAGAAACTCAAAAATCTTAATCACACTCAAAGCCAGGAGCCCCAACTTCATGCAAGACTAGTACCAATTTATCAGGGGAGTCACCTCCCGCTAGTAACTGCAGGTTAACAACTGATCTGCTGGCAGACAAGAAGAGAACTCCTGACTGGGGAATACTGCTATAAAATATGAAATGAGAAAATGAATGTCCATTCATACACTGAAATGCTGAAAAATACACTTGTTATCTTTTTTAAATCCACACTGAGATTAAACTGTGATTTTAGCCCCACAGTTAACATGTTGAAACCAAAAAGAACTGGCAGGCCTACAGAACTACATTTATGTCACCTGGAAGCACCTGAAGCACAGATCCAGCACCCTTCAAATGATTGTGAAGAGCTTCACGCTAGTGCTAAATGCTGTCAATGAAATGATGCAAGAGCAGCACTTTGACAAAGGAGGTGAATAATGAATAGAGCTGAACACCAATACAAATCTCAAAAGCTCAGAGCTCATTAAAAAACTCAGCAGACTGCCCAGCTTCAAACTTTCCTCAAGCAGGTATCAAAACAAGAAGAATGGTAGCAGAATTTCACGCAAATTGTTGGAGTTTAGAGGTGCAGTAATGCACTAATTGGGTTCGTGTAGCTGTCCTCTGGGAACATTTCATTTGTTGTTGTTGTTGTTGTGTGTGAGACGCCGTAAAACAATACTGTGAGTACACAGAGATAGCCTGGCTGACAGGAGTAAGACCTCACAATGCTGATTATAACTCACTCCACCGCACACCCTCAGGTGTTACTGTACTACTGGGAAAATCAGGTTGAGGGAGAGAGAGGAGGAACAAAGCACAGCCAGACACACACTATTGACCAGGTTGGAATGAATCTGACAGCAGAGGAAGTTGACTCATTTCTCACCTTTTATCATTTCCATGTCACTAATGCTGCTGGGTAAAAAATGGATGGAGGAACACGCTGAGCGAGGAGTGTCATCTCCACAAAGGAACAAAGTCAATCAAGCTGACAGCGACTGAGATAGAGAGATATACACAGAGAGAGAGAGAGAGAGAAATGGAAACCAACCACATGAAATAAATAGTATTCATTGGTGCATTCTTTTCTTTTTGGACACCCAAACTTTATTCTGGTTGCTGTCACTGTATTGCTTGTTATTCACTTCAGTTGGCAAAATGCTTATAATAGGTTTGCACCACAACAAATCCAAAACCCCTCAAACAAAACAGTGTCACAGAGGGGGGCAGTCTGGCAGACTTGGGATGTTTGCCCAAGAGATGTGTACGCCTCAGCTGTTATTATTTTAAACAGTTTACTAATTATTGGCATTTTTCTATCAGTTTTGCATCATCAGGTTAGACTGAAGCAGCTATGTTTCTTGGACAGGTTTAGGAAAAGTCATGTTTTGGATTAAAACACATCCTTTCTTCCTTTTAAAGACCTCTCAAATACGCATATCCACTATTTTCTTGTTTACCATAGTGACAAATCAGCACGAGCCTGGGCCAGGATGTCTACTAACAGAGCTAACAGCCTCACATCAGCTTCAGATACACAGCGCAATGCATCTTTGACAGTGAAACAGCCAGTGTAGTTTTTACAACTTTGGTCATATTTTTGCTGATTTAAAATTAATTCTCTTAGCTCATAACTTTGTACAGCAGTTCAATTGCTGTGATGAAGGACTTGTCATAGTTTTAAGACAGAAACAACACTGAGCAAGCCTGAGTGCTTAGAAGTCCAGTGGCACGTTCTCTTAAAAGTTTGTTTTTTTTCATTTACTGCACTTGCTTGAAGATACTTTCTAAAGAAAAATAATTTATTACATTATTTTTGAAAACAACCTCACTTCACTTTTAAAGACTAATACTGCTGCACTGTTCTGCATATAAAAAATATTGAAAAAAGATTTTAGGAAAGAAAGAGATAAGATGATGCAGAAAAACTCTCTGCACTAGGAGTGGAGAGAGAGTATGACATATGAAGTCAGAGGAAAGAGAAAAGATGCTGTTTATACTTTGTATATTCACAGAAACTTACTTCCGGCGCCGCGCGAGCAGGCAGCCAGTTTCAGCAGCTCCGCACTAATTCCGTGTTTTTTCTCATTTTGTTTAGTATTAGATGTGTTTTTGTGTTTCTGTATCTTCTGCTCTTTTTCCTCATGATGGAGCAGACTTTTTTCTGGAAAACTTTGTTTTTATTTACCCTTTTTATGGTGTTTATGTTTGGAGACTGCGAGAGTGGCCACGCTCCTATTGTTTACTCTCGGGACCAGCTGATCTCCATCGGGAGCTCCGCTGTGCCTACTCCTGCAGAACGACTCGATATTCCCCGCAAACTGAGAAGGAAGAGACGCGGGAGACGTGCGGGCATAGGTCGTCGTTGCCAGGGGAGAAGGTACAGGCCCGTCATCCCGTCCATCATCATGGGAAACGTGAGATCTCTTCCCAACAAAGTGGACGAGCTGGCGGCGCTAACGCGACATCAAAGGAGCTACCGGGAGAGCAGCCTCATGTGCCTGACGGAGACGTGGCTAACCGAGCTAACCCCGGACTCACACATAAACATGGACGGCTTTCATTTGATCCGTGCCGACAGAACCAAGGAGAGTGGTAAGAAGAGGGGCGGGGGTCTGGCTGTGTTTGTAAACGATAGATGGTGCAACTCCAGACATCTAACCATCAAAGAGACGCTCTGCAGTAAGGACATTGAACTGCTCGCTGTTAGTATGAGACCGCACTATCTTCCTCGGGAGTTTTCACATGTTATTGTGATAACTGTGTATGTGCCGCCCTCTGCTAACGCTGCTGCAGCCTGCGATGTCCTCCATGCTACTACCAGCAGACTCCAAACACAGCACCCACAGGCCCTCTTTCTGATCTCAGGGGACTTTAACCACGTCTCCCTGTCCTCCACTCTCCCCACCTTCACCCAGTATGTCACCTGCCACACCAGGAATACCAACACACTGGATCTACTGTATGCCAACATCAAGGAGGCATACAGCTCATCACCTCTGCCTCCCCTGGGGGGCTCAGATCACAACCTGGTTCATCTCCAGCCTGTGTACAAACCCTTGGTACACAGAGAACCAGTTGTGACACACACAGTGAAGAAATGGTCTGAGGAGACTGAAGAAGCTCTGAGAGACTGCTTTAGCTCCACTGTGTGGGAAGAGCTTTGTGCCCCTCATGGGGAGGACATCGACAGCATCACGGACTGCATCACTGATTACATCAATTTCTGCGTGGAAAACACTGTGCCCACCAGGAGGGTACGGTGTTTTTCAAACAACAAACCCTGGATCAACTCTGAAATAAAGGCTCTCCTGAAGGAGAAGAAGAGAGCCTTTAGATCAGGAAATAAGGAGGAGCTGAGAGCCGTGCAGAAGGATCTGAGAAGGAAAATCAGGGATGGAAAAAACATCTACAGGAAGAAGATGGAGGACCAGCTACAGCAGAGCAACATCAGTGGGGTTTGGAGGAGTTTGAACTCAATTTCAGGCCACAAACCAAGCCCTAGGGTTGTGGGAGACTTAGAGTGGGTTAACAACCTGAACCAGTTCTTTAACAGGTTTGACCAGCCACCCACCCCTCCCCCAGCCCAGTCCCCCCTGCTGTCAGCCCCACCATCTTTAATGACTGCCAACCTTTCTTCTTCTTGGGACCTCACACCTCTCAGCTCTCAGCCATCACCCACCCCCTTCACTTCTGAGGACTCCATCTCACAACCCCCATCCCCCACCTCCATCTTGTCCCTCTCAACTCATCATGTGAGGAAGGAGCTACGTAAGATCAAGGTGCGAAAGGCTGCTGGTCCAGACGGCATCAGCTCCAGGCTCCTGAGGTGCTGCGCAGATCAGCTGTGTGGCATCATGGGATACATGTTCAACCTGAGCTTGAAGCTGGGGAAAGTACCACAACTGTGGAAGACCTCCTGTGTGGTACCGGTACCAAAGACCAAACATCCAAAGGATCTCAGCAGCTACAGGCCGGTAGCCCTGACATCGCATCTAATGAAGAACCTCGAGAGGCTGGTCCTCAACCATCTACGCCTCATGGTGTCGTCTTCGTTGGACCCGCTGCAGTTCGCCTACCGGCCTGGCATCGGGGTGGATGACGCCATCATCTACCTCCTGCACCGAGCTCTGACCCACCTGGAGAAGCCTGGAAGCACTGTGAGGATCATGTTCTTTGATTTCTCCAGTGCTTTTAACACC
The DNA here is from genome assembly GCF_007364275.1 of Archocentrus centrarchus. NCBI lineage: Eukaryota > Metazoa > Chordata > Actinopteri > Cichliformes > Cichlidae > Archocentrus > Archocentrus centrarchus. The sequence goes on along the minus strand of NC_044365.1, from coordinate 10,186,898 downwards.
ATCCAGCCAGGACTTCTGAGAGACAAGCTGGAACTGTCAGGAGTGGACCACCACATCTCCGAGTGGATACTGGACTACCTCACTGACCGCCCACAGTACGTGAGGACACAGGGCTGTGTCTCTGACAGGCTGGTCTGCAGTACGGGGGCCCCACAGGGAACTGTGCTGGCACCGTTCCTCTTCACCCTCTACACTGCAGACTTCTCCATCAACTCCCCACGCTGCCATCTGCAGAAGTTCTCTGACGACTCTGCCATAGTTGGCCTCATCACAGGTGAGGATGACTCAGAGTACAGACAGTGGACTCAGGACTTTGTGGACTGGGGCCAGCGGAACCACCTCCTGATCAACGCCGCTAAAACCAAGGAGCTGGTGGTGGATTTCCGCAGGCGCAGACCCACCACACGGACACCGGTGAACATCCAGGGAGTGGACATTGAGATAGTGGACTCTTATAAGTACCTGGGTGTTCACCTAAACAATAAACTGGACTGGACTCATAACACTGATGCGCTCTACAGGAAGGGTCAGAGCAGACTCTACCTGCTGAGAAGGCTGAGGTCTTTTGGAGTGCAGGGGACCCTCCTGAAGACCTTCTATGACTCTGTGGTGGCATCAGCCATCTTCTATGCAGCAGTATGTTGGAGCAGCAGCTTGTCTACAGCTGAGAGGAAGAGGATAGACAAGCTCATCAGGAAAGCCAGCTCTGTCCTAGGATGTCCTCTCGACTCAGTGCAGGTGGTGGGAGACAGAAGGACTCTGACCAAAATAACATCACTGATGGACAAGGTCTCCCATCCCATGCATGAAACTGTTGCTGAGCTGGAGAGCTCCTTCAGTGACAGACTGCTGCATCCTAAATGCACAAAGGAGCGTTACCGCAGATCCTTCCTCCCAGCAGCTGTAAGACTTTATAATCATCACTGCTCCCAACAAAAACCACAATAACCTACACAATGTAGGATAATATATAATATACTGTAAATAGTCCGGCCTGTTAAGGTTCAACACACAGGCACATCATGTACATTGTATATAGTGTTATTATTAGTAGTATAAAGGTTAATATTGTTTGTTGATTTTATATATATATATATATATTCTTTTCTTAATAGTGTGAATTATTATATCTTTATTTATATTTATAATAACTGCGGCTGCTGTTACACCCAAATTTCCCCTCTGTGGGACAATAAAGGCTGTTTCTTCTTCTTAAAGACAAATTTACATACACAGCATGCATGCACTTCAATCAGGCTGAGATCATATCAACCACAACACGTTTGGTGATGGGTCCTAGCTACAACAAGCTGGGTGCAAATTTATTTCCAACAGCTTGTTCAAAATTGAACAAAGTGAAAGCATTCACCACAACACAACACAACACAACACAACACAACACAACACAACACAACACAACACAACACAACACAACATACATCCCAACCCCGTCAACATGCTCAAATTTCACGTAGAGAGGGTGGCGGTACAAGTTTTTCTAATTATGATGGAGCCAATCTAGACAGTCTTCTTTTGACCACAAATTGCAGACAATAACATTTTTTAATTAACAGCTCACATATATAACAGGTGAAACATATCTGGCTAAAGTGGAATTTCTTTCTGTTTTTTTTTTTTTAGCCTGTCATTTCTGGCATTTTTCACAATCGGAATGATGATCCGAATGCACTGATGTACCAAACATATTTGCTTTAACAAGAGCAGCTCTATATGTTTTCTATAGGCTATTTTTGTTAATGTTTGTATTTTTATTTATTTATCTTTTTATTTAGTTATTTATGCCAAGTCTGACAAGCAACAAGGAAGGGCCAAGAACAAGAGGTGGGGGGAGAAGGGGGGGGGGGGGGACAAAAGGAAAAAAGGAAAAAAAAAAGAAAGAAGAAAAAAAAAATTGAAGAAAAGTAAATATACTCACACACACTCACACATCCATAGATACACCCACATGCACATACATATACACACACACACATACAATTTTATTGTTTGTAGTAATGTGTGTGTATGCGCCTCTGTCATGCAATGTACTCAATAATGAGGGCAAGAAACTGCAACCATGCCTCCCGCGATCCAGAGGCAAATAGGGAAGGACCCAGGGGACCAGGGTTATAATAGTTTTGGATTTTACATTATAGTTTAGTTTTAGTTAGTTTTTACTTTTTTTTCTCTAATTCAGTTAGTTTTAATTAGTTTTCAGAGTGGTTTTGCTCGTTTTTATTAGTTTTTATTTTTGGTTTTATGCTTAGTTTTAGTTAGTTTCAGTATTAGTTTTAGTATTTTCATACTTAATCAGGTACCCTTTAAAGAAATATATTCAGCAACCAGCTGTTCACAGACAGCAGAACTACATGCTAAATGTGTGTAATATTAAGGACACACATGAACATCAACAGGGAGAAACTGCTAACAATATGAACTCCAAAACTCGATAAATTCTACAGTAAACTCCCAATAAAGTTCAGCCTCAGTGCAGCAGATTAACAACAGCTACATGTGGTGTTTGACAAAAACAAACTCCTTGAAGGAGTCAAAGCTCAAATCCAGCTGCATCCTGATGTTCTCACCACCTGATGCTGCTTCTGTTTTGGAGCTAGCTTGGTTAGATGCTCGCTGATTAGATTTGCAGGGTCTTTGCGGCCTATGTAGCCTACGGAAGTGTCCGACCTCATGTCCGCATTTATGCATGTATAGCTGGATTGCGTGTGTTAATTACCTTGTGGTTGTGTGCTGGGGTTTTTTTGGTCCTTGCTCTTTGTGCTCAGTTTTTAGGGTGCAAACATATTTGTCCCCGTTTTCTTCATTCCTTCACGTCCATTCCCATAGTTTCAGCAGCTCCCTCCAGGAATTTGCTGACATTTGTGAGTCCTTATATTGATGCTTTGATTATTAGTCCTGATTATTATCTGACTGATAAAGTAGCCGGAAACGCACAAGGACTAAACACAACGTTGTGGCTGCGTTGACCCGACGAGTAGTCACGTTTCTCTGGAGGTGGAGGCCAGGTTGCCTTGTAGGATGACAGCAGTTTCCGTAGCTGCCTTGTGTGCGCTTCTCAGGTCTACTTTGATGTTGGTGTTTTTTTTCCTGACTAAGAAGTGTTCCGTACATTTTTCATCATCCACAACAAGACACTCGCTGCTATCTGTGCTATCATAGTAAAAAACAACAAAAAAAAAAAAACAGTCCACATGGGACTCTCTGAGGAGCAGCGCGGTGTGCGCACGCACGCACATGCGCACCCATTTGCCCGACGGCGTTCCGAGCTTAAACTCGGAGAGAGGAAAAAAATGATTTCATATCAATCCACAAGACTTTTGAAAAAATAACAATAACTATAATTTCAGTTAGTTTTAGTTAGTTTTGTAAACTCACAATTCAGTTTTAGTTAGTTGTCGTTTCTTCCTTTTAATTTTAGTTTTTATTTATTTCAGTTAACGACAATGTTTTTTCAATTTCAGTTTTCGTTATTTCGTTCGTTTTCGTTAACTATAATAACCCTGCAGGGGACCCAGGCCATCCACAGCCCAGGAGCTCAGAAGACCTGGGGCCACATATCCCGATGGTAACCGTGTGCACTCCCCAGAGGAGGAAGGAGGGAGACCACAGATGGAGCCCCCACAGTCAAAGGGCTAGAGTCCAGATAGCCAGAGGCGATGAGCAGCCCACTCCTCCCCGGCAGGCCGGCACCCCCAGCACGAGCCGAGCACGCAGCCCTCGAGGCCCCAAGCGCCCGAGAGCAGCCCAACACCCGGCAGAGCCCCCCCACACGCCAAAGAGGCCCAAGCCACCCCCAGGCCACAGCCGCCAAGGGAGCAGGTCAAAAACCACGCCGAGACATCCGGCCACAAACCCCGGGACCCAGGGCACCCACACCCCAGGGGCAGCAGTGACGACCAGTGGGGAGCACTGTGGAGCGGTAGGGAGGGGTAACTCCCACCCTCCGCGTCCCACAGGTGCCAAGGCTCGGCAAGCCACCAACCCAGGCCCAACTGTCCACACACACACACACACACACACACACTCACACGCACACACACATACACACACGCACCAGTCGTTCACTCATGCACACACATGCACACACACACACACACACACACACGCACAAGTCGTTCACTCATGCACACACACGCACATACACACACGCATGCACATCCACATGCACCAGTCACACACTCATGCACACACACTCACATGCACGGACACACACACACGCACCAGTCGTTCACTCATGCACACACACGCACACACATCCACATATACCAGTCACACACTCATGTACACACATGTAATGTACATGGACACCTAGTGTGGGAGAGCGGGTACCAGCACAGAGCCAGCAGCAACACAGGGAAGCAGCCAACCCAGCCCCGAACAACGAGCCAGTCCCCATCCCAGACGGGATGCATGAAACTGGGGTGTGAGAAGAATAGAGGGGAAGTGCCATCGTTTTCTCCCCACATGATAAAATGACAGGAGGAGTCGTGACTAGTGATTATTGATAAAATGTTTCACATTCCCATTTCCAGTTTGCGGATTTGTTGGGATCATGTGGGACACGTTAAAGTCAGATACATCAAGTACGTTCAGTGAGAGAGAGAGACAGAAAAAGAAAGTGAGAAACATTGAGAGCTTTCAGGGACAAATTGTCATCATCAGTCCAGTGTGGGAGGCAGCTAGACTGACTATTGATTGGATCCTAAGGGAGGGTCTTTGCTGCTTTTGAGGCATGCGTGTGTAAGAATGTTTCCATCTGTGGGTTTATTAAGTGTAGGTGTGAGTGATTCAGTGAGGAAGGAAAAGAGAAAAACACAGTATACACAGAGTATAACCTGTTTGTGTGCTCTGCACTGTGTAGATGAACTCAGAAAAGAATGTAACAGAGAATGAATGAGGCATGTGCGTCTGTTTTCTCATCCTATCCACACCCCTCAACCTCTCCGCACTGTGCACCTCCACCTCCGCTGACCCCGCTCTGTGATTTTACCACTTCATGGCTGAGTTGCTGTTGTTCCCAATCATTTCCAATTTGTTAGAATACCACAAACACGTAATTTACATAGTTTACGTTTTAAACACTGTGCTAAACAGTTTTAGGGGAATAGGGTTGTAAATGAAACAGAAGCCTGTGAAATGATAACACAATATGCCCCCCCCCCCCCCCCCCCCCCCCCCCCCCCCCAGGCTAGGACTGAATACAAAAGTTGAGCAGAACAGAGAGAAACTCAAGAAGCAGATGTATAAATAAAGCCAATAATTTTTAATGCTGCTAATTCACACATAAACATGATGTAACTAAAAACATGACTGAAGGTTATAGACTGATTTTTAACATTCACAGGGCTCGGAAAGCATCTATGGTGTATTCTAATGAAGTGCTGCAGTAGGCAGTACAGTGACAGTCACTGATAATGTAGCTTTGCTGGGAAGCAAAGTCTGGCAACCGCCCTTCAGGACTGCGTAACGACAGCAGAAATAAATACAAAACCACTCACTGGATCTGACACATGCAGAGCACTTAACCTACTCTAACACTGCTCATAACACAAGATCATCAAGACATATGAGACACGCACACACGCACGCAAGCACACGTGCACGCACAAACACATTTATTTACAACACAATGCTTCATTTCCTTTAATAGAGCATCATAAATGCTCACTTCCAAAAATTAAGCAGCAAAGAACTCTCTTATTTCTTTTCTATTAAAATTCAGGGATTATGAAGTGAGCTTTGATTTCAGATAGATGGCCTCTGTGATGAAAGGGAAGAAAATACACAGCCATACATCTCACAATAATACACTAGTGACACGTAGCCTGCCAGCCATTCTCATCAGGGATTTCCATCTTCGTGTTATTGATTCTGGAGTTTGTAAATAAATTGAATTGCACTTATTATCCGCATAAGCTCATAGGATACTGCAGCTGCTTACATATAAATGAGTGAGTGAATGAATGAATGCATGGGAATGTAGTCACCAGGGCTGAGTAGACACACAAACCTTACTTGGAGCACTTATCTTTCTTCTCCTGTTTGGTTATGTAACATTTTTTTCAATTACAGAGATCTACAATAAAAGCTCATAACACCCAAAATGACATATGATAAATGATAAAACAAAATGATAAAACAAAAAAAAAACTGCCCCTGCTTGCCTAATATCTTTCAAAGGCCAGAGAGGAAGTATCCTCAGCTACCCTTAAGCTTCAAAGTGTCAGTCTTCTGGCTCTCCCATCAGCTACTGTCCCCGAGGAATCATGCAGAAACCACGAGGGAAACCCGTCACCATCCAATCACAGAGATAAAAAAAAAACATAAAGAGATGTGGCCATGGACAGTGGGGATGGGGGCACAAACGCAGCACCGTGGAGTAAGCAAAAAAACAAAAAGAAAAACAAAAAAACAAACACAAACAGCCTTCCTCAGTGGTAGTCACTTGCATGCTTCCACACACATGCACATGCAAGCGCTCACAAAGGCTCAGCACCAGTGAAGGGCAAAGCAATAAAAGACAACAAATCAAGTGTGAAATGACGCATGGAAAACTCACACTCACTCAATATGAGAAAGCTAGTCTGTGTATGTTTGTGAATAAAAGATATGAGTCGCGAAGACAGGAAAACAAAATGGGAATGTGAAAGTCAAAATGTACAAAAAAACTGAAGTGAAATTCAAATATGGCAGGGAACAGAGACACCCTCCAGTTTCCTGCTCAAGCACCATAAGATTTTGGACAATGACAACTTTTGTAATCCTGTGTCCGTACACCACCACAGTAGATTTTAATTCAGTCGAGATGTGATTAAGCTGCAGTCTTTCATCTTTAATTCAAAGGGTTTAGCAAAAGCACTGCATTAACAGTTTAGGAATTATGGACATTTTTATACATATTTTCAGAGGCTTGAAAGCTATTGGACAATAGACTGACAAGCAATTTTATGGCGAGGTTAGGCCTGTTCTCTCCTTATTTTAACTGAATTAAAGCAGATAAAAGATCTGGAGTTAATTAAACTTGCATTTGACAGCTTTTCACTGGATCTCTCAATGTGAGGTCCAAAGAGATGTTGATGCAAGTGAAGGAAACCATCTCTAGGCTGAAAAAAACTAGAGGTAGCAAAAACTTTAGGAGTAGCTAAATTAACAATATGACACATTCTTAAAAAGGAGGAATGCACTGGTCAGCTCAGCAACACCAAAGGGGACACCAATGGTTACTCTTTAGGTCAAGAAGGCCAGATTCGACTTTATGAGGAAACATTTAAAAGAGCCTGCACAAATGAAGCAAAGACTAACTTATACCACAATGACAGGGAGAGAAAAGTATGGAGAAGGAAAGAATCGGCTCATGATCCGAAGAACTTCACATTATCTGTGAAACATGGTGGCACTAATGTTACGGCATAGGCATGTATAGCTGCCAGTGGCACTGGCTCAGTCCTGTTTACTGATAATGTGACTGTTTACAGAGGTAGCAGGATGTATGCTGAAGTGTACAGGGCTGCATTCTCTGCTCAGATTCAGCTAAATGCTGCAAAGTTGATCAGACGGTGCAGACAGAGAGACCCACAAACAAGCAGCAAGTGAAAGTGAGTGCACTAAAAGCCAATCAGAGCATCTCAGGGAGGAAGCACAGCATTTGGTGATGTCCATGGGTTCCAGACTTCAGGCAGTCATTGAGGCAAAGGATTTTCATCTAAGTATTAAAATGTTCCTTACATTTAAAGTTATGTTAGTTTGTTCAATTACGTTTGAGCCTATAAAAAGATGGCTATAATTCTTTAATTAAGGCAATACTTTTGTTAAACCATTACAGTGAAAATCTGCACTTAAACTGCATCTTGATTGTGTGATTTTAAATCCACTATGGTGGTGTACAAAAGCAGAATTATAAAACAAATGTGTCACTGTTCCAAAATGTATGGACTTAATTGTAGTACAAATGCAAACAAAGTACTGGTTCATATGCACTGCTGACATAAACAGGGAAGAACATTTATCATACTTATTGGCCATATTTATCATGGCTGGGCCCATTATGTATGTTCTGACTCGCTGAAGAACAGTAACAAAAAGCAGCCTGATGATACCGTACTTAAAAATGAATAGTTTCAAATTAGATGGGTGGGGGGAAAAAAATTAAGAACCTCTCAGTTTTAGCTTTATGGAGCCACATAGCTACTTCTTGGGTTATTTCTGGGTTATACTTCAAAAACCACATTCTCCAGCATGGAGAAATACACCTCCTGTTGCCGTAAATATACTGGCATTTACACCCGCTGCTGCATCCGACAGGCTTTGAGAACACGCCAAATTCAATTTCAAATGGAGTATACCAGAGCCCTGAGATTGACGGAGAGCAAGACAGGAGGAAAGAAAGAGAAAGCTGCAACCAGCTCATGGCCAGCAGCGATACTTTATCATCCACCAGCTGAAGCATTTCAGAGCCGGGTGGCATGTGAGTGCGTGTGTGTTCGTGTGTGTGTGTGCGTGCGCATGTGTATGTGCAATTTAGCGAGGAAGTACAATTTAAGGCTGAAGGAAGAGAGTCCTGATTTATTTGTCCAGACCTACTGATTGCTGCGTTCAAGGGCACTGCTGGTAAAGGTGATGGATGGGCATTGTTTGTGCTTCTTTTCCTTTCTTCTCCTTCTCCATGATCAGACACTCACGGAGACCGCCAACATAACTTTTCCCATGGGCAAGAAAAAAGAGGAGGACTGGGCAATAAAAAAAGCAATTTGTCTTGGAAGCGATTACTGATTTATTTTGCTTTACTGAAGTCCAGAATGGAGGCTTTTCACTCTCTCTCAGCTGGGAAAAAAATTGTGAAAAAGTCCGTCTGTTCCGGAAACAGGAATTTTGGTGAACAAGTTGTATTACATCTCATCTTAACTAACCAGGAAATGTAGTCCGGTAAATAGTTGTACATCCTAATCAAGTTGCACCGCTGCCTATTCACACACTCTAATGTGTAACAGTATAACATAACCTATTATGAGTATGTGCCTCATTAAAATTTTCCACATTTAAATGTGCCTGTACTCAACACCTTACACACACACATACTTATTGCTATAACAGTGGTTTGAATGCTAACACCTGCTCAGCTAAATGAGGTCAGTTTCAGCAAGTGCCATTAAAAGTAAAACACACACCTCTCCTGCAGGAAGGGACTGAGCTGGTTACAGTTAATAAAACAGACAGGACTGTGTGTATTGGACAGTTAATGTGTTATAAAAAAAGATACTACAACTACTACATCTATTTCACATTGATTGCCTCTGCCTTTTTTCCCTCTACCTGCTACTGCAAGAAAAAAAATGACTGCTTTAAATACAGGAGAGAAACCAAACAGCTTCTACTGTCATGCTGTCATGTTAGAGTTGCGAGTATTTTGTTGCTGTGTTTGAAGCACAACACAAAACCGCCAGACGAAGCTCATCAACTGAATTCTTATTTTTAAAATGCTACTCAAATTATTATTTTTTTTCTTTTCTCAGAGCTGGGTTCACTAGAGGCAAAGGAAAAAAAAAAGAGTAATTGAAACTGAAGCAGCAGACTCTGACATATTAAACCCTTTTGTCTCCAGTATTGATTGAGCCCAGATCTGATATTAATGTAGCTGCAGTAGCTGCTATTTTTACTTGCAAGTGTTGCAATAGTTAAAAGGTTGCATTTGTTGCTATAGTTGACATCTTTGGTTGCGGGTTTTGCAGTGGTTAGTTTAGTGATTCCTTTGCAATTTCCTCTTGAAACATACGCTTGCTGGAGAGCATGTTTCTTTTTCTTTGCTCAAATGGTCTTTGGAGCATGTTGTGCAAAGTTAAACGTTTTGTTTTATTTCTTACATTTTATTGCTATATCAAACAAGTGTTAAGCAACTGAGTAATGTCTGCGATCCAACTTGCCTCTTAAATTTCTCTCAACTTTTTAAAGCACACTTTCTGTTACAGATTTTAACCTACAGAGGTTGTGACATCACTGGGGTTCTGTTACAGAGTTTAATGCTCAACACAGGCCTGTAGAGTCCATTATTCTGTTTTCAAAACTGGAGCTGTTCTCGGGTCAGGTACCAGCATAAATTGCCACGGGACACGATATCAATAGATGTTTTGTACGTTGTCCCTGTTTGCAAACTGTAAATAAAATCAAATGAATCTAAATAAACACTCTGCTAACAGCGCAGTCATTGATTTTACCACGAAGTCATGTTACAGCACCTGATTTCAAAGGCAACGCTGTCAGTTAGCCCGTCCACACATACTCACACATGCAGACAAGTAGACTAATGTGTGTATGCAAGCTAATGTGGTCGCAGTCGTCCAATTCTTAGCTTGTGCCTTATGTAAACAGCTGTTTGTATTGATGAAATAGAGCGTTCCAGTGTCCCACTGCACACTATCTGCTCCTGCACGCACATTCTCTGTCGATACACACATGCGCACAAAGTCAAATAAATATGCATGCTTGGAAATGCACATTATACATACTGTCAGTTTACATCTGATTTTATCTAATGCTTAAAAGCTTTGCAACTCTCAGCTAGTTAGTTTTGCCAAAACCAAACTTTCCTTGATGAAATCCCTTTGATCAAGTCACTTCTGGCATGTGCACTTCTGATGTGAGAAGTACAGAGTGGTCCAGCAGAGAAGCATCTGCCAGTATTTCACATAAAGGGAAATATTGATAAACTGGACCCATTTGCACGCTGAATTTCTCAGCTTCACTTTTTATTTTTACCCCTTATTGCTCCCTCTCCATCTCCCTTTCCTGCGTGTCTCTATCAATAGCAGCAAATCTCTAGTGTTTACAGACCTGCTAAATGGAGAGCTTAAATGGCAACATTTGAAGAATGTCACTGATAGCCCAGCTCTAACGTCAATCTCTACTACACACACACACACACACACACACACACACACACACACACACACACACACACACACACACACACACACACACACACACACACACCCACACACGCACAGAGAAGTGGAGGGAACAAAGGAGAACATGAGTGGAGCTGTGCGACAATGTGTTTACTAGATTGTGCTGCCTTTCTAAAATTGCTGCCCTGCTTCGCACTGTTCTAATAGTATTGCCCTAGACTGGGTTTACAGCTGCTGGGGTGATGCGGGGGTGGGGGTGGGGTGGGGGTGGAGAGGAGAGGAGAGGAGAGAATAAAAGGAGAGGTAAGAAAATGAGCAGTGCAGAAGAACAGAGTTAAGTTCAGTGCACTTTTGGACCCAATGTTCCCAGATGCTGTGGTGCAGATGTGGTTTCTCTCCTCACAGATGACACTGGTCATGGGGCCAAAGGCACGGAAACACGACTCGCCCAGGGACAACAGTTATCCCAAACACACACACACACACACACACACACACACACACACACACACACACACACACACACACACACACACACACACACACACACACAGGACTGTCACATTACAGTAACAGCTGAAATATTACACAATTATCTTTTTTTAGAATGTGCGTATTATTCAAAATAGGAAGCAGGTTTGAAGCCAGGTAAACTGCTGGGTTATCGGTTGTTTTCAGCATCTTGTGACTTCATGCACTAAAAATGACCAGTCTTGTGTTGGACTTTTCATAAATGAAGTTCAACAGCAGATAATCAGCAGTTATTTTTAAGCTGTAAATCATTAACATGCTCCCAGACATCATCATCAGCCCTCACCATAGATTATATTTAACTCTGGCAAGTTGTCATTTTCACACAGGAAAATCTAGTAGCTTACAGTACACCTTCAGACTACATTATAATGTAAAGTGTTTTCTCATATATATTCAGCCAGGATATGCTGAAAATGTGTGAGAACAGGAATTATAGCAGAGGTTCTTATCCACCTCAGTTCTTAGATATCTGCATTACAAGCAGCCAGCAGTGATGAGGTCAAGGGTCACATGTACCAGAGCTCAGACCGATGATGAAAGTAAATTCATATACACATCGGTAATACAGAGCACATGTACTTGTCTGATTGCTTACCTCATCACACACACATACACACTCACACTGTTCCTGGTCACACACTGAGGCCTCCTTTACACTTTCATTTTCTCCTCGTGTTATCTGCCCCTGAACCACATCCAGACACATTCATCTGCACGCTCACACACACACACACACACACACACACACACACACACACACACACACACACACACACACACACACACAAACAGCTCCCTCACTCACCTCTTGAGCCACGAGGGAAGAGATACGGACAGCTCTTCGGACCCTGGCGTTCCTCCCGCCTTCCTGGGGGAGGCTGTCTCTTCCACTCAGTGACCTCTCGCTCATCTGGTCGGCCCAGGAGCCTCGGCCCACGGGCATGGGCACATCCCACCGGGCTTCCCCCATCCCTCCCCAGCTCCCCCCCCGTGCCCGCCCGCCATCCGCACTCCCCCGTCCTGCCACTCCGTCGGCCGTCCTCCTCCCTCCGCTCTCACTCAGAGACGGAAAGGGTGAAGACGGCACCACAATTGACACTGTCGGCACCGTCACTGTGTCCCGAAGACCTCTTTTGTGTCCTCCTCCTCACCCCCCTTCCTCCTCCTCCTCCTCCCAATTGACTGTCACTGGTCAGCCTCCAGTGCTCCAGCAGCAACAGAGAGTTTTGGCTCCTGGTTTTTGTCCCTCAGACTCTCTTCAGCCTGTCCTTGTCTTCTACTTCTCTGGCTTTCTCTACCTTTGTTTTTTGCACTCCTTCTTTTGGTCCGGGCTTCCTTTTCTGTCTGTCCCTCTCTCTGAGTCTCAGTGAATCTCTTGGGGCTAGTAGAGAAACAGCTCGTATCAGATCCACAGCTGTAGCCGGTCTGACTGAGCGCTCAGCCAAACTGCTGCTGCTGCTGAGACTTCCCTCCTGTTAGCTCTCTCTCTCACTCTCTCTCTCTCTCCTGCTTCCCCTGCTTCCCTACACAGGATCTCTCTCCCTCCCTTGTTTTGCAAGATCGCTGTCCCTCATAACTGGACTCACTCTTTATCCAGGATTCCCTTTTGTTCTCTCTTTCACTACACCTGATCTCAGTCTCTCGCTCTCACTCCTTTCTCCGCGTTGCTCTTTTCTATCACTTTGCTGATTTTCCTCTTATTACATGGATCTCTCTTTTTCACCTCTCTGTAAACCTTTTCATTTATTTTTTGCTGCTCACAAATTCTATTTCTCCTGCAGTAAAAACCCCCAAAACAAAACAGATTTGCAGGTTTTCCCTCACTTAATACAACCTCTCTTCGAGCTCTATAGTTTGAGGTGAGGTTATTCCATCTGTTTCAGAGGGGGTTCATGTTTCCCTCTCTATTAGCAATTTAAACAATGCTGGCACAGCTAAAAAAAAAAGTCTATTACTCTAATGGCCTTTCATGTTCTGGTTGAACAACTGGCTGCATATCAATTCAACCTCAGTGAGTAAAGGGCTACATAAAAGAATATAACACAATAACTACAACTTAGTTTGGAATAGATATGTCCATTAAAAATGTCTGCATAGGAATTTGTCTCCCCAGCAGCAACAGCAAGAAATGTCACTAAATTATATTTAGCACGAGCCACTACAGCTGACCAAAGTGGCCTTTACAGAAAGTCAGCACAGAGAAATGAAAGGAAACTTGTCTGATCCTACATTGAATGACTTGATTTAATAAAGTGTTTCTTTTAATTCATTTTGTCGTTCTGTTCCCTCGCCTCGGTCCGTCCCCTCTCCTGATCTTTAAACCTCAGTCTGTGCCAGCACTAATTGCTATCCTACGTAATGAACTTAATTCCTCACTCTCTCCATCCACAAACTGTTAACACCCCCACCCCTTCTCTTCTTCTCCATCCTCTCATCCCCTTCTGTTCGCCTCTCATTACTGAACATACAGCTGGATTAGTGTGAGCGTAAGAGCATGTATTTTACACCCTAAACCACGAATGTGCTGCCACAGCCTTTTGGCTCTGTGCTGTCTGTCACTTTCCCTGCACTTCACTGGTCCTCTTACGTTTCCTGTTTCACGTCGGTCGCTTTACTGCCAAAGCTTTCCAACAAAAAAGGACATCAATAATGCTTGCAATATTGTAATAATGTGGACAAGCCTATTCATTCATTAGTTATCATAAAGAGTTCAAGCTGCATGTCAACTGTCTCAGAGGATGACAGTTAATTCCTGACAGCTCCTGAGGTGCTCCTCTGTAGCCGAGCCTTTCCTCTGACCTCCTTTATGGCAGTAAGTGAAAAGAGGCTTTCCCCAAGGGGATTGTGAAAAGCATTGGATAATGATTTCTCAAATTATGAAATACCACCTGCTCCTTTGTCATCTGAGTAAGCTCTCTAGCTCTGGAGAGCCCTTCAGAACAAATCTGTAGAATTATCTCTGAATATTATCCTTGATATCATGCTGTAGGGAACAATAGCTACAACACACCCCCAATGCAAAATGCAGTTATAGCTTGGACCACAATGATATTATACGCGCATAAATCATAAACGCAATCAGCAGGATTCTTCGAAAAGTACGTGACAGAAATCAAAAGCAGCAAAAATGATGATTGCTTGCTAAAACGCTGGCTTACGTCATATCAGTCATTAGCAGCTGCCACGTTTTATATTGATTTGTTGTGAACCTCTTTCTATGACGGTAGGTTATGATTCATTCCAAATGACACTGGCTTCTACTGACCTAGTTTGTGTGTGTGTGTGTGTAGGTGTGTGCACTTATTTGTATTTATCCATATGTGTGTACATATATGTGAGGCAGTAAAACATTGTCCTTCTGACACACAAAAAATGTGCACTCCTCTTTGGAAAAACCTGAAAAGAATGTGGCAGCCGCACTGAATAGCAATGCATTAAGTTTTTGGGACGACACTGTCAAAAAGTGTTTTAAAATAACCTGCAATGGCCTGGAAATATTCCTTGATGAACTGCACTAAGAATAGAGTGCTTTATGAGTCTCGTTACCAAACCCAAATTGTTTCAGGCAGAGCTGTGTGTGAGAAACTCTGACAAGTCCTGGTAATTATCTGTAGTGAGCAGTACACGACACACTGCTGTCTCTTTGTGAACACATACCACAGAACCACTAGCTCAGAGCGATTACAGGCACACATGCATCAAAGACAAGCACACACGCACACACACACACACACACACACACACACACACACACACACACACACACACACACACACACACACACACACACACACACACACACACACACACACACATATATACAATAGGCATGTTGATTCTGCTGATGCGAGTATTTCTCAGTATAAGCTACTATAACCACAGTGGCCTCATTCACAAACAGTACGTTGGTGTGAATCTTAAACCTTGTGGACAAGTGCACAAATGTAGGATTAATCAGTATTTTCTTTCCTCATTTGTTTGTACTCTGAAAACAAATTTAGAACTACCTAGGTATTAATAATAACAATCATACTTATTAGAATTACTCTGTTTTCAACACTTTTCCCAGAGAAAAAAACCCCACATAATTGAATAAATTATAATACAATTATTAAATTACACGGGCAGAGCTCAAAATATTAAGCAAAATGTGTAGGCTGAAATTTTGGCTAAATATGAGCACAACATATTCCAACAGGGAATCCTTTCACTGTCCAAGATCAAAGAAAAATCAAGAGAAAAAGTACATCACACACAATAGATGTTTCTGAATGTTACACATGACAAGAGCCTCAGTGTTTGTGAAATCAGTTCAGTTCAGTCAGTCTCTCATCTTGTGATGACAGATCAAGTGTTCCTGTCCTCTACCTGCCGCCTTGTTCTGCTCTGTTTGTTTCCGACATCAACTTTGATGTCAAACCCTCTTTCTTTCTTTCTTTCTTTCTTTCTTTCTTTCTTTCTTTCTTTCTTTCTTTCTTTCTTTCTTTCTTTCTTTCTTTATTGATTTCTGTTCATATCTGAAGGGACAGATATTCTACATATAGTGAAATGGGGTGTGGCCATTTGCTGATTGCAAATGTTCAACATTCAGAATGATTATGATTTACTAGCATGTGCTTGGTGCCAAGAACCAAACTGGCCAGTGCATGCACTTAGAAGGTAAGAATATTTCTGTGCACATTTTAATGAATGACAACCAACAGAGCTGCCAGCTGAGTTTACACATGTGAGAATCAAGCTACTTTAAGCCTGGACAAATAGAAAGTTGACTTCTATTAAATATTTGGTTGCAGTGGGTCGCTGTTAGACCTGAGAAGACTGGGTTTGCTGGGAACAGGCTGGCACCATATGCCACATTTGCAAGTATAAGATTTAAATTAATTTTTAGACATAAATAATTTGTCATTGCTATTTGATATTTTATATGTAGTTTAATGTACAGTGCTGCTACTTTTACTATAATGCATTAAATATATTACATTTAGCTGAGCCTGATATTGCATAATACACCTAATAGAAGACTTGCAGGGTCTTAGGCTCAGTACTGTAAAAGAGAAAGTCTTACATGGAGTGTGCATCTACCTCGACTTCATACTTCATTTCATTATTAATAAACTATATAAGAAGTTCACAAAATTCCCATCAACTTCATCAGTTTGTAGAGCGCTGCTGTTAATGTCTTTAAGCCGAACCCCCTGCTGGTCCATTCAGACTGACAGCTCATCCGTCCTCCAATCTGAATGCATCTCTGTGTTTCTTTCATCACAGAGGCTTCATAAATAATAAATGCAGCAGCAAAGCGGGCCTGTATGCCAACACAGGGTGGCTACTTTGATGGATGTGGCAAAGTGTGACCCTTGCTGCCTTTGTAGATATAAAGTGTAACTCTGAAACAAAAACAGACCTTGACTCAGGATCACTCAACATACTAAATAAACAAGTCTGAACTGACGTTTGACCCTGCTGCCTGCATGACTCTTTGTGTTCATGGCATCCAAATACTGCCTGTGTGTTGCTCGTGTTTGATGCTGCGCTGGACGCCTTCGAGCTGCTCACCATTTTTGCATTTTCTTTCCCAATTTCTGACTGTTTATTCTACAAACAAAACCATATTTAGATGATAAAATGAAGCTTGCTTCTCACACTGTCATCCAAAAAGTATCCAACTATAGACATGATAGAGTTATTTCAGACCACTGCTGGTACTCTTCATTCGTGCAGATCGCACATAGCGTAATTAACTGCGTTTACCTCATGCCTTTAATATCCAAACAACAGTCAGTCAACAGTGATGAAGGCAAGGAGGTACATGGATAAAAACCAGTGAACTGGCTGAGGTCCTGAGACACTTGTACAAATAACAGCGATATTGAAGGATTCAAAGTCCATAAAAGGAGCTTGAAACTATTTGTCTAACCTATAGATGCTCACAGACAAGGAGCTCATCAGTGTACAGACAATTTAACACTTCCTCTTTCCAGTATTTGTCATCTTAACAACCTTCAGAGAACACATAATCATCTACATCTAATGTGACATGTAACACTACGATTCATTCTTTTTTTCAGTCATACATATTTGGCTCACAGACCTAATTTATCATTTGAATTCTGCACTTCTCCTCTTCACCTCCATCCTGCTATCTCTCTCTCCCTACACTGAACCCAGGGCGACGGCAGCTCTTTTGTTCTCGTACAGGTTGCTGTGTGGAATAAATTCATCTTTAATCACAGAGATTACGGTGGCTCCCTGCTCTCCATTTCCATTAACATGCTCAAATGCCTCCTAGTCATCACTCCTGCACAGGGTGGAGACAGAGCGCAGACTTATTAGCTATCATAATGCTATCTCGGCAGAATTAGAATAAAGCGCAGGAGCTCAAGTGACCAAATCAGAGGCACGTAAAGCAGGTCTGAATTCCCTTGAGATGAGCAGGAAGCCCTTTACAAGAAGTCCTTTAGACATATCTCTATATGGAAGAAAGAAGCAGACTGAGCTGTACACACAATCAGCCAATCAATGATGCAATCAACAGCAACCGGACTTTCCAATATTTCCAGTATTTGTCATCTTAATTTTCTGCAATATCTCTCAAAACTTTGTCCAACTATAAACTATAGTTTACTGATTGTAGTTCATGCATCAGAAACCAAATAAACAGTGCACTATTTTGCCTCAGGGTCCTCGTCCAGCAGCAGTCATTCAAGTAACAGAGAAAGTTTGACATCTTCAAGTTAAAATTGAATGGAAAAAAACTCTGTCCTCATTTTCAATAGGATGCATTTACTGAAGCACCACAATGATTTCCACAGAAAAAAAAAAAAGTCCTGCGAGAAAACCCTAAAATGGCAAAAAGGCCTTCCTGCTTCTGCTTGGCAGCAGAAAGCAATTATTTTCAGCATATTAGTTTTATCAAAAGAGGTAAACACTTGAGTAATCACACTTCCAATTCTGTTCTAAATATGGAATTCTGAAAAGCCGGAGATTCTATCATCAAAAGGGAAGAGGGAGGCTCACATAGATGTACACTGTGAAACCACACCAGCAGAGTTTGGATTCCCTACTTGGACTTGTTCAAGTCTTGTAGCACCTACAGAGCTGATCATTTAGCAGCAAAGCAAACAATATATCTAAATATGCTCTATGATGAGAACAGAAGAACACGTGTGGACCAAAAATCAGCTTTTTAAGGAGTGAGATTTTTGAAAAAAAGAATAAAACAAACTTTCTCCACCATTAACTTGGTGTGAAAATATCCTTAGGCTCACTTTGGCATACCCCTTGGTCCAAACATAAAATGCTCACCTCTGTCTGTAGCATTGTTCAGGCAATATGACCTTCTCCACTACAGCCACTTCACTGTTTTACAAAAAATCCTAACATGTGTCTTGATTCTGTTGTACCAACATGCATCTTAATAGATGTGAAGAAGCTGTGTAAAAATGGTCTTAAGCTGTTATTGGCCTTCACTCCAAAATCAAATATTCAAATACTCTGACTGATTTGCTCAGTCAGTCTTTAACAGCATTCAATTAGGCGATAAATGAACGATGAGCTAAAGAAACAATGGTGTGAATAATGAAACAGGAGAGCTGGAAAGAGAACCTGGTCGCAGTGTTTTAGATATGCTGACAGTGACGTAAAACACTGTGACTGTGCCTGGGTTGACCGTTTTTTTAACTGTTGCTCCACCTCTGCAGTTGAAATTGAGTGAGTGTCCATAGTTTTTACAAATTCACACTTAAGACACTTTTGTTGGAGGCTTTCTTTTTGCTTCTACTGCACTACTACTCTATAACAC
Source organism: Archocentrus centrarchus (assembly GCF_007364275.1). NCBI lineage: Eukaryota > Metazoa > Chordata > Actinopteri > Cichliformes > Cichlidae > Archocentrus > Archocentrus centrarchus. The sequence goes on along the minus strand of NC_044365.1, from coordinate 10,167,647 downwards.
AAAGAGACAGACAACAACAGGCCTAACTTAACCTGCACTGTCTGCGTTTCACGTGTGTGAGGAGGCTAGAGCACCTGCAGGAAACCCACACAGGCGCAAGGGAAACATGCAAAGTCCACACAGAAAGGTCCGACTTGACCAGGAGGTTTGAACCGTTTGAATCACGTCACCAAGTAATCCTGAACCCAATTCTGAACACCAGCTGCATGTTAAGTAGTTCTTTTGAATATTCCTAACTCATCTTCTAATGTTTCATGTGCTCCGGCACCACAATGTAGATCGCCAAGTTACATTTGGCAAATGGGACCCGACAGTAGGGATTCAACCTAGCCAACATCAACCTTGTGCTGAAAGCCAAAGGCAAAGAAGAACCAAGGCTCGCTCACTCTGTCTTTGTGTCTCCTTGGCACTTGTCAGCAGGCAGTTGTTGCCACAATGGTACCATTTCCGACACAATGTACCAGGCACCCATATTTAATTAGCTCCAGGGGTTGATTTACACAAACACAATGGACACATCAGTAACTGCCTTGGTGGCTTGTCAGTTGCCCCCTGAGTGGAGGCCACAATGCAGATCATGACAAATGATGAGGAAAACGCTACAGTGACAGCTGTCAGACAGGTACGCATAAAAGCTGTGGCTGTGTGTGTTTTTATGTTCGTATGGGTACAAAACTGACAAGTTAGTGTGTGTGTGTGTGTGTTTTGTTGGACAGGTGCACCAACACCTGGTCCACACACGTCATGCTGTGTGACCCTCACCATGTCTGTGTCATCACTGAAAACAATAGAGCAGCAGTGATTTAATGTAATCTTAACACATGCACCTCATGATGTACTGCACAAGAACACAGTAATACTCTGACCTGGCCTGTGTACTTTCAGTATGAATATGCATAATTATAGTGTTTTTTTTTTTTGTTTGTTTGGTGCCACGCACATTTCAGAGAGATGAAATCTCCCTAAAAGGTTTATATTGATTGTTGATGTTTATGTCTTAAAAAGCAGCTCTCTGGATCCATCCTTCCAGTAAACTACTAATTACAGCAGTGATTGGATTTTTATACAAATGACTGGGAAGGACCTTGCGAGGTTAAACCTTTTGGAGGGAGGACTTCCTGGCTTAATTGACTGTGTAAAGAAAATGAGTTCAAGTAGAATTCATTTCAGTGCATCAGAGTTTTATGGCACAATTTTCTTTATGGTGTCAGAAGGCACAACTTGTATCGATTAAATGGGAATCTTGTCCTCAAATAACTTTGGACCTCCTTAAATTAGATTTCATCAACGAGAGAAGACACCCCGGGTACAGACATCGCAAGAGATGGATTTTCTGGATGGCTTTCATTATGCAGTGTTTCTTTCTTTAATCACTGTTAAATATTAGTGAGGTTGGTTGAGCCAGAGGTCCATGTGTTCAGCATCAGTGGTCCTGAAAATAGCAGAAACAGTGGATGTCAGAGAGTGGGAAAACTTTTATAACAGCCCTATTATGCCTGTTAAATTCTGGCTGCCTGTGACTTTGTGTCTTTTCTTCCAGAAGAAAGGATTAATGTGTTTGGGTGTATTCACACATATGCTGTTTAGTCCATCTATTTTGGACTCTGTTCTCCTCCACTGGCGTGGTTTGTTAGGGCAGGTGTGACTATAGCAATAACACTTGGGTGCAGACCGAATCCTAGACTCTTTAGAGGAGAAGGTCCCAAATAAATTGTGCACTTTGTTTGTGGTGATAACACAGTCTGACCTTGACCTGACCCTACTGCTACACCGTAGGTGTGAAAGTGCCGCAGGACTACATCTACAGTAAGCTGACTAAATTCTGTTCCTATGCATAGTCCTTGTGGCAGGTTTCCATAATTCACGGATACACTCACAAATCTCTCACGGCTGGCGGACACAGTGTCTGACTTATAGAATTTAAAACATCAAGGTCTGCAGTCTTGTAGACTGGATTATTTGTCTATGCTTTCTGTGACCCCTTCACTTTCTCTTCTGCTTATTTACAAAGACACCAGATGTATAATTGTGACATGTAGCCAGTGGTCAAGAGATGTCACACACAGCTTCTCCTGGTTTATTTGATTTCACAGTAGCTCTCCTCTGTTCTTGGTGATTTGTCCACTTATCCCATTACTGTGTCACCAGAGATGGCAACTATTGTTAGGAGATGGGTACAGGAAACATGTATACATAACATGTATACATAAGTGGCTGTGGAGGAGATGGTTGGCAAGAGGACCATGCTGATTGAAGCAAACTGAGCCCTTTAGGATGGAGACTATCTATCTATCTATCTATCTATCTGAACAATGCCCCACATGTTCAGTTGAGCGAGTTTTCTAAAACATAAAATCTGACACAGTTGACTTACAGGCAAAAAAACAAACAAACAAAAAAAAACCCTGAAATACTGCAGCTGCCTTATTTGAGGTGGTTTGAGGATATGCTGGTTTTCAGTTTGCCAAACACACAAGCCAGCCAGCCCCCATACCAGGTGAGAGAAAACGGCACAGCGCTCATTTCTTCACACCTCCCTCTCGCCGTGATCTCTGATAACAAATGACACCATTACTTCTCCTCGCCAAGGCTTGTGTCATTGTCCCACTTAATTTTTTGCGTACTGCTGAGGTAGGCAACGTTGCTTTCCATCCATCTCTGAGCTGGGTTGAGAGCCGTATCTCCAGGTAGGAAGGTGGAGAACAGACGCCCAGCTCATGCATCTTCCAACGCATCCCACGAATGTGTACCCCTCGCTCCTGCCTCATGTGTACATGTTTGTGTGTGTGTGCATGGAAAAGAGCATGTCTGCATGCCTACAGAGGCCTCCGACTGGCGGCCAGGTGCTCTTAATGCTCAAAATGACGTACAACATTGTGACATCAGTGCTATATATGGCCAAGCAACATGCCCTTGCATGAATATAAGTGTGTCTTGCTTGTGTGTACACTGCATGTGTGTTGAACCAATTTTCAAAAACACCTTTCTTCACACTCGCAGGCATACTCTGCAGTCGGCTGCTATGGAGCAACGGTATGTGTCTTTCCTAAAGCGTGTGTGTGTTTGTATTTGTGTGCGTGTGTGAGACTGATGACACAGCGCTGTCAGCACCACACTGAGCAGGGCGTATATTGAAACATTCTACAATGACACAATGTGAGTATGCATATGTGTGCATAAGTGAGTGTGTGTTCAGTGGATGGGTGACACCACTAAGGAAACTGGTTGTGGGGATGACACATAGGCAAAGCTGGCACTTGGGATACAAACATAGATCAGTCTCCTGGTGGTACATTAAAAGCGATGACCCAGTATAGGCTGACCCCTCAGTGCAAACGCCCTGTTTTCACTGACTCAACTTTGTATTCTGGCTAACATCCGGTGTTCACTCAGCCTTGGGAAAGGTCCAGTGGCCTTAAATTGTCCCCCATCGCTCATCGGCTTTATCACTACAAAGATGAGTAAATAAATACATAAATAAACTGCCACTGCCTGTTTATAAGTTGTCAGCTGGCAACAGATGGGAAGGGAATTACAGAGGAAAAAGCGTGACGTACAGAATAACGTACCTTTAGGACAGAGAAGGACAGCCCCCCAAAATCACTTTCACCCTCATTAACAATGTCAGTAGTGAAGGAGAGAGAAATGAGGACATGGTAAAGGAAGGATATCTGCAATCTCTGGAGAGAGGGGTGGGAACAGGGGGATGGGTCGGTTCAGGAGAAAGCTCCAGGGAAGGAGGGGAAGGGGAGGTAGAGGTCAGGGGTGGGCTGATGGTGAAGACTGGGGCACGTGGAGTACAGAAGGTTGATGCACGTGGAAAATGCCTTGAGAATGATGGTGCAGCCTGAAATTCAGGGGAAAAGCAAGTAAATGAGTAAATCTCTCTCCTTTATTAGTTATGCCGAGGTGCCCTTGTGCAAGGCTCCAGGGAATGAGTCCAGTGTCGGACATCAGAAGGCAGCTCAGAAAAACTGGAGAAGTCACCTTCAAAACTGTATATATATTTATGCTTCCTTTCAAGTATGAACGAAAGGTTGAGGAAAAAATGTGCATAATACAGACATGTGTAATGGAACAGGAACAAAGAATCTGCTGACTGGGTCAAAATCACAGTATTGATCTTCTATTCCACAAACCCAAGAGATGCAGTGAAAAAGATCAAATAAATTAAACAGAAATAAGCCAAAGTTGAATGACACCACCAATGTAGGTACGAACTGGAACTGAACTGGATGAGGTGGCAATATTTTTTTCTGTTACACAACTTCTGCCAAGCTCAATCTTGAATCAATGACCTATTAGAGAGGACAGCAAAGTAATCCAACTTTAATCTAGAAAGTAGAAGGCAGTGGCTGGAAAACTGAGGTGCAGTGTTTTAAGGGGATGAGAAGTGCCTGGGGCTTGGAAGACACACACACACACACACACACACACACACACACACACACACACACACACACACACACACACACACACACACACACACACACACACACACACACACATACAGATCTTTTAATTAATGAGCATCTCTGCAGTGCGACGGGACATTATGACAGACAAGGGGTCATGCACTAAAGCAATAATAAGAAGATAGTGAATGTCACATACCTTCAAATAAAGAAAATAAAAGGTGCTGAAAGTCCAAGGATTTTATATTGGCCAGATTTTTTTCACTTTTTCCATTTTAATTTATTCCACTATTGTGTATTTTAGGATCAAAATTGATGCTGTACAAGGAAATTATTGCAAATTTCCTTGTCTACATTCAGAATTTAACAGGATTTGGCCTTGAAGTCACAAATAACATCTTCAGGGCTGTGAGTCAAGGCAGTATGAGCCATATATTGAACAGGACAAATGTGACTGATGGATATTGGCATTCTGGGATCACAGAGTATGGAGCAGAGAGGTTGAAGGCCAGGCTAACACTATGGGCAGTCAGAGATCATGGACGTGTGAAGGGGTGGATTCTACCCATCTTTGAAATGCCGTGAAACTAAAATAGCCACAAGGTGCAAAGGACCAAGGACTACAAGTGCACTTAATAGTGCTGTCTGACTTTCTGGATGCTTAGAGGCTAGTGGCATCTCATGAGCATAAGTTGATTTAGGTGAAGCCAGGCGGGCTGAGGCCAGCAGTTTACACAGTGAAGGATCTTGCTTAAAAATAAACAAAAGTGAATGAAAGCAAGGTTTGCAGGCCCATTTTATCTTATAATTTCTGCAGTTTAGCAATCTCTGTCAGCTACAATGCCAAGATAAGTAAAAACAAGCATGAGACAAATTGTACACATGTCTCCATATCTGAATTTTCCCAAGCTCCAGTTCAAGAAACCTGTTTGACAGACAGAAGATGGCTGTAGAAAAATAACATGTCTGTTATTTTGAGAAAGCTGCAGGCAGCTTCTCACTTGGGAATATATCACTTGTCATTGTCACAAAAATGTTTAAAAAAAAAAAGAAATTTGGATAAATTATGCGTTTGTGGAAATGCAACCACTGATTCACCTATGAGTAAATGCATGTTTACATGACCATCTACATTTGAATATATCAGAAAGCAAGCATGCATGCGTATGCCCAAGAAGGGAGAGTGTTGCTGGCTGTAGCAAAGTGACTGTGCTTTTTGCATCTGTTGTCCAGCATATAAAGGTCAGGGCTGATTGTGTGTCAGGGCCTAAATAACAAAGGACCCTTGCTAACAAATGCCACTAAGGATGATATTTAGAAAGAGAGTAGTGATAGTTGGGCAACAAGGGATTGCACACACACACACACACACACACACACACACACACACATTTATAACAGTGCACATGTTCTTAACAGTGCATGTGCAGGTGCAGATGGCTGGCGTAACAGCACTTATAATACAATCCAACCATATAACCTTAACCCAGCCTCATTATTTTACCATCAGCCTTGATTGCTATTGGCTAAATGACTGTTTACGTCACCTGACCTCCAGGTTTCACTACAGCAGCAGTGACAACATGATGACTCATCCCGCTCATTAGTGCAATCCACGAGCAAGGGGTTTCATATCCAAATACGAAGGTATGCTCGTTGCAGAGGTATGACAATTAGTATATAGTTTCCTATTAATCAAAAGAGCCCACTTGTGTGTGTGTGTGTGTGTGTGTGTGTGTGTAGGTGTGTGTGTGTGTGTGTGTGTGTGTGTGTGTGTGTGTGTGTGTGTAACATTATTATAAAGTTGAGTACAAATTTGTTATTATGTGACAAGTGCACATAAGAAACAGGTAACATTCAGAGTATGACATACTGTGCAGCCTGTAACTATTGATTTGAGACATATTTCCTGTTTATGAGGAGCATAGTTTGAAAGATAATATTTTGCAGACACACCCAGCTCAAAATCCACTGCTTTGCAATGCAAAAATGCGCACACATTTCTAACTCTTAGTTGCACGATGTTGCATGTAAAACAGTCTTTTGACCCGACACTAAGTTAAATAATGGAGATATACATCCCTGGATTGGTTAGAAGGGCAGATTTTCTGCCTTTGGCTAGTTTTGACTGGAGAGACTCAACGAGGCACATCTGCAGTGGACTGCGCAGTTTGACATGTGTTACAACTACACCACTAGCTGCCATCTGTTTCATTCAGAGTACATTGTTCTGGTTGATCTGATGATGCAGTATCTCCTCTTCTCCCCCTTTTCCTTTCTCCTTCTCTCTGCTCACCATTTTCATATTTTTATACTTTGGCTCAAAATTACACAGTACACATATCTTCTAATCACATCATCATATTCAGTGTCTGATTTTATTCCTTTTGAAAGTTTCACTGTTTTGCTGAGTTACTCCTCTGCTAACTGCTGTTTTTTTTTTTAAACTAATCTGTATGGAAATTTTCCAGCTATTAATGCGAGTGCACGCCTGAGGAATGGTGTGTTATTGTATTACCTAAAAATGTCCTCTACTCTGAGGTCAACAAAACAACTTTATGCATATCACCATCTTGTTTATTTGGATTCTGAAGAGATTTTAGTGCCAAAGTGTAAAGCTCACTTCTGCTGCATTTTAAAACTGGGGCGCGTGAGTAAAATCAGCTTTTGGCACTTTAGCCTGAGCTTAATTCTCCTGCCCTTGAGGTTGACACTTGTATAGAATGCATTTCAGTCAAGAAAAAAATTACAAAAATTAAGGCGCTTTTCCCTTTAAAGCATCCATTCACTATCAAAGCTCCAAAGTATTTTTAACAAAAATGCAAGTGGATGAATGGATGTTGGTCAATCAGCTGTAAGTACACATGAATGTAAAACTGTAAAACAAACAATTGTACCCAATTATTTATTCTATTTATGGTTTTTACCCAAGTCAAAATAAATAGCAAAGACAGACAGTGTACGCAAGAATTACCAACAATGTCTCAATCACTGGTTTTGAATGTGTTTTTCACATGACATATAATAAACTTACATACATAAAACTATATTGTTCAGTCCACAATCATTAAAACAACTCACTGTAAGTAATTTTATTGGCCCTTTTACGGTCTTTCAAAACACACACACACACAAACACCTACACACACACACACTTTTTCAAACACAATGACAGATGGGATTTGACAGTTCACTTTGCGTGCCACGCCAGGTGGGGATGACCTTTTAAGATGACTGGCAAAGAGGGGACGAGCAGGAGAAAGGGAGGGAGGAAAGAGGGGGGACGGAAAGAGTGGAGATAAAGAAAGAATAGAGAGCGACTCCCACAGAGAGCCATTGAGGCTGTGAGGGATTTGCTCTTTTAAACTGTGAATCTGTGGTCTTTTAGAAATACCACAGGATGTTAAAGTGCTGGTGCTCACAGCCAATCTAGTGGAACAAAGTACTTTGAGTCGCATTTCTCTGTTTTGTTTAAAGTGCATCTCGATTCGGGTCATTTTTACTCTACTGTTTTTTTTTTTTTCTGTTCTGTGTGACTCACTTTTAAAGAAACTGGGAGGAGGCGTTCACCCTATGAAACACCACAGGTATTAATACATCATCCTATAGTAACAACCAACATTTTTCAGGTTTTTAGGTGAGATTAACGTAGATTACAGACATTCCACATTTGACATATGTATCTGCAAGTTAAATTTCACAAGATATGTCCTTGATTCTTTTAAGGTAGAAAATGGAATTACTATGTGCCTTTCTGGTTGGTCAAGTCAGCTGAGTTTGTAGTAGTGAAATATCAGGACATAATAAAATCATCTGGTTCTGGTTGAACAAACTACAAAACTTCTGGGACAATGTCTTTTGAACAGATGGTGGAGATGGCTAGTCATAATGCACAGCGCCGTGTTTGGAAAAACATATCGACACAAACACCTCGTACCAACTGTCATGTAAAGTCCAGCCCAATGTCGGTAACACTACTACTGAGAACACTGAGGATGCTGTTGCTAATCGGCTGATGGAAACATTTGTTCAGATAATTTAGCAGCAGATGAGCCCATACAAGTCAGACTTACATTACCCTACTGAGGTAGTTCAGTCTGTGAAGCTGATCATTTCACAGAAACAGTGACATCAATGCATAGATACAGTGTTGGGGAGATTCTGTGCTCCAAGTGTCTCTGTGAGTTTATAATCCATTTTTGTACCACAAGAAAATCGCTCTCCTACTTTTTACACTTTTTAAGAAAGTATTGTTTGCACTGTTGTAACTGTGGCTACATTTCTGGAGGAGAACGCAACATTTATTACTTGTAGACTTAAAATGACCATTTTGCTGAACACGTTTGGTTCAACACAGACTGCTAATGTGTTTTTATTTGTCCCTTCTAGACATTATACTTAGATAACACGTTTTGAGCAAAATAGACAAATTTTATTCCAGTTTGTAGGGCACAGAAGTGGCATGGAGGTTGTCGTAGTAGATGCTAGGTTTGGGTAACCAAAGCAATAATTGTTATTAAGTTAGTGTGCACTTTTAACCATTCAACAAAGATAATCATTATGTAACCAAAAACTGTACCATGCAGTATCTTTGTACATTCACTAAAATCTTCTTTAAGCATTTCACTCAGCACAGACAGATGATGAGAAACTGAAAAGCACTAACTCATTCAAAACCTGCACATTCCATGTCTGTGAAGTGAGATTTGATGTACTTTGGAATGATATTATAACATTTCAAAGTGAGCAAAAAGTGCTGATGTTTTTGGCATTGCTCATCATGTCGTTTGTCCTTTCCCTGGAATGGCCCTCTGCCATGTCAGCGTCCACGAGGGCTCGGAAAGCACTCACATGGGACACCTTTACAGTATGCTAATAAACAACCGAACACTGATCTGTATTTAAAGCTCTCCACTTTCTGGCATTGTCAACAATGACAGTCTCATTACTATGTGGAGTGTTATAGCGGGAATAGCCAGATGAATTAGGGGCTTTATTCTACTATCCACGCTGACTAAGCTGATGAAGGGGGGCACACAGCACAGACTGTGCATGCTAAGTAGTGTTGTGATGAAGATACAGAAGGGAGATTCACTGATACTGTAACTCTCCTTGGGGAATTGGCTCCAAAGTGCACAACCCAGAGGTTTTATTTCCTGCTTTAGTGCATCATAATACAGTTTATGTGAAAAAAGGCAAAGTCAAATGGAAGATAGGAACTCTGGTAGAGAGCAAAATGAAATGTGTGTGCATATAGAATTGTATATAGTTGATATTATAATTGATAAGCAGAAGAAAATGGATGGATGAAATATAATTGTGAAGCAATTCTGGAACATTGCAGTAAATAAAGATGTCTTTTTTATTTTTTATTTCATATGCAATGTTTTTTTAGGGAGTCTTACAAATAAATAAAGGATTTATCTGATATGTACTCTTCCAAAATATACATATAATTATTTTTGTCTTACAAGTGATGACAGGGTTCATAGAAGTACTGTCTGTACGCCTGAGAACTTTTGCCCAAAAGGCTTTTACAGTCAAGGATGCATTAATGTATGTTCTCATAATTCAAACTACAGAGGATTAAACATGGAAATCTTCTTTAAACTGTCTACATTTCTCATTAACACTGTGGAAAGTAGCAGAGAACAGCAAAACCTATTGTGGAAAATTACAGTGAGTATTTGCTCAGCAGTTTGCATGGCTTCATGCTCTCACTATTTAATGACTTTGAGTGTGAGGTTAAGCAGAATGCCAGCTTGAATACAAGGGTGTTTTCCCTGGTAGCTTTCCAAACATCAGCATTACACGTCTGAGATATATCTGGGAACATTACAAATTCCCACATAATTCAAGTTTTCTGATAGTTTAAATTGAAAAATAAAAATAGATTTTTAAGAAATATAAGGATGAAACAGTTTAATATAGAACCAAATAGTACCAACATAAAAAACCAAAAAAGTGTACCTCATGTTTATTCCAATAGGACGTAACTCAGTTATTCCTACTGGACATTAATGTATTGGAATAAGGTTGACAAAGATACCAGGAAGGGCTGACAGCTCCAATAAGCCTGACCTCTGACAGCTGCAACAAGAACTCCCAGTGGAGCAAATACAGTTCTAAAGTAGAAGCTCAGACGCTCTGCTTCCCTTCTTTTCACAAACATGTGTGTGTGCATACATGCAGGAACCACAAGCTGAGAGGCGGTTTGTTAGTACTGCAGGATTTCAATCTCTTTCTGACATTTTAACTCAAAGCACTGTTGTGTTCTGCTCTTTCTGTCTCTGTTAAACTGGAGCATATGTGTGCACGCATGCTGGCTATTTAATGTGACACAGTACCAAACTGTGAAAGATTACCAGTGGGGATGCAGGTCCACACGCATGCACTTGAATAGCTGTATTTGCCACAGGAAAATATCCACAAATTAACCTCTGTTTCAACCATCGACAAGCACAGAGAGGCAGAAATACCACAACCTCATGACTATGACTTCAAACAGTAAAAAGCTTCCCACTGTTACAACACATAACATGCCGTCATGAGCTCTCACATTCATTATACTTTGTTGTTGATGGCATCATTATTAAAACGGGAATACAATGCCTTCTCAGCAGCAAGACAAGTCATAAAGAAAAAGCTGGGAGAAGGCACATGAATAATGAAGTATTATTCTATTTGTAGCTAATCCAAAAAACATATTTTTGCAGTCCCACATTTCCTCTTGGCACTGCTAGCATCATTCAAAGATGTGAGCTGCTCCTCCTTAGACTACACATTGTATCTCAGGGTGCACAAGAAAAAAAAATATATATATTTTGCAGCTGCTTTTTTAAAATGGTAAAAAATCATTACAAAGTACACGCTGTGGGCTACAAATATATATTTTTTTCTTTGTTGGAGTTCTGTGGTTTCAGCCAAACACTTCTTGCAGTGAACACGACTTAGCTGTCATAGTAATCACAAAATCTCTTTGGTGAACAGTGGTGTGCCACTGAGCTGCAGTGTCTGTGTCCTGAGCTTACCCTGGACACATAACCTCGAGCTGAACTAGCCTTCAGGCCAGGCAGCTAAGTTCATTTCCAAACATCAGCCCCGCCCACTACCCTCTTTAATTCTACTTGATTCCAAAGATGAGGTTTTCTCTTGTTTCAGTCTGTACAAATTATGGGAAAAAAGCATAAAGGAAAGAGGCCCAAAATAAATACAGGACAACAGTGAGGTAAAAACAGAGAGCAGCTGAGACACAGACAGAAATGGTCAGAGAAAATGAGTGAGGCAGATCAAGTGAGAGCAGGGCAGAGAGAAAGGAAGCAAATAAAAGCACAACGAAGAGGAATGAACCTGCTGTGGAGTTGAAATTTTTGGAGAATGAGTCAGTCTCAGCAGGTGGGTTGATAAGGCTGGACAGATTCCCAGCTCCCATGATGCTCTGCAGCAGCATGTGACAGGACAGACACAACATGACATGCTGCTATGACACTGAAGAGTCACATTAAGGTACTGAACAACCGCCGGCTTTACTACGCACAGATCTCCTTTCAATGAACCGGCCAGGTGGTGAAACTAGCTTAGACACACACGCCTGAGATGAGACGACCCACCCTGTAGTTATTCCTTCCTGGATTGGTCTGTTTCCCAGTTACTGAAGTTGTATGCTAAGCAGTTTTCTGAACAGGAAAGAGAGTGCTAACCTGAATAAAATACAATATGAGGTGATTTCTCACTGTAGCATCCCGTACGGGGGAGGCCTGGGCTTTGTGTTTGTGTATGTGGTGCATGTTTGGGTGTATAAGTTTATTAGCCTGACATACTTCTTTCGGTGTGTGTCTATGTGGTGTGCTTAAAGTCATTTGTTAACACAGAGATGAACCAGAAACCTTGAGTACATGAGATCGTCTGCAAGCTGCACATGCAGATGGTCAACGCACAAACCCAGACAATAGGGGAACACATACACACACACGTACACAAACACGTCTGCCCCTGTCCATGAAAGCTCTGCCTGTGATCCATTATGTCTCTGCAGGCAAAGATTTGTACTTTTCAAGTGAACTTTTCCCCTTTATAAAGTATTTTAAGTGCATTAAAGACAGGATCTGTGGCTATCTTGCTGCCCAACATCTCAACAGGAGGCTTGCACACACCTACCGTAAACCATTATAAGACACAGAAAGTTGGAAATTTAGTTAGAAATTTGGCAGCTGCTGTATTGAAGCGTATCTAGGTGCAGTGCTGCTCTGCTGGTATTTACCATGATATTTCTGCAGGGCTCGAGGTGTGGACCAGGGTCGTGGATAATGACTGGGTTTAAATGGCAGTCTCTGATTCCGTTCCCTGATGGCTGCTGAGGAGTCGACATTGAGCAAATCTCTGGAGAGCTTCTGTACTCTCAAGAGGACCTGCTACTGCAGGTAGTATCACACACAGGTCTGTGTGTAAGCGTGTGTGTGTGTGTCTGTGTGTAAGAGAGATGGAGTCAGCTATTGATTTTCCAGTCCCAGTGTTGGCGCTGACTTTATGGGTAATGTAGAAAGTTCATATCTGTGCACGTGAGTGAGCATACGAGAACATATTTGTGCTCCTGTATGTGTGTTTCAAGTATCTGTATTCAGGTGTGTCTAACATGGTTTACATAATCTCAGTGTCATATTCTCATTGTGATTAAGATAAGAAATATTTTATTTATCCTATAGTCTGGAAAATTCTTTATTAAAAAGCAAGATAATAACATGGTAATAAGGTGAAACCAGGTTTATTGTACAAGACTTGAACATACAGTAATGACGAGGATGTTGGTATGACTGTTATTTAAATTATCACACTTAGATTACTTTTGATTTGTGGAACCACACTCAAACTGCATAAATAGATTTTACTGTAGTGATATTACACAGTAGAAAATAAGGGAAGCAGCTACCGACGGCACTGTGTTATGCCTGTGTGTCAGTGACAGAGCACCTTGGTGCCTTCCTCGGTTCACTCGACTGCCTCCCGAGATGAGCCCATTCTCTTGCCCCGCCCTGCCCCCTCCACGCCCTTTGATGAATTGGTCCGAGGCGGGTCTCCGACTACCTCACTAACTCCAACTGGATGCAGCCATCTCCCAAGTGGGTTCATGAGCAAAATCGATTGTGTAAGGCATAAAACTGGGTGAGTCTTATGCAAAACAGAAGATTCCCAACAGCTTGAGATTTAAATTTGCAGAAATAAAAAAGAAGACACATGGAACAATGTCTATTTTTCTATTTTAGTCTACACAAACACACACACACACACACACACACACACACACACACACACACACACACACACACACACACACACACACACACACACACACACACACAATGCCGGCATAGATCTAGGCTTTGGACAGTGGGCTCCTCAAAGCAACACAGACTGTATCAGCTTTTCCCAGAACTGTTTTATTTTTCCACAAAGCTTTAAAACTTACATCTTAACAGCAATTTAAAGCTGCTATGATCACAGAAAAATATCTGGGGCTTTAAGGCTGTAAAATCCTTCTTTCTTGGGGAAACATTTGCCGTCATTTGAAGGTGTTCATACGATCTTGGCTGCTATTTGTTATTCTTATCTTACAAACTGTGGGGTCTGGTGACACAGGGAGCCTAACTGATAGAATCAGCTGGCAGACCTAATATTTTTGAAGTGTTGTTTCTCCCCTTCTGTGGTCTTAAAGAAAGACCAATAGCTGGAACAAGGCCTCTGCAGCCTTAGTGTTAGTTAATGTAGCACAGCGATTGGACTTAAGTGTATAAGGGTTATATCACAGTACTTTAATGGAGGTGAAAAATTGTCCTTCATGAACTGAAATGTAGCAAAATGTTAACATTGCTACTGACAATGCATTAACCCCCCCCCCCCCCCCCCCCCCCAACACACACACACACACACACACACACACACACACACACACACACACACACACACACACACAGGATACTCACACAACAGCAAATCTGCTCATAGCAACTAAAGCACGATTAAGAGTGCAGAAGTCATTTTTCACGCACAATTCATGTAGTTTAAGCTCTTCTACTCCAAGATGCAAAAAGTCTGTTTATACCTTCATTTTCTTCTTTTTAATTTCTTTATGCTTTTGTGCATTCTTCCATTAGTATTTAGCATGCCCCTCTGCCTCAAAACCGTACCGTCCTCCCTTCCTCTATCATGCAGCTAATCCACCTTGTTTTGCAACATCCAGATTACAGATCCATTCACTTTCCATAGCACAAAACAGAAGAGCAACTTTTCTTGTCAGACAGCCATTTGCTCTGGCAAATATAGATAGATCTCAGCCATCAGACAGATATTCACACCAAACCAGCTATTGCATCCAAGTCAAAAAAGTAACTAGGTCATACGTAAGCAGGGTAAATGACGGACTAATCAATGGTTGCTTATTGTCGGGACCTTGAGCCCTCTCTGATTCAATTACCTACTATGATGAAGAAGGGCAGCCAGGCAGGGCGGCGGGCAGGCCAAGCCCACAACTCTGTGATTAATGGGGCCAGGGCCAAGGAAATGGGTCATACGGACAAAAAGCAGAAGAGAAGAGAACAGAAAGGGGAGAGTACAGATCAAAAAGGTGGGAAAAAAAAGCAGAGATAAAGAACAGGAAGGGGAAAAATAATGGGAGGAGAAGTGACAGAAATGACAGAGGCAGTAAGGAAGGGAGGATGAGTGTGAAGTATGATGAGGATTTGTGGAGAAATAAGAAGAGGTGAAAGGTGAAACAGAGAATGTGCTTTGAAATTAAACTCTGACATTGTGGAATACCTACACTTTAGATATGTCCTGCAAATGTCTCACATGCAGATAACAAGATAACAGCAATGTTTTGAAAAGAGGACGTGTGTGTGTGTGTGTGTGTGTGTGTGTGTGTGTGTGTGTGTGTGTGTGTGTGTGTGTGTGTGTGTGTGTGTGTGTGTGTGTGTGTGTGTGTGTGTGTGTTGAAGTTAATTAACATAAAAAGCGAGATGTGAGCAGAGCCACTGCTGAGTGGCAGCTGCGAAACAAGCCAACAGAAACTCACATTTGACATAACCACCAGAGACTGAGTTGGATGTGGTAAAAGCACTCTTTTTCTAAGTGTGAATGTATCTTACTGCAGTGTTTTCCACCAAGTTGGTGGTGGGTGGCTTGGCTGTAACTTACAGTTGTTCCCAAATTACCACACATGCAGGAATCTGGTAGTTCAGTGAGACATATCATGTTTGAACTGACTGATCACAGAATCAGAATACAGTTAGAGATTGGCATCCAAGCTCAGAGTTCATCACGTCCCACAAATACATATAAGTTGGGGAGTGATCAGTAGAGAGCCCCAGAGCCTACAGGTGGGTTGGTGGGTGGTGGACGAGTTGGAACAGCAGGCACTGCTGCACTGACATTTAGTAGGGAGAGCTGTGCTGCTTAAACAGACTGTCAAATTTGGAGGATATGTTTGGTATATGACATGAGCAGAGTTACATGTGCATGACAGAGCGCAGCTCAAGTTCTCTGCCTGAACTAGCTTGTCGGATTTGCTCCATTCCTAAATTTATAACAAAAATAATTTTTAGCCAGACTTTGAGAACAAATTTTTTTCATGTATTTCAATTTCAATTGTGTTTATGAGCATAACCAACAGGCTCTTGTGGAGAACTGCTCATCCAAACATCTTCAAACTCAACACTGTAGCATTTTCACGGGCTGCCTCATACAAAGATTGATGGATTCCTGGATTTATTAATGCGATGTGGCCCATGTTCTTTCTCTTATGCATTTCTTCTCCTTCTCTCCTGCTTTTTTTTGTAATGTCTTGATTCCATGCCTAGTTTCCTCCCTTTAATCCTTGAGTTCCATTGTTCCTTTCCTTTCAACAGTCTGCTTTGTCTTACCTTTCTTCCCTAGTGTTTCCTTTCACTTTCCACCAACTCTCTCCGTCCCTGTATCACTTTGGTCTCCCACTTTCTCTGTCTCCAAGTTGCTCTGAACCTTCTTTAACACTTCCTCTGTCATGCCACCTGGTTTTCAAAGCTTGATATTGTATGTGTGTGTGTGTGAGAGAGAGAGAGAGATGAAGACAAAGGTAGCCTGCCAACAAAGGTAAAAGACATTCAATCAGAGTGAAAACAGATTGAGAAGCTCTCCTGCCTGGGTGTGAATTAGAGTTGCACAGATTCAGTTAGCCAATCCCTGCTGAGCAGAAACAGCCAAACGGGAACGGATCCGGCTGATAATGATATCTTTGCTGTATTTTCTGGACTAAAACATTACATTTTCATATTTTATCATTCTTTGATTGTCTAATTTAAACCCAAAGCTTAACAATTCAAAAAATGTAACATACTTATTAAAGCATGTGAAACTTTACAGTTGCAGAAATACCAGATTGTTCTACTCAAACAGCAAAAATAAGTCCAATGATCAGTGCACCTTGTGGAAGATTTTCCTTCTCACCTTAAAATTGATTCAAAATTTTCCCCATGAAGTGTGTCATCGTGTTGTTTCAAAGACACACCAGGAGCTACTTGAAACCAGCTAATGTTTTATAGAGCGTTACAAATAGCCAAATCAATGTCTCTCTAATGTTGTTTGAATGGGGTGGCTCTCACCAGCAGGAGGGGAAAATAGATTACTCCCATATAGATTATGTGCCCGAGAATGAGCACATTTGTTAAGCAGGGACAACATTCTCAAAGTCACTTATGACACTCTGCTCCTGCTCCAGCGATAATTAATGGATTAATTACAACAAAACAGGATAACAGTTAGACTCACTGTTTCTCAAATATCTGACAGGAAGTGACAAAGAGCTCATAACAGGTCTGTAATTACCACTGGTCAATTGATCCTCCTAAATATTTCAGAGATGGCAGAAAAAAGGCACACAGGTTCAATTAAGCTGTGGCATTAATTAGGTTCACTTAAGTGGAAAGATCAATTTTAGCAGAAGGTGTCAATGCAATAGGCCATTTCAAATTCAAACTCTGTTTATTTATTGATTAATTTTCTATCTTAAGACTATGATCAGGTGATTAAGCGGCTACTAAAGATGATCTATTCAGAATAAGCAAAAACACAGGTGTGGAAGGATTTTAGGGGAGGCCATGGAGGACCTTTGGTAAGCCTCATCGAAGTTCTGGCAAGCTATTCAGCAGCTCAGGAAGGGAGGAGAGGTAGAACCAGAACTTGCTGGAGAGGGAACATCTCAGGATGCCCCCATGAGAACCTCAAAAGTGTGGCTGGGGAGAAGAATATGTTAGTCTGCTTAGTCTGCTGCCACTGCAACCCAAGTTTGGATAAGTGAAAGTTAATCAGTGGATGGAAGCCAATCCTAAACTCTTGGTGTGAGTCCCACAGGCAATAAATGCAAAACAACATCTACAGTTACACACTTAGAGAAACTTGTCACTCACTCCTCACACCAGGATAGGTTTGGAGGCAATTCTTTTGTTTGATTCATGTTCTTCAAGACAGTGACAACATGCTTCTTTGCGGGTCACAAAACTCACACGTTGGAAGTACTCTATCAATTTGAGGCATTGAGGCAGAGCCACTGAGCGTGTGGCTAAATTACAATCCTGCAGGTTGAGTGCGCCACATGCTTCCAGACTCTATTCCAGCCCATTTAACTGACAGAGCCAGATACCAGCTCTCCAAGACATGTGCATTTCTCACCCAAATATTACCATGTTAGAATGTAAAAACTGCTCCCAAATGATAAAGATAACCCAAATCAAGAAGAAATAGGGCAATTTGAATGCATGAATGTTGTACAGGTAAACAGGAGAAGGATTATTAGAGCCACTGGATGCGGTCAAAACTGCAAACTGCCTTACTAAACCCTACTTCATTTGTGTTCTTGGTGCACAACTAACTTCTCTCAGCTGAGGAATAATGTATAGAATATGTGTGGCAAAAATCGGTTCACAGGATTACTGTAACTATTGAAGAATATAGGTCTTTTTTACTGCAAAAACTACAGATGTAATTTTGACTTGTATATAGACGTTCAAAATTCTTTTTCTTTTAATTGCTGCCCTATACAGCACACTTATCCTCGGATTATGGTTTGTCAAAGTGGTGATGGTAGATTGATGTATACAGTATATGCAGAAGGACTATTCACTTTAAAATGTTTTATAATGGCTATCACTATTATTCCAACCGAAAACTAGCTATAGTATAAATAACTAACACCTGCAGATGTCACTGAAAGCACTCACAGCCTAAAAGAGAAACATATAGCTCAGTAACACATTTTAATTTGGAGAAGATGAAACCCTTCTGTCCTATTTAACGGTCATAACCCTGCTGCAGGTCTTTGCCAGAGGCACATCTCTCACCAAAACAACTGCAGTGCCACATTTGAGCCTCCCCCCTCTGTGGTACGCAAAAAACATGTGGCCCTACTAAAAATACCTGCTTTTGAATCATTTATGTCATACACTATTTAGAAAGCTCATGCATACTCATGACTCTATGCAAATATGTATCATCAGACTTTGACTAATGGGGAATTCAATTAATGGAATAATGGGGACTGCAGCCACAGCAGCTTTTCTGAAGTGTACACCAACAAACACAGCAGTGGCATGCAGGGAAAATGATCAAAGTCCCTGTTATACTTATAATCTTCGAACAAAACATAGTTTTAAGTTTGCGGCACTTTTTTCTGATGCATTATTAAAGCTCTACTGCAACATTGCAGTAGTTTATATAGCACAAGCATCCAACTCTGAAGTATTTCACCTTCTGTAACTGGGTTGCCACTGGTGACTGGAGTCTCAGCTGTCGTGGGACTTTAAGCTGACAATTATTAAAGCCAATGTTAGAAAATAGGGTTGATGCACTGGCATATGCATCAACCCCTTGGCCAGGTCTCTCTTGCAAAAGAGATCTTGGATCTCAATGGGACAAACCTGGTTAAATAAAGGTTATAATAATAATACTAATAATGTGTGGACCAATACAAAATATAGAAGATAATATGTTCAATCACAGAAGTTTTTGTGAAAAAAATCATCCAGTTGCTGGACAACTAACTGCCTAAACTAACCTTGACCCTCCAGATGGTTTGTCACACAGACCTATGTGGGAAGTCTTGGCAGTTAATGGGATACACCATTTGTTTATTGCTGTATCATTGGCATTGGTTTACCAATGCCAGTGATGATATTTGGTAAATCAAATTCAGCTGAGAGAAGAGGGAAAATATATTTTCCACTGAGGAATTCCTTCAGTTTCTTCTTCATTTGAAGAAACAGTCTCTGGTTTTTGTTAATTTAATAATTAAGCAGGTATCTACACTAAGAAGCCTCCACTGTTGTTTTTGAATGACTGTCATCACACATAAAACACACCAATTTTTTGTGATTGTGATCTTGTGAATCTCCAGAAAAACAATCTCCAGTTGGTTTTCCATGGATTCACTCAGATCAGTCACAAAGTCAAAGATCAACCTACAGGGGATCTAGAAACTCTCAATAGAGGACGAGTGCTGGAGCTCTGTCTCTGATAATTGGATTTATAAAACTAATTAGAATCAGTGATGGATCCCATTTTTCTGCTCATCAAAGTAATATGCAATATCCACAAGGTAAGGCTAATTCCACCAAAAAAGGACACTGACAAATATGGCATAAAATTATTATGAGGAGCGAAGTCCCAAGGCTATATGGTAAAAGTCCAAAAACATGTACAACACTGCTGTGACCACTTTACAGTAGCACATATTACCAAATCAGAGGCTGTTGAACCCACAACTTTCTCCGTCTGTGCAAGCAGGTTTACTGTATTGTATAGAAGCAATATGTGAAAATGCTACATGTATGCAATATTACAGTACTACACACATTTACATCAGTCAAGCATAACATTATGACCACCTGCTTAATATTGTGTTGGTCCCCCTTTTTCTGGCAAAACAGCCATCAAGGCATGGACTCCACTAGACCCCTGAAGATGTTCAGCACCCAAGTTTTCCCAGCAGAACATTGCCCAAAGCATCACACTGCTTCTGCTGGCTTGCCTTCTTCCCATAGTGCATACTGGTGCCAGGTGTTCCCCAGGTAAGTGATGCACACAGACCCAGCCATCCATGAGATGTAAAAGAAAAGGTGATTTATCAGACAGACCACTTTCTTCCATTGCTCCGTGGTCCAGTTTTAATGCACACGTGTCCATTGTTGGCACTTTAGGCAGTGAACAGGAGACAGCACGGGCATCCTGACTGGCCCACACAACAAACTGTGTATGTGTATTCTAACACCTTTCTGTCCTTCTCTGTCGCTGGTTCACCACTGTTCCTTCCTTGGACCACTTTTGATAGATATTGACCACTGCAGACTGGGAACACCCCACAAGAGCTGCAGTTTGCTCTGAACCAGCCATTACATTCTGACCCTTATCAAACTCACTCAAATCCTTACACTCACCCATTTTTCCTGCTTCTAACACATCAACTTTGAGGTCAAAATGTTCACTTGCTCCATAATATGACCCACCCACTAACAGGTGACATGATGACCACCTTTCAGTGGTCATAATGTTAAGCTTGAACGGTGTACACTTTCAAGGCACAGCATCAACACTGCATCAATACTGGTCACACCTTTTCCACAGAGAATTCCTCCTCTTGTTTTCTACAAAGTCAGTTTATGATATGTAAGTCTATAACGGCATAACAAGTGTCTGAATACGGTGCTCTGTATGAGTACTCTTTGAGAACAGCTCAGAATTCACAAAGGTTTCCCACAGTGACAAACTGGCAAAGGCAAACTTACCAAATAAATCATTTTAATTAAAACTATTTTTGTCACTCCACTCACAGTTTTTCCACCAGGGTGCTCGGCAATAAACTTGCACAAATGTCGCCTCATTTTTTAAAAACACTTCTTATATGTGTAAAAGTTATTACATTTGTAAGAGCTAGAGTCTGTGATTCCACTTACATAAATCCATGCATTCAAGGTGCCAAGAAATATATATTTATGTAACTATATTGGCTCACAGGCATTCTGTCTTACTACATAAGTAGCACTGGTAATTTTCAAATGTTGCAGAGTTAGTGAGAGACACCCATGTGGGTTATTAAACATTGGTCATTCATCACAATATTCCTCTATAAAGTACAGCATGTGTGCAGAGGTACTTATTGAAATGCTACAGAAAAATGTGAGGAGTTTCTGCAATGCCCTTTTAGAGCACTAAATTAGTCATGTAACAGAGTAATGCATTTGAGTACTTTACATACAATCTGTTCTTATTTAAATAATAAACTGTCAAATAGGCTAGAAATGGAAGCAAATAATATTATCCACTAGGGCTGTGCCATATCATATATTCTGTGATGATACCAGTACACATTTTTACGTGATATAAAAGTGTCATTTGCGATACCATTGATGTAGCACCACTATGTGTTTATGTTCCCTAGAGAGCACGAGACAAACCCAGGCTTGTTTGAGCGCGAGAGCTGTGCCTCGAATGATGATTTAGTACTTAAAAAGGCAGCTACTTCAACAACTTCCAGCAAAGCACATTACTTTGCAAAATATGCACAAAAAAAATTTTAATACTAAAGGTAGAAACAACAAACTTGTTTCACCACTTGAGGCAAAAACACACCACTGAGCTCATGCGCTTCTAGCTGCACTCTATATGACAGGAAGAGTGAATGATGGATGGAAATTACTGATTCAATTACACGGCGGTAACTGAAGGCTTTAAATAACTGGTTAAAAAGCCTGACCCAAGATACAACGCTCCAGGTAGAAAATATTTTTCAGTTTCAATTTTATTATGATAATGTGAGTTACAAAGTGTAAGTTACTTTAGTTATCATTAAATTAAAGTTTTGAGCACTTATGGTATACTCTTATTTAAAATTTCAATGGAAAAAAACTACCTAGGCTACTTCACATTTTATGCTGCATCATTATTATTGCACTGCTGCTCTCAACTTGTGGTAATAGACTCACACTTTGAATTAGGCAGCACATTCTCATAGACAGTAACTTGTTTGCACTAAGAAATATTGCCGCCTGCAAACTGCAATCACTGTTAAAAAGTTGTTCACCTTTTTTTCTATATTGTTGGAAAAATTACAATCGCAAATTTCTTTGAAATATAACGAAATAATTCTGAGGCTATATTGCCCACCCCTATAATCCACATGACTCACACAATCACTTATAGTGGAGTCTAACTGAGCTCAGTTGCATGCGCTGCCTAATTGGGGCTGAAACCTCTCAGAGCATTACATTGAATACCTCTCCTGCTCATTTTCTGTTTCTAATTTGGAAGTGACCCTACCTGTCATTGTTTGGCCTGTAAAGACTAATTGGACCAGCAGAGCTCTTAGAAACCACACTGAAATTGGACAGTTTGACTTCTTAAGTTTATCATTTAATAAAATCTGAGAACATGAAGCTAGAAGAGCCTGGAAAACAAATGGACATAAGCAATATTTAAAAACTGGAATACAAAAAAAAAAAAAAGAATGTAAAATTGTGTTCATCATTGCATCTGTGATCATAGAACATTTGTAATGTCCTTGATAATACACTGGACCAGGGAGATTTTAGTACTGCAACCTTATTCTTGGGCAGTATGGTAGTGTGGTCCTCAGCACTGTTGCCTCACAGCAAGAAGGTCCCAGGTTCGAGCCACCCTCTGGCTGGGGCCTTTCTGTGTGGAGTTTGCATGTTCTCTCCAGGTACTCTGGCTTCCTCCCACAGTCCAAGGACATGCACTTAGTGGGATTAGGTTAATTGGAGATTCTAAAATGCCCATAGGTGCAAATTTGTGTTGTCTGTCTCTCTGCATTATCTCTGTGACAGATTGGTGACCTGCCTATGGCAGCTGGAATATTCCCCAGCCACCCCATGACCCTGAATTGGATAAAGGGAAAAAAATGGATAGCTGAAATCTTATTCTCCAAGACTTTTTGATCAGTTGTGATTATACCCTATCAGTGGCTGATCAGTGACAAGTATCAGCATGCTTAAATTTTGTGTTTTTTATTTTCATACTAAACCAGTCTGTCAATTTCCAACTCAAGTTTTCCTTCTATCCGTTAGATTTTCAGGAGACGGTGATGATGGTTTCTGCCACTTTGCTGCTGGGAGCCGCGTGCGCCGTCCATTGCTCCATTTGGATCCCACTGTGGAGTTGGATGTGACAGGATGCTTGTGTTAAGAGGCAGCATGTGTGAGAGGCTCTGGGTATTAGAGAGCTTCAGGGTGTTGTGAGTGAATTCACCCTACAGTGTGTGTATGTGTGGCTGCTTATGGTGGGCGTTCACGTGTCTGAAGGATACATGTGCAGATATGGGTATACTGAATGAGCGCTGTAATGGGTAAATTTTTCTTTAGTGCAAAGCTAAATTTATTTGTGCCTAAGTGTGCAGTGTATTTTACTATCTGGAAAACTGAAAAAGATAACCACTTTCAGGGCACCATCTTAATCTTTTTTATTGAATTATCTGTCCGGCCTCCTTTGTTAGTCTGGATAATGCATCAATCATCACACTCAACAGCTGGTTCATTTATTTATCCACGCATACAAAAGTCACACTTAAAGGTGCACAGAGTGCACGCAGCTACATGAAGAATCACAAGAGGCAAAAACTAACATGTGAGAAAAGAGCAGAAAGTTATTCCAAATGAGGAAGAAAATCTTGTTCAGAATGTCAGACGTTTTATGAAACAGGTAAATTATTTAGCCTTGTTTGCCGTTCAACATCTTCTTCTCTGCTGGTCTGAGGGATTGCAGAGCTTGTGATCACACTATGTGATGTGGTGCTTCCATCTTCAGGCATAAGCTGGAAAGGCAGGCACTCTTCTCACAAGTTTTGCCAAGCAGTTGTTCTCAGGCATTTGCCACACAGCTCAAAGTGCGCAAAAGTTTAAAGCTGAACCACAGAGGTCAGTTGTACATTCCACTGAACCTAAAGGCATAGTGATCCATCTAAATCAACTGCTTTAGTAGACTGAAAACCAGGACTTTTGGACTCCACAGTTAGGTCAGAGAGAAGAGGAGGCAGTTATTTAGGGAACTTATGGGACGTAACATCAAACATACAAAAACACTCAGCTGCTCTTGTGAGGTTATTATGGGTTCATGGTTTGTAGAATTTCCTATTCCTTCCCTCTTACCCCCTGCTGTTGATCTCATTCAGTAAAATCTTACAGAAGGGGAAGCTACATATTATATGGATGCCAGATATATGCTGATAAAATCATTTCATGATTTTTCTATTCTTTGTAACAGCTCTCTCTATAAATAGCAGTCTATAACATTTGGAGACACAGCTGGTACTGCTTTCCCCATCTGCACTGTAACATAACTGAGGCATACACGCGTGCGCGCGCACACACACACACACACACACACACACACACACACACACACACACACACACACACACACACACACACACACACACACACACACACACACACACACACAGTATATCCATCCATCCATCTATTCTCTTCCACTTTTGAAGGTTTACAGAGAGTTCGGGTACACCCTGGACAGGCCACCAATCTGTCGCAGGAATAACACAGACTCTCAGATTCACATCTATGGGCAATTTAGAATCACCAATTAAACTAACCCCACTAATTGCATGTCTTTGGACTGTGGGAGGAAGCTGGAGTACCTGGAAGGAACTCACATACACATGGGGAGAGCATGCAAACTCCACACGGAAAGGCCCTGGCCAGATAGTGGGTTCTAACCTGCCTGCCCTGCAGGCAGTCTTTGTTTGCATTTCAGGCTTGGCTCCTCTACCAGAGGCCTGGGAGCTTGAGGGTCCTGTGCAGTATATGAGTTCTTCCTAGCACTGTGCTCTTCTGGACAGAGATCTGTCTGGAATCTGCCAAAGCCACTCCCCCAGTTTGAAGGTTATTGCCCCGGGTGTTCCAATTTCTACGGGGACCACTGTTACCTTCACCTTCCACCTTGGTATTTCTCTGGCTTCTCGTGTTAATTCTTCTTGATGTCGCTATCACTCAGTATTGCTACATCTATCACTATGGCCTTCTTCCTTTGCTTGTCCACCACTGCTATGTCATGTTGGTTAGCCATCTCCCATTTGACCGTCTGTATCTGGAAGTCCTTCAGTATCTTACCCTGGTCATTTTCAACCACCTTTGGGGCATATCTCAGGACTTCCAGGTCATACTCGGCACAGATGTTCCTGTATACTATGTATACTACTATGTATACTACTTGGTTATGGTGTTATGCCCTACCTTCTAGCATCTTGCACCTTGCTGTTATGTGCTGGATTGTCACAGGGGTATCTCTGCACAGCCTGCACATAGTGTCTTGTGTTGTTCTCCACATTCCCATTGAGTTCTTGATGAAGGCTCTTAGGGTCCTGTTGATCTTGTACAGTTCTAGGCATTCCCAGATCCATGTGTGAGGCATTGAGTCATAGGTTTTCTTGTAATCAATCCAGGCGGTGCACAGATTGGTCAGTTTGGTCTTAAAGTCTAAAGTGACTTCTATCTTTCAGTAGCTGGTGTTTTGCTCCTCTGGTGTTTCTTCCAATTCCTCATGTAATGAACCATCTGTCTGGTCATCTTAGCCACTACATGGGATGCCTGACAGGACGAGATGTTGTGTTGGCCAATTGTCGAATGGGATCAGTTCTTTCTGTGGATCTTTGGGGATCAAAACTGTCCGGCCATTCTGGGTGTTTCTTTTTGTTTCTGCTCCCAGGTACAGAAATGTCATGTCAGGGCCTGGTACTGTCCAACTCTTCATATTTGAGAATCTTTTTTAGATGTCTGCCACTGTGGTTACTGGATCCTGTTCAGAGAGGCTTCTGTAGTCTACTCTTAGATCCACCAACCACAGAGAATTGCTGTCATGCATTGCATCCTTCTCTCATATACTCTTCTAGTATTGCTCTATCTTCATCTGGTTTAGTCTCCTGGCTTCTATGTCTCTGGTATACCTCTTCAATCAGTTAACCAAGGCTATGAGTTTTTACTTGGCAGCTTGTTGTACTTCTTAGGCACCCTTATCACATCTTTCTGCATTCTGCCTTGATCTTAGCTCCTGGTCTTCTTTGCCCTGGAGGATACTGCTCCTTGTGGCTGTCATTCATCTTATAGCCAAGAATATCAAGGACCACTGCTGTGGTATAGATCAGCTGGTTGGTTTCAGTAATGGTCGCAGTAGGGTTTGTCTATAGTGCTGCATTCACATCTTCTGGTAGACTATCAGTTACAAATCCAAATTATCAATAAATTGAAAATGCCACCTCTGCAAGAACACATACTGGGAAGGCAGAAAAATGTATGTGTAAAGTGAAAAAGTATTGTCTACCACTAACACTATTACCATAGGAAACAATGTGCCACATTTATACAGGCCAAAGTCATTTCTTGGATTGCTGATTCAGCTCCAACAGTTCAAAGACTCTCAGCACACTGTGAAACAAAGAAACGTAATAAACTGTGATGGAGCGTTCAAATTAACATAGCCATCATCTTTTGATTAAAAACATTCTAATCCTCAATTGCCTTCAAAGTAGACAAGAACTTGCAAAATCTAAGTTGTTTGTGTGACAGTTGCCCTCATTAAATCTCTCAAAAACCAAGAAGAGCTTTTATGATCTGGACAGCTTGTAGAAGAACAGAACAAAGACTTTAATAAAACTTTTCAGAAGTTCTGGGCAGTTGCCTGTTGTGTGCTTGTTGTGTGAAGAAACACATGTTGGACCCACACATATTTTTCAATATGAAAATTCCAGCCACAGAGACAGCTCACAACATGTTTCTCTACTTACAATTCAAGAGATGCAAATTTACAACATATTATGCACATTTCTGTATATTCGATCTGTACAACCTAAATACAACCAGTGCAAGGCCGTGAAGTGTTACTGCAATGAGGACTTGACTATGTAAGACAGACCCTCAAATGTAACATCTGCTGAAGGAGTAAGAAGCTTTTTTAAGAACACTTAAAGCAGGGTAGGTGATGAGACTGCAATTTATGAGAGAAGAAGCGACGGGAACACAAGCTTGTGAGAGACTTTGAGAAATCAAAGTGCTGCTTCACAACAAGACCCATACATTCTTATCCCTACTCTGTAGACAGTTATGAGCAATTGGAATAGTACCATACCACCTTTCACCACCACCACCACCACCATCATCATCATCATCATCATCATCTCTTTAGAGCTCAATGAGTCTCATTCACTCAAGCTGGTGTTACAAGCATTGTTTGTCCTGAAAGACTTACAGCAAGTGGAAATGGCTTGCAGGCCCTAAATGATTTATACAGGCTGGCAAAATGTCAAAAAATAATACAAGCACAGCCTCTCTGGACATCATGTACTCAGCACACGGACTGTGTCCTACCTGTGTGACTTTCTCTGTGACGTTGTGTGTCCGGTCAATGAGTTTGCAGGGGGCTATGATGTCCATCTCCCCAGAGGGCAGAGCAATGAGTGGGTCAGGTTTGAAATCCACAAAATTGAGGGTGATCTGAGGGATTTTGGAAATTGTGCGGTACCGCATAAGGTCAGAGTCTGACGTGGAATTCAACATGTTTGACTTGCTGTTTACTGCACCTGTAAATATGCAAAAAATTAAACAATCAGGTAAGAAAACCAGCGGGAAAACAGAAACATCTTCTGTTGTATCCCATCTCCTCTTTCTCACCGGTGCTGCTGCTGGCCGGTCGGACGCTCGACCTCCGGTTCTTACGATCCCATTCCGGCCTCATGGCCTCGATCTCATCTACGGAGGAGGCACGACGCATGCTGTGAAAGCTTTCTCTCGAGCGGCTGTGCGACAGAGAACAGTTGGAGGCTGAGCCGTCAGGGTTGAGGCTGAGCCGGTGGTGGGGTGCTACACAGGGTGAGGACTGGGTGAGGGGACCCACCAGGTGGGCTCCGTGGGTATGAGGTGGTGGAGCAGCTACTGAGCGCTCAGAGCACAATAAGGTGTGTTGGTCTTCCTGGCGGTCTTCAGGCCAACTCTGTAGACCTGACCTAGAAAACAGAAACAGATTTGTATTTACAGATTTGAGATACTTCAGTAACCAGATAATTCAGCACAAGCTACATGAAGGCAAGTATCAAGCAAGCTGTTCACTCCTGACAGAGAACTCTGAAAAAAAGGAGAGACATAAGCATTTCCACGCAGGAAATATTTTAGAATAATTTGCTGTAAAAAGGCTCACATGTGAAGTTAGAAATAATAGAATCAAGCAGTAAAAATCCATGTTAGATAATTACACAGTTGTGGTTTTTACTTTTTTGAATGGACTCGTCAAAACATCAGATTTAGCAGATGAAAGACGATGAGCCTGGCTAAGAAAAGCAAAGCCTTCAGATAAGAAAAGCTTAAACTGAAGATAAAAGCTGGACGTAACCATCAGCCATTGGTTTGCTCCACCATTTTGCCAGAAGTGAACACATTTGAAACCACCCGCCCCCTGTACAGTTGTCATAAGCAGAGACATTAACTATAGAGCTATATAAAAATGGTTTTCTAGCTGCTGTAAACATGTTTCTCTCTGCAGTAAAGCTGGGCATTTTAACATGAGAGTCCACAGAGAATTACTCACTTTTAAAACCAGCCTTTGGACATTTGAGGAAAGGTAGTTTCTGGTATTTTAGCATTCTCTTCATTTTCCATCACCAGAAGTTGGTTGGTGTGAGTCTCTTAAAAAAAGAATCCTACTAGAATGAATGTTTGTGGGACTGGGTGTTATTCAGTAATGTCAAACATGTTCAACCTCAGCAGTGATTAAGCCTCTGCTAATTTATCTCCCTCTATGTCGCCTACACATCCTTGTCAAAATTAATCAAGCATCTACCTGCTTCCACTGCGTTGCTCCTGGTGATTTGGTGGCAAGGGGGGGAGGGGCAGAAATTCCCCCAGGCCTAAGGACTCGTGGCTACGGTGGTCTTCTGGATGTAGTGACACTGGTGTTGCTGTGGGGATGTGGCCAGCCTCTGCATCGTCCAAAGAAGCTTTACTGTTGGACAGGGAGCGCAGCAGGGGAAGACGCAGTTTGAAGCCTCGTGGACGACCTGGTGGTAAGAAGGAGGAGGATAAGACTCTTAACCTGCAGAGTGACGGGTGAGTTTCAATATTAAACTATGGCACAAATATGCATTATAGTAGAAAAGTGAGATTAATACAGACAGAAATCTGGGGGATATTTTCAGTGGTAGAGGTCACGCTAGGAAGTTCTAAAATGCATCAGCCTTCAAACTAAAGCTTCAGAAAACAATTTACCAGAATGCAGGACAGTAACACAGATTAGAATTTGGATTTAGCCGTGAAGTTATGAGATACTTGATTCCAAATATTACTGTGTCCTATTTCAGATGCTGTTCCCCAGGGTTATCCCTCTGGGGCATTAAGTACATAGATATTTAATGAAAAAGGCAACTACAATCGAAAACAAATATCCAGGATTTACAAGAATAAAAGCATCTAATAATACCAGGACAACCTGGCCTTTCTGGAAGACAGGATGAACAGCAGATCCAGGTGAAGTAAAGAGCTGATCCAAAGAACAACTTGGACTTAAAAAGGGGAATTCTTTAAAAGACCAGAAAAGGATGTTGAAAATTTTCAACACTGATGGAATATCCTCTGCTCCTACCTCACTAAAACAAAGAGAAATCACAGAATGGGGTGTACGATACACTACCTGTGACAAGCCAGGTGGGCAGGCGATGGTTCAGCTCTTGTTTGTGGTCTCGGAGAGACTCATCTGTCATGACCTCGAAGTTGAGGATGAACATGATCACCACGCCATCCTCATTCTTCACTGGCACCACGTCCACCATGCACAGGATGCACTGACCTGCAGAGGGCAGAGAAATAGATGAGGCTGTGTCAGACTGATTGTGCTCATACAGGTATCCGGGACCTCTAACAGAACCCAGGCTGTGTATGGTTTTAGAACTTAATTTAAAATCTCCAACAGTGATGGTGTTATTTGAGGGACCTTCAACACATATATGGCAGCAGAATTCAATCGGAGAGTTCAATCGTTGCTTTAATTGCTTTTGTGAATGTCTACATACTAAATTTGCTGAGTTGTGTTTATGAGCCGCCACAAATGCATCCATGCATTTCACACTGTGAATTACAAAGGCTCACTTTCACACACAAACACAAACACACGTGCATGGTTCTGTCTTCATCCTCTCTCCTTATTAAATGTGCATCTGTATTTAATCAGCTCACACACTGTCTTCCATATGAGGCCCGGCACACTAATCTGCCACACGAGTGCTAAAACAGCTGAGTAAGTGTAAAATTACACTAAATATGACAGAGTGGCCTGAAGACAAAATAAGCTGCTATTCTGCTTTTGACACCAGGAATGTGAGCTTGCAAATCACTAAAATAGATGTATACACACATCAGCATTTAAAAAGGCATCATCATCACCATCATCATCATCATCATCATCATCAATGTAATTTAAAATGATGATCTGAGAGTGAAGACAAAATCAGTGTGACTATTGCAACATAGTCTCAAAGTGGAGGAACTTTCATGACATCTTTTAAGCACGTTATCTGCACAGAGAAGAGATGCAAAGGGAAAAGTGTGCTGATGTTATGACAGAGTTTCCTTAATCTCTGAAATCCTTCACAGAATTATTACTGAATGAAAATACCTTTAACTATCAGTCTGTTTAACTAGCCACACTGTCTCCTTGGCAGGGACATTTCTGTCACCAGACATCAAATATGACAGCACAACACATGATTACACATGAACCATATTGAGTCAAACATATTGAATCAGATTGTGTGAGTAAAGCATAAAGAAACATTCTACCACACATTATATTGCAGGATATAAACTGGATACTGCTATAAACTGGATCTGGCAAATGAGTACTGGGCCCCTATTCAGAAAACGTGATGAGTTACACACTGAAAATATATCAATAACCAAAAAGCAGGCTAAACTGCTGGTGAATATGAGGTAATACTGCATAACAGGAGTACAGAAAATGAACGTGGACACTGAGGTCACACAGATAAGTAAATGCTGTTTTTTGCCTTTCTCATGTGTTAAAGAAAGTATTTAAATACATAACTTTAATCTCAAATAATGTACTGAAAATGATCTATGAAGTATCCAGCAGTCATATTATCATGTTACACACTCTTTAAATCCAATTTAATCTTTTTTTTTGACATTACAACTCACTGTCAAATCACAGTCACAACAACAAAAACTATGCTGAAATGCATCCAGTCCTGCAAAAATAAAGTGCATTAGCCTTTTGAGAATTTAAGCTTTCTATTTTCTCACTGTTCCCATATTTGTTGCCTCTAAACATGGACACCTTGGCCACAAAACACATCTGTTATGCTGCGCTGCTTACCTGCAGAGTGATGATCACTGAACACCTTCACAAATGGAAGCCATGATAGTTTTAGCAATATGGAGCACTTGGGTATTCTGTGCAACCCAACGTGCAGGATCTACTGCACGCCTGCCTCACCCACCCACCAGCCTGCCATTCATCTCATTGCTGGAGAGTGGGGCAAAATCCGATTGGACAAGAACATAATCCCAACATAGGAGGGGGAAAAAAATATGAAACCCGGGGGGAAAGTAGAGGATTACACCATCTGGTCATATCTAGCAGCGCATATAAATACATGCCTGTTTGAATGCGTGCTTAGATGTGCACATGTGTATAGATCACCAGCTTGATGTTCATTCATAAGTTACTGGGTCATGTCCATTCATGCCCATTGTCATTATTGTCATTAACAGCTTTCATGGTGCATTTGTAGCTTCTTTTTTTTTTTAAATCGCTGAAGGTGTTGGGGCATCACACCTAAAGCTGCTTTACAAAGCCCTGCAGCCACATGATGAGACAACATGCAGACAATCTAGACATTTGGAAGCTTTTGTTTCCACCTCAAGCTTTGGTCACGTGAAAAAAGTGAGACAGAAGCTAAAAAATATTGCAGAGAATATGTCTGAGAAAATGCCCTAAGTTTTTTTTTTAATCAATAATTCTTAAGCTAATGAGTAATTTGGACTCATTTATCACTTGCCTGAGTGGGAACATAAAAGAGGAATTCATCCATATTAATTCATCCAACTGATGAAGACATTTTTTTCATCATAAAAAGAAGGAAGCTACCTTCAGCTGCTCCCTCATTCACCGCAGTGGGCGAATCTGCATGTTTGATTTGGCATAGATTTTTACAATAGATAACCTTCCTGATGCAAACATCCCATGTTTGGGATTGGCACACTACTAGTACACTGGCTTGTGATTGCCTGAGGCTGGGTTTGTGTCTCCAGCATAGTCTCTGAAAATAGCTTTGAAAAATACTTCAAATTATTATATTATCAACAGATTAAATTGGATTAAAGGTCTCCCTCACTGATCTAATTACCATTAGACACAATAATCAGCAGCACTTCAGCACTCATTCTTCCTCTAAAAGGAATTTCATTTCATATGCCCGGTTTCTATCAGGATCATTCTGGTATACATGGGAAAGTACACCTTGGAAAGGTGTAAATTTATGTTAAGACACTAATGTGGTTGTATGTCTTGTGGATGACAGATGTAATTTGTACTCCTCACAAACATGCACGCGTGCACTACACTGAGGGATTAAATGCAGACAAAAGAGGATTTAATTTAAGTTGATTAAATTAAGTTCCAATAATTATCATCAGTTCTTCTGAACGCAGAGATCTCAGTAATGTTTCACTTGTCTGATCATGTTGGCATGTAACCATATATGCATGACTCCACCTGCTGAAAGGTTAAGAGTTGAGAATTTGTTAGGGGTAGAATCAAATAAGGATTAGGTGATGGTTTAGTTTAGGCTAGGAAATGTATTACACTGATGACAAATTCTCAGAAATATAGGTCTACATGTGCCCTACATTTTGCAGAGCTCTGAAAATTGTTGATCAAGCATATATATTTCAGGAACATCGGACCTATTTTGATGTTGGCTCTGTCCACTGTAAAAGATTTCCTCCGAGAGCATCTGAAATGAATTGAGCCCCCGAGGTTAACGGGGCAAATGCCATTTCATCTAAATGCTCCGCCTGGATGTATTCCAATTCAGCATGTTCCAGCTGATAATCTGATTCACCGTTGCAGATTTACAAAGCTCTAGGAGATTATTACAATGCGCTAAAACACACATAAAAAAAAAAAAAAGGAGAGTGCAAACTGCTTGTTGCAGACACAGGGATAGCCCAGTGATCATACACAGCAGTGTACTCAACTATAAAGAAAAACACAGTGCAAAATATCAAATTTAAAGGGCTACCTTGGATTTATTGAAAAGCTTGATTATTTGTGAATAAGTGACAATATCTTGAAAGCTTCTCTGACACTTTGGGACCAATTAGAAATGCACCCTTCATTGTAAAGATGGATCGCTTCATTTTCTACAATGTATGCCAACTACAGTGGTTTACTTTTATGGTTTCAACTATACAGTCAGACCCCTTAAAAAAAGATTAGGATCCATCTTCAAATCCAACATTTATGGCCCCTTCACTGGTGCTCGCACTAAAGGCATGATTGGATTAAAAAGGACAACTGAATTATGTAACAGCTCCAATTTACAAGGTATAAGCCTTGCTGGGTCAAACCACTCAATCAGTTCACATAAACTCAGGTTCTTTACAGTACAACTTGTGACTCCAAATTAAAGTGACACTTTTGCATACATGTGAAAGTCTGCTTCATTCAAAGGTTTGCCAAATGAGTTCATACAATACTTCTTTATTTTAGCAGCAACAGTCTCTTTCTGTGGACTTTTAAACACACACAGTGACTGGAATGCCACACTTGAAGTGGGGATGAACTGCCAGAAAGTGAAACGGGAAACAATACAGTATTCTCTCCTGGTGGGCTTAGAGGGACAAGGTGGGAGGGATTAGCTGCTCAGGAAGGTCTTTTTTCCAGCTTAGCAGGAGATGACAGAGGATTCGAGGATGGTAAACAGAGATTAGGCTGCCCCAAAGTAATCGGATGTCAAAACACACCTAACTTGAAGCCCAACAGTTCTTCCAGCATTATAACTGCACTGAGATGGATTAGAGGTTAGGGTCAATCTAGCTGCTATGAAATCCATCAGGCAGCTCCTCCCTCCTGTGCTGAGGTAAAGGACATGAAGGGGTATGCTAAGATGGATGAAATACATACAAAACATGCAGATACCAGTGCTGCAATCAAGTGACTGTGAAAAAAAAAGAATGTTCAAATGATTAGATATTAAACAAGAACAACTTTTTAAGATTTTCAACCACTGCAAGGCACGTAGCAAGTGAAGGATATGAATCTATTTGAAACAATGTCTTTTGACAATTTAAAAAAAGTCATTAATCCCGCTGTACTACCACTGTTGAAAGCATAAACATGTAACTACTGCACTAGTGCTATCTGAAGTATTGGAATGTCCCTACCAAGTTCTGCATCCACTCCTCCTAGTGGACAACAGCTGCCTCTACACACTGTACAACAGCAAAGAGCAGACACCACAGATCTCTGTGCATTTGTGAGAATCATGCTGACTGAACTCTACATAATAAAGTGTATCCTTTTAAGTAGGTTTGGCTCCTGAGGTTACTCGTTTCTCTTCTTCTGTGTTTTGTTTAAAAATAAATAAATATCTGATTATAGAGACTTTTTTTTTTAGAATTGCGACAATATTGCTGCCTCACCAAAAGTTTTACAAATGAAATGGAAAGCTACTTGGAAGCACACTTTTTCAGGATAAAAGGAGCATGGAAGAATACTAAAATAGTTCTCATATATTTCTTATTCATTTTCAAGTACAGTGTCAGTTACATATGACACAGTTGTTCCAACCCTGCGAACAATGTGGAAGGGCTTGCTTAGTTTTGCCTTCTGTGACAGTGCTAGTACGGTAAGCTATTAGCTCATGTTCACTGTCCATTACTGACAATGGGAGAAAGAAGTTGCATCTGTGAGTGCTACAGAGATGTAAAAGGATGAGGATGCGTCTGTATCACACACACAGTGACAAAGTGACAGAGGGGAGGTGAAGGGTCTCATTTACAGACTCTATCACTGTTTGGCAGGAGGAAAAAAAAAAAGACAGAAGCAGCAAAAAGTTCAAGTCTTGACTTCCACACGTCCCCCGAGACAGCTTAAAATATTTTACAGAGTGGCTTCTTATGTTCCTGGTCACAAAGAAACTCTAATTCTAAAACACTCAGGCCAAGCTGACAACCACACTTGCATAATTGCCTTAGCATGCCATTCATCAAAAGGAAAATATAACATTCATAGTTTTTCAGCTGTGACATCACCCATAAAAGAAACTGACAGGAGATTCAGCATGGGTAGATGGATATGCACTGAAAATTAAATGCGACTGGAGGGGAAGCTTTAGATTACATACTGCTCTGACCTTTACTACCAACTAATCTCTTAAGTCCTTGGAGAGAGCAAGAAAGCAAGCAGTTAGGAGATGTGCGTGTGTGTGTGTGTGTGTGTGTGTGTGTGTGTGTGTGTGTGTGTGTGTGTGTGTGTGTGTGTGTTGGGGTGGTCCCACTTGGACAGTGACTCTGGTTTGATTATTCTCATTAAAAAGCCCTCACCATACAGGAATCCCAGCTTAAGCGGAATTGCCTTGATAAAATTCTGAGAACTAAGAGTTAAAGTAGTTATATGCATGCTTCAGAAATGCAATACTCACTAATTCTATAAATTCTGAACAGATATGATGATAAAGATGACAGTTTAAAGGTAAATGAAACAAACATTGGTTAGAATAGGAGGGAAGAGTTTTTAACAAGCACACTCAGCACTTAAGTTTTCCATCTGCCAGGCTGGACTCTTACTTTATCTCTCTTCTCAATGTACTGTATTTAAAGGTGTTCCTGATAAGCCACTAGGTGGCAGGGCACAACAACTGCTTTGGAGGAGATAGCCATACTGGTAAATGCGCACACATCCTGGCCTACTGTATGTATTACCTTTAGAAACGGAGAGGCATGGAATTAATCTGGCTATACTACACCGCCGCACCAAGCCTCATACAGGTGTGTTATTCTGAAAGGGCTGAGCAGGGAGCTGGATGACAGAATGGAAAAATAAATTGGCGCGCGCGCGCGTGTGTGTGTGTGTGTCACTGAGACAATTAATATAGTTCTGCAAACCACATACTCACCATCCCTGCGATCTTGGCTACCAGCTGTTTTCTGATATGTGATATAACATTACTTTGAATATCACACACACACACACACACACACACACACACACACACACACACACACACACACACACACACACACACACACACACACACAGATGTCACACGGTTGACCCCCTGCACCCTGTTCTGGAAAATTTGGGGATGAGACGTAGCATGAGGACACACTACTCCAGATAACAATTCATCAGCTTCCCTCATCTGTAATAGAGACAAATAGCTAACTGGTGAACTGTGTGTGTTAATGTGACAAAGTACTGTAAATTTGAGTCTGACTGTGTATGTGTCTATGTTCTAACCATGTTCAGGCTATACAGCATATGCTATAAACATGGGTCCCTTATGACACACTGAGTAAGTCACTCTGCCCCCTTTTGGTGGAAAATGAGAAATAATAGTGAGGTAGTGAGGCTGTGCATATGATTGATGCAGTGGAACCGAAGGGACCACAGTGGCTGGGAAGTTGACAAAGCTCCAGACTGACAGAGGGATTCATTACAGCAGCTGCGCATCCCACAGGGCACCTGTCTTGGATAAAGCATGAGGTGTGGTAGCTGTGAGTGGAGCTTGTTCTGTGGTGTTTATTAAGGCCTAGAAACTTTACGATGGATTACTAGGATGGCAAGTCTTCAATTGTGGGGTTGTTTCTAAAATTTATAACCTATTTGCCATTCAAAAAGTGGACTTTAGAGAGTAGTAATTCTATGAGGTAAGGTGAGAATGATTTTACCTGTCAGACATTTTTAACTTTCAGAGACAGATGCAACTGAGAGGATCAAAATAAATCAATAAAGCAGGGATGGCAGACAGGCTTTTAAATATTTCACCTGTAATCTGATAAACTGCGAAGGCGATAAAAGGCAGCAGTCACTGCTGTTATTTCCAACTGCCATAAAACCACAAAATTTAAGGGACTTGCTGCTTGAAACACACTACAGGAACTCAAATGTTTTGATGAGAAAGCTACAAAAGTAATTATACAAAATGGGAAATTGATTAATCAGCTACATCTCAAAACCTTCTATTCTTACTCCCTCCGTTCCATTTTATCTTAGCGCAAAGACAATCTTGTTTCTAAGCTTGTTTCCAGAAGCTTTATCTTTCACTTCATTACATCTCCCCCTCCACACTCTCCTCAATGGATGAGGTGGAGTAATGAGAGAATGAGAAGGATGGAAAAATGAGGAGACTGATCAGTAATTGAGATCTTAGACACTCACATTTGATGACATCTCAGTGACCAAAAAGAAGATGAAATGTAATGGGGGTCAAAAGTTCATGGGCAAAGCATGGGGTTGATTAAAGGGGTATCGTTGGTATGATGCTTAATATCTTGAGCTGAAGGTGCAGGCAAGAATTTAAATGTCCCTCCAGATGTCCCTAACCCTGAGTTTACATTTCCTCCAGAGGGTATATTATGAAGAAGAAAGAAGCCAGGTTTGCTCTGCATTAGCCAGGTTGCCAAAACCTACAACACAAGTCAACGGTAATGGTGTCGTGACAGTGGTTGCCATCTCTGTTAAGCCAGGCTTAATGCTTCAGGCTCTGTGTGCACTAACATAAAACGTGGCTTTTCATTTGTTAAAAAAAACAACAAAAAACCAAAAAAAAACAAGAAAAAATAAATAAGTCCCTCCACAGCAGGCTAATAACCATGGCATCTATGGCAGCTGACTTCCTTTTGGCACCAACCTTTAATAGTCAGAGAAATGCAGTTTCTGGTGCATCTGCTTTGGTTTAATTTTTTGGCTTTGGCAACCAAACAGAGAAACACTGGGACTTGAAATACCCACAAAGAGATCAGAGATTACTGAGATGAAACCACAAACAACTCAGATGTGTCATTTGTAGTCTTTCAGAGGGGCTTTTACATTGTCTATGTTGCCAACTGCAATTTTAAGTTGGGAAAAAACAATTTGTACTGTTTTACAGTTACACTAAGATTTCAGTCATGCTAATGCATTACCTGTGTACAGATATATCAGTATCAGCTTGTCGGTCAATGAATTAGAAGAGACGCCAACACAAAAATGTCCAAGTACTGTAATGTCTGAGGTAGATATAGACAAAAAGTGAAAGTAAAACAAAAAAGTGTGCAGCTGTGACTCTCCAGGATGTGAGTGCCTTCAGGCTCTGTTGCTTTGTGTGACAGTTTAAGCCACCTGAAAAAGAATCACAGCCAAGCTGTCTAAACAGCTCTACCACAGACACTGTGTGAGACTATGTTGTCAGGCATCTCACCTACAGCTCATGTCACACACAATGCTATTAACAGATTACATGTCACTGCTGGTGTGCAGACATGTATACCTGCAGCGCGTCTGTTAAGTGAAAAACCGCACATGCATACAACATTGGCGGGTAGTCACACAGGTTCCTATAGATTACATGTCAGGAAGGTTTCAAAGCAGCAGCACCTCCTTACATCCAATGACAACAGAGGAGGTCAGGAGACAACGATACACCGAGCTCCAGCCTTCAAAACGACAAGATACAAACAGAGAAAGTAAACACTCCTGATTTTCACTTCTTGCTGCAGTTAGCAGATTTTAGAAAGCGGGATGAAATTAAAAATGTTATATCAGAAAACACTCTCTTGCTTTGTAGAGCTTCATTATTTGAAAAGTAAATTTTATTCTTTTTTATAAATAGCCTAGAGCTTTGTGAATCCCCGTCTGTTCTGTTCTTTACGATTGCATCATGGGGCACAGGATGATCTGTTACTCCCCTCAAAACACCATCAAGATTTCCCATGCATACGACATTAAAGCTGAAGAGGCTTTGTGGGTGGTATGCATGCATGACTGCCCAATATTATATGACCACTGTCCCATGCTATAGTAGTCAGCAGACGTATTTAAGCAGTACAGTATTTATCTGCAAGAAGAAACCCAGTGAAATGTAAACATGTGACATGTATACAACACAATGAGTGTTGAACAAATGAAACACATATATAAATCAGCATTCTTTGGTGAAGATTTGACATGTTGGTTCCTACTTAATTAAAGATCCATACATCTATACCAGCTTGCCACACCAATCAGGAAGCGCTCATGAGCTCAGTGATATAGTCGATGTGACTATTTTCTGGAAGAACCACTCCAATTAGAGTGACTCTGAAAGTGAACAGGACGTCACAAGTTTCACAAGAGCTGCCTGCAGGTTTCATTATTCTTTTCTAGACGTTTCATTCACGTTCCGTGCCCTCACCCTGTGTCAGCAGCCACAAGAGCGCATGTTTAAGTACGTAACGTATTTACATATGGTGAGAAAATTGAGAGGGAAAAGAAGCACACCCATTACACAGCCCCCTAAAAGTAAAGACTTTAGACCCAAGATGGTCGAGTCAATCAATCAAGTTAAACTCAGGGAAGTGACTGTGACCATAATCAAGACTAGAATGCAGAAAACATTAAGATCTGATTTAGTGCACCAGGTCCTTTGCTATGCTAACCAGGTTCTTTTTCTCTGACTGCAAAAATTGCCACAAAAATTT
Organism: Archocentrus centrarchus; assembly: GCF_007364275.1. NCBI lineage: Eukaryota > Metazoa > Chordata > Actinopteri > Cichliformes > Cichlidae > Archocentrus > Archocentrus centrarchus. Next base: position 10,127,461 of record NC_044365.1, on the reverse strand, counting down.
TCAGCTATAGTCTGAAGTGAAGTAACATAAAGAATGAGACAGTGCAGTATCATCAAATATAATAAAAACCAAATGCTATTAAAAGCAAGTAAATGTCATGTCACTGACATACTTGACCTTTTAATGACTTCTCAAAATGAAGTTGGTGCCAAAATGAACTAATGGTGCCAAGAAAATATTCAAATATGAGTCATGTAACAGATGTCATCATTTAATGGCTTGAGACTGGCCAAATTGGCACAGAAGTGGAAAGATGTACAATCAAGGGCAGACCCAATCCTAATAGTTATAATAAATCATCTTATAGTAACTACAGAAACAGTTTTTTAATAGGTTTAAATCACATAAAACTGGCTCAATGGGTCCAAATGGAGCAAAATGTCCTATGAACTACCAGCTATGTGGTAACCGCGTGATACAACCAGTGGTTAAAATATGGCCCTATAAAAATATAGCCTGAACTTATGCTACATATAGTACTATATATTGATGGATTAAATTAACGTGTGCATATTTATCGGTGTATATTTTAAAACGCACATCAATGTAAACACATTTTTTTTTTAAATGAGGATTTCTCTCTATTTTATTTCCTGTATTTCATTTGTGTGCACTTTGTAGTGCCCTCTCTAGCTTTCTCCCACTCCCTCCCTGTCTCCGTCTTTTAATGGTTATGTAAGAGCTCAAGATTTCTCAGCAGTATAGGCTGCAGCTGAAGAGAGACAGCTACAGGCAGAGGTGCAGACTTTTTTTAAAAAGATATTCTCTAATGTACATTTCTAACTGCCTCCAGCCTTCAGCTGAGTAGGTCAAAGTTACCCTCCCAAAATCTATGCTAAATCTATGGTAATTTCCAAAGGGTTGTGAATCCACCACACGTCCACAGCTCATTGGTGGCATGATTTAGCAGCTGACCTCTTCAAAAGGCAATCACTAATGGTCTTTGCTCTATGAAGCAAGCCACTTTGAAACACCGATGCTCTGCGATTCGGCTAAGTAGTGTTTTTGGCAAAAAGCAATGAAACTTATTAAGCGTAATGAGCCTATCACCTCTGTTAAAGAGAAAAGAAGAGCGTGAGGGGGACGTAGAGGAAGCGCATCAAGGACTCAGTACAAAGGCTTGAAATAGAAATGCTGAAGTTAAACTGAAGAAGTCTTTGGGTAGAATAAAGAGGCAGAATATGGCAATGCATTATAATAATGTAACAACAGAAAAGAGAGAGGGGCCATGATATCATCATCTCTCTATTTAATTAAGGATGAAAGGACACTTCAACAAACACCATGCAGCACCTGCTCCCTAACTTAAAGGGACCACTTCATAAACTGTAGGAACTTTGTTGCCTTGGTAACAAAGGGGGAAAGACTATCTTGGAGGCAGAGAGAGTAAAGAGAGGGAATGGGGACTTCTGTCAAGATTTGAAGAAAGAGGGCTCAGTGGAATGTAGTGTTGCAGTGCTGATGTCATGCAAGTGCAGTGTGTGTGTGTGTGTGTGTCATCCTTTATTGCTGACTGTCAGGAGCCCTGGGTTTATAAGCTGTGTGATAGAAAGCAGAGTGTAACAGAGAGCATGAAGCTCATCTGTGGCATCTGTTACCTTCTGCAGACACAGACAGTCCCACGCAAACAGCCATCACATCTATGTCCATCCCCTTAGAGCCTGTATCGTTTTCCATCTTCTTTCCCTGTCACTTCTCCTTATGTTTTTCTCTGCTCTTTTCCTTTATCTTCTCCTCTATCTATGGCCAGAGGCTAGCATGATAATGTGTAAGCCACTATCCAGCTGTCCTCACAGTGGCATGTACATGCAGGCACATGCACACACACACACACACACACACACACACACACACACACACACACACACACACACACACACACACACACGCACACGCACACGCACACACCCACATCTACACCCACACATACACACACACGGAAAGAAAACAATCCAGAACTGCTTTGTCTCAGCCCGAGGACCAGTAGAAGAACAGTAGAAGAACTTTAATCAGTGAGGCCAGATAGCAGAGAAAGGAGTGATGAAGTCCAGCAGGAACAACTTGTCTTACATTTATACTGTGTACACATACACACGCACACACATAGAGAGGACTGTAGTTCCAAGTGGAAAAATGCATACTAAACTCTACACTTCTATGGTGATACAAAGTAATTTAAGGAAAAATTTAAAAAAAAACCTCCATTTAAAAATTCTATTTGGTCACTTGGTGACGGTGGAAAAATGTCATCTTAGACACCTTAGAGCTGCATAAAATGTGGCCAGCTTGTTAGGAAACAGTTCAGTATTTCCCACACATACAATTTATTTGGGCAGGATGCCCAGGTATTTTAATGTCCTCCCAAGTATATTTGGTGACTCATTCTAGCATTTTTTTTTTTTTACATTATCCATTTGAGCTACCCTGGACCCTTCCGTCTTGTGTTTTGCTCCTGGCTGGCTCACTGGAAAGGTCACTCTTGTGGAAATGCTGGATATAAATTAGCTGCTTCAGAGAGGATCTCTTCTTGGATGGAAGCATCAACACTCCCCCGTCTGCTCTTGCGATCCACAGCAACGTGAAGGGCCACTTGAACCAGATCCTGCAGCAGGAGTTGGATTCAATCCACAGGATGAGAGACTCACTGAAGGTGCAGCTGATTATATTGCTCATTTATTTATTTGTTACAATGTACTTTGTACTATGAATAACACTGCTGCTTCTTTTTTTAAACACTTTATTTACATTGTACATTTTTACTGTGACAAATCCCAGTCTGCTGGAAAGGCATGAAAGGATACAAAAAACTGTTATATCATCAAAACTTTCCATTCTCTTCATTTTTCATAGCAAAAACAAACCAAAAAAATGATAAAATTGCACCTCATCTCTTACACTCACTTTAGTCTTTGCTGTTGCTCTCTCATGCTGATATTTGTATGCCTGTTTGTGTGCTGTACAGAGATGTATGTGTGGGTGGTGCACTTACATTTTGTAATGAACAAACCGATTCATAATTAGCCTCAATGATCCAAAACCATAACCAAGCTTTGGGGCTCATTAGTTTGATGAACATGATCGTTATTCTAATCAATAACTGACCAGCTAATGAGCCAGTCAACCAAGCATGGGAACATGAAGACATCAACAAATGATCCACAATGCAAGCATACAGCTGGAGCTTTATTAAACACACGTAGTGCATCAAGTTATTTATGTTCTTTTACTGCTTTGGAAAAAGCTAGCAAAGCACTCCCAGTGTCAAGGTGAATGGTTTATTTTTATTTTAGGATACTTCCGCCAGCCTTAGCAATAACCTTGGACTGTAAGAGGAGGTATGACATGACAAATTATGACTCAAAGGTACAGCTTTAAAGTGCTGACACTGGAGAGAAAATCCATGTGAGAGAGGAGGGGACTGTGCTGTCTTTCAAGTAGCACAATCACAAAATTGCAACAATCTAAAAATATAAGAGAATTATTACTAGAAACATTATGCAGATATCTGACTAGCTTCCTCTAAAATTTCTTAATATCATCTTTCGGTTCTCAGTGCTTGTAAACCAGGCCACAGATGAGACCATGTGTGATTTAACAAGAGTTTGTATGAGTGCCACCAGCAGCCACAAAAAAACACAGATGTGTTTGTGGTATAAGGGTCTGGGAGGGGAAGAGAGAAAAGGGGAGCTTGTGAGTGAGTTTGGGAGATAGCACATGAGTGATTGAGAGTGTGAGTAAGAGTGTGTAAGAGAGAAAGGGAATGGAAGTATCAGTGAATTAGCTTTTGAAAGAGTATGTGTTGTGTGAAAGAAAGAAAGGGTTGAGGAGTGTGTGAGAGGGTGAGTGAGTGAGTTTGGCAGTGCGTGAGGGAGAGAGATGACCACCAAAAGAGGGAGCGGCACTCTGTGCCCGTGTGTGTTCTGTAAAACATTCATCTGGAGGATTTGAGAGTTATCCACTGGGCCACAGACAAGGCGCTGGCCAACTACATGACAGATAATGCACTTTGCATAATGGCTAGGATATCAGCATTCATTAGCCTGACACACACAGCAACCTAATACAGCCAGGCTTAAATATTTAATAGAGGCTCGTGCTATACTGTTTGGACAGTAGTCTGCTGTCTCTCTGTGTGTGTGTGTGTGTGTGTGTGTGTGTGTGTGTGTGTGTGTGTGTGTGTGTGTGTGTGTGTGTGTGTGTGTGTGTGTGTGTGTGTGTGTGTGTGTGTGTATCTTGTGTGTTTTGGATGCAAGACAAATGTTTCCAGCCCAGGCCATGTGGAAAATTGTCTCCTCTCTTCCAATTATGTAGGGAAGCTTTCTACAGCCATCCCTGTGCACAGGACACACATGTGAAAACATGCCACAACTCCAGCCTCACTTAACATCCGTGCATATCATTTGTTCAAATTTAGAAATGCAGCACAAACCCTCTATAATCAATACTGTGAGTCAAAGTAAAATAAATTGGCCGCTTATCTAACATTACATTTTAAATGGAAATAAGTTATGTAAAAAACTCAAAAGGACTACTTTTTATAGTGGATCAAGTAAATGAAATGCATCTACTCAGTACTTTAATTGCTGCCATATTGATATCACCTTTATCACCATAGATTCACTTTGCCACACTGCATGTCACAGGCTGTCTTCACATTGCCTCCATGTGTGCTCTGTAAACTCTTTTGTAACCATTCTGGACAGTGGAAGTGATAGTGGCCTGTGTTCATTCCTCCCTAATATTGAGTTTAGCAAGTACAGAAGCAAATGAAACACTGACAGAAAACTTCATTATAGTTTCAGTGTTTAACTGCAATAATGTTGAAAAGTACACATTAACAATCAGGGCAGAAGGAAGGGGTTGAATCATTAGCACTACTCACTTTTTCTTTTGTGGAAATGTCAGTATGTTCCAGCACTGCTTGCACCATCACTCATCAAGACAGTTAAGTGTACTGGCACATGGTTCTTAAAAGTAGTGCAGTAAACTTCAGACGCTAACTGGAATTTACAAAAAGCCACCTAACATTAACTGAGATGTGATATGGACTGTGTCAGGGATAGAGGGAAAGGAGGGGGTGGGATATTTTACCTACATTAAAAGGGATAGGTAAAAGAGCAGTGGAGAAGAATTGAGGGGGTGGGGAATGGAGGTGTTGAGGGGTGCAGTCATTTTGGGCTTTTAGCGGTAAGGCAAGTTTATACTGTAAGTATAACTCATACACATTCAAACATTCAAAGTGATCTGCATTAAAACACTAATTTTACAAGGAGCATTTGATCTTTTTTTTTTTTTTTTTTTTTTTTTTTTACATGGCCAGCAAAAGAGGGAGAATTACTTGTACCAGTGAAGAGATCCTTCTTAGGAACATGTGTGTTTCTGAATGGCTTTTTAAAAGGATCAACATGACTGCTACAGTAGGAGAATACTCTTTCAGTACATAAAAGTGAGGTTTCGTAGATAAATACTACACATTTTAGAAGAAATGAAGTTAAAGGAATCTACTACTGGGTTTTAAAGCAACTGCATTAGTTTAAAACTACAGTTAGAAGTAACTGTAGTTGTACTGCTGCATTGTAAAATGTATGGTGTTGTGTGACTCAGTGCCATCAGTACTGTTTGGGTTTGCTTGGTTATATAAGAAGGATTATGTCATGTCACTTCAGTGAGCAACTGAGTGGGATGAAGAATGAAAGAGTTAAGCAGGCAGACTTGTATTGGCTTCACAGAAACAGCAGTACAGTCCAGCAAAGTGGTGGCGAGGACATATGACCCTTCTATATATCAGAAGGCACAGAGGTACACTTCTCTTGTCAGTGTTTATTTTCAGCACCGTTGTCCTTGCTATCACTAATTATAGAGCTGGAAAGTTACTGTAAAACTCTGTGCTGCAAAGAAACATGACTGACACTTGTGCCCTCCAAGCATTTAGTTTCTGTTTTCAGCAAGACCCACTGTTTGGATAGTTTGGATGGTGTTAGAATGGGAGATAGGCTTCTCTGTAAGTTTCCTCCTTTTGTATCTCCTTTTTTTTTCTTTTTTTAAAAATATTATCCATCCATCTAGCCATCTTTTGCTTATCCAATTCAGGGTCGTGGGGGTCTGGATCCTGTCCCAGCCGTCACAGAGCAGGCGGCAGGGTGCTCCCTGGACAGGTATTTTATTTATTATACAGTCAGATAAAAGAGGTTATCATTTGTGAAGCTTTTAGACCACCAACAGTAACATCTTCAATTCAGCTAATCTTATCTTTAAGTTAACCATCAAAGTATACAGTGATGTGAAAATAGAGAGCAGAGGAGAAAAGAATAAATACTGTGACTTAAAATGATAGTAAAAGAGCCTTTCACACTACACTGAATTGGCTCGACCTCCCCACAAGACAGCTGTAGGAAAAACACTGTAATAACAATACACTGACATTGGGCAGGAGCGCTATCAACACTTCCAGAGAGACCAACGCAAACAAGAAGCTGTACATGTTAATGAATGCATCTTATGAATTTCAAGAAAGTTCAAAAATGCATAAATGCAATAGGTCAATACACAGTTTGTATATGGGGTGCAGTACTGTTTAAAGTGGTCTTGAACAACAGTTCTCCAGGACTTCTGAAGTATTTAAATTATTATTTTTTTGGACATTGCTTTTACACTCACATTTTCAGTCAGCCCTTGTACCTGACCACTTTCAGGGGATATTGTTTTTGTTTGTTTGTAAAGCTACTGAACACCTATCTGTGACTCATTCAAGCATAAAAAAGGCACCAAACTCATGTCTCCACATATCAGAACACTTAACAAAGAACCAGCTATATATGATAACTTTAGGCAATTTGTTACTAGCAGTGTGTTGCAAAAACATTATGTGTTAACATTTCTTTAGCTGAATCTCAAAAAAAAAAGGAGAATATAACAGTTTGACAGGTAAAAAAAACATAGTACTTAAACTACTACTACAGCAAGGTGATTCTATCCAATAAAGGGCTAAAAACTGGCATACCTCAGCTGCATTGTGTTCTTAAAAAATCTGATAGAATTGGACAAGTGGAGGAAAAAAGAAGTGTCAGACTTAAACTATTTGTAGTAGCTTGACCAGTATCAGGAGGTCATGCCCTCAGCAAAGACCTGACACAGGACCCGAGAGATGCATCTGGGCCTTCACTTGATCCATCTACTGTTTGCTGAAGCCTAATTACAAATGACAAATGTTAGAAGCCATTCTAGGAAGGGAAAGAGTGAGAAAAGGTAGAGGTATGCTAAATTGCACAAGAACTGGACTGAAAAAAACAGTAGCAACAGGTCTTGGAGTGACAAATCCAAATGTGAAATGTTTGGTTCAAACTGTTGTGAATGTGTATGGAGGAGGTCAGGTGAGAGGTACAACAGTGAGCATCTATAGCAATCTGTAAAACACAGTAGTGGCTCTGTCTTGGTTTTGGGCTGCATTACAGCTACAATTGAAGACATCAGTCATGGACTGGCTTCCCCAGAGTCCAGATCGCAACGTTACTAAAACAGTGTGGGATCATATTGACAGAGAATGGAACAAAAGGCAGCCAATGTCCAAAGAAGAGCTTAGAATGGCATTCAAGAAGCCTGGAGGACTATTCCTGATGAGTACTTAAAGAAATGACAAGAAAGCTGCCCAAGAGAGTTCAGACTGTTGAAAATTAAAGGTAGTCATACCAAATAGTGACTTTCAAGCTTGTTAAAATTCTAAAGACTGTTTGCCTCATATACTGCATTTTCATTTATGTTTGCACATTTCAATAAATCGCCTCACCTATTTCCTCAAAAAATATAAAGAAATTAGAGTTGGCTCAAGACTTTTGCACAGTATTGTACATACACTGCTCAAAAAAATTAAAGGAACACTTTGAAATCACATCAGACCTCAGTGGTAATAAAAAAAAAAAATAATAATAATAATCATCTTGGATATCCATACTGCTATGGACTGAGTAATGTGTTAGGAATGAAAGGATGCCACATTGTTTGATTGAAATGAAAATTATCAGCCTACACAGGGCTGAATTCAAAGACATCTCAAAAAGTGAAAAGTCCATTTGCAGAAACTCAGCAACTCAAAATGGTACTCAGCCATTTGTACTGTATGGACCCCACGTCCATGTATTCATGCCTGACAATGTCGGGGTATGCTCCTAATGAGACGATGGATGGTGTCCTGTGGGACGTCCTCCAAGATCTGGACCAGGGCATCACTGAGCTTCTAGACAGTCTGAGGTGAAACCTGGTGGTGTTGGATGGACTGAAACATAATGTCCCTGAGGTGTTCTATTGGATTTTGGTCAGGTGAGCATTGGGGCAATTCAGTGGTATCAGTTCCTTAATCCCCCAGGAACCGCCTGCATATTCTCACCACACGCTGCTGCACAGTGTCGTGCAGCAGGAGGAACCCGCAACCCAGTGTATCTGTGAATGGTCTGACAATGGATTTAATCCTGGTAGCAGTCAGAGTGCTGTTGCCTAGCCTGTAGAGGTCTATGCGTCCTTCCATGGATATGCCTCCCCAGACCATCACGGACCCACCACCAAACCTGTCGTGCTGAATGATGATACAAGCATCAAAACATTATCCACAACTTCTCCAGATCATTTCATATCTCTCATATGTGCTCAGAATGAAACCTGAAGAGCACAGGGTGCCTGTGGTGGACCTGCCAATCCACCACCTGTAAAACCATTCCTGTTTTGGGGTTGTCTCATTGTTGTCTCTCTAGTGCACATGTTTTTCATTTCATTAACACCAAAGCAGCTGAAACTGATCAACAATCCCCTCTGCTACTTAACCGACCAGATAAATATCCCAGAGGTTTAACTGACTTGATGCTATACTCTGATGAAAAAGTGCAATGTATACACTTTTTATGCTAACAAGATGTTCTCAACATTTGTGCATATGAAATAAAGTACTAAAAGTCATACAATGAAGGTAGATGTACTGTTGTTTAGCAGGTCTAACTGGGATAATAGATGGTTCTTGCTTTTAAGGCATATCTCAGTGGAGGAGACAGAACAAACATAGCACAAGGTGAAATGCCCTGGGAGCAGATCCAGATACACTGCAATATGGCCATCCACACATGAACAGTGGAATATACCTCCAGCTCACGCCAAGCCTGTGAAGCACAAGTAATGTTCATACACATAAACTGTCCCTGGCCACTGTAATAACTATTGCCTGAATGTCAATGATGGATCACACGTATTCACAGAAATCCATCATCTTTGCTTCACTAGCATACACTGTAATGAGAAGAGCTAATAATTCATATTTATGCCTTGAAGAAGAGTGTGCAGTCAAGGCAACTGCCTTCGTGTATGGTAAGAGTAATTTTTTTTCTGCACCACTACAAAGTACAAGAAGAATCTCAACCATTTTAGTTATGAAAAATTTCTAATGGGATGAGATGGCCAGTGAAACAAGCTGAACAATAATAACAAAAACAAAGAAAACAGAAAAGTATACAAAAAAAAAGATTAAAAAAAGATTATTTGAGAATAATAATCTGCTTGTTATCCAAATATTAAAATAAGATTTGTTAACTAATGTAGGGATTTCTATTGACATATTAACCATTTACTCTAAATTTACTTTGCATTTGTTTGGCTTGAGTAATAATACCACATCTGACTAAACAAACAGCATTACATTGACATTACTATTTGTATAACGCCAACACATGCGAGCGCCACACAGCCAGTTCACTGCATGAACAACCAGGTGGTTCTGAACAAACAACAGGTGTTTGAAATGAAAAAAAAGAAAGAAGCAGCAGAAGGCAATGATACATGTTTATGGTGGAGTGCCATAATGAAGATGCAACTCAATGGGAGGATCATGGAGCACCATTAATTTCTCTTTTTTCTTTCCCTCTCTCTGTTCATTCGGCTTCTTTCCCATCTATAAAAGCTTCACAACCCCATTGCAGGCTGCTTTCACTGGCTAAAAATGACATGGCTGGAGCTTGGTGACCTGACCATGCCTCTCCAGATGGTCCTTCATAGCTTTTTCACACTATTCCACTCAGCCACAACCATCCAGGAATTATCCAACAATGCTTAATTTCCCCTCAAAGAAGAACTTATTTGCAGTTATGCAGTTGTCAGGGGAGATGTTTAGCCCACTTGCCTGAGCCTTGCATATAACCCTAAAACTATTACTATATGCTTTCAGCATTTCAACTAGAGCATGACCCCTGTAAAACATGAGCAGTCCTCAAAAGCACATCAGTATTCTGAAGCTTGATGGGGTCAAAATTAATCTGCTGTAGAGAAGATGATGATGTCGCCAGTGGGAGGGCACATATCTTATGCAGCTACTGGTAGGGGCTTGCTCCCAGACAAAGAAAGAGGCTATTAGGAGGTGAAAAGGTTTGATATCTTCATGAAGCTCAGGCCCATAGCAATTAAACTGTTATTACAGTGTCAGTGATTGTGCTATATGCTATCACACTAGCACTGTCCCTAGATATATACAGAGGCAGTAATTTGATCTAAGCAATTAGAGTGTGATAGCAATGCTTAGATGAATTGCGCCTGCACTTCTGCTCCTCCTGTCCCATTTTTATTCTGCTCAGCCCCTCCTTCTCCAGGGCCCAGCCATCAGTTTCTCTTCCTGTCTCTCTTTCTTCCACTCTCACCCCTGAAGTCTTGTCTCATTGACCCTACATGTCTCTCTGCATTTCTGTCTTACTCTCTCTCAGGACAGCTTTTGAATGACATTATATCTTCTCTCATTCATTGTGTAACCCCTCCTCTGTACAGTTTTCCATTTCTGCTTTTGACTGCAACTGAATAGACTACAGATATTAGGGGGTGATGAAAATAATGGAGACTTTTAAGAATATGTGACTATCACTGCTGATCAAGGATCTTAAGACATTTCCACATTTAGTGTCTTCTGTTTGTGCATCATACTAAAGTCATAACTGAATGCATCGCCTCCACCCTACAGTGGAATCACTCATCAATCAACTGTTTTAAGGGATCATTTGAAACGGTCTGTGATGTTTAACACTCTCAAGAGCACTTCAAGTACAATGGCTTACACCCTGCACAAAGTTAAAAATAGAACTAAAATCATAATAATGACAAATTTAACCAAAAAAGGAAAAGCAAAACAAGTAAAGATGATTCATATCCACAATACAAACTCATACAGTAGTATTTAAACTATAACTGAATACTCATTACATTCACTGAAAAGGTATGGCACTAGTATAATAATTACTTGACAGCTGCTCTAATGCATTCCATTACTTGTTCTCTTCCTTCACCCAGTTTTTATCCACAAGCCATTTGTCTGCTCAACTCTGACCCTTAAACTGGATTATGCACTTATTGACACAACTGCAATAAAATGCCCCCGTGTAAATCTCAGTGGCTGGAATTTAATATTTTTATCTTGTATGCTGTGATGTGTGAATTACTTATTTTATTTAGATATGGGAACTGCTTGGTGACCACCAAATTGGATATTCCTCAACCAGTTGATATTCCTCAACCAGTTCTGTGTGGTTGCTGGAGGTTGCTTTGCAGATAGGTTGACATCTTCCATGCAAACTATGGGTGACTTCAGCAGTCTAGCTAGCAAGGAGAAAAAAAATCTTCTTCAGATTTTTGGTGCACCACCCTCTTTGCAACCATTTTTACCCAAGAACTTCAGGGAACTGTGCCAAAATTTGTATGACTTTTGAACTGTATGGACTTCTTTTCATAGTTCATTGTACCTTAGCTACAGAAAAAGTGTCATATGGGAGAAATCTGGTTAAATAATACACAAAATTCTTTCCGACAATCTAAAAGCAGCCTAAGACTATAACATTTTTTGCCACAACTGGTCCTGACCTCTGGGCCTCGGTTACTCAATTAAGGGAAGTCAGGAGCTTGTCACCCTGCTTGACTGGGCTGGTCCCATTCTGTCAGTCGACTTGTCTCTTTACTAGGAACCTGATACATGGTGGTATAGATAAGATGCCAGCTAGGGTAGCGCAATCTCACTAAACCAATCTTTAAGTTATTCTAGCCCTAATACTTTTTTTTCTACCTATCTTGTTGAAATTTAGCCTCTTCTATAGTTTCATGATTTCTTCAGTATTTCCTAAGATCAATAATTTTACCTTCCTCATTTTCAGTCACTCGCCAACCTACCAACTTCTTATCACTCCATCCATAAAGTACAGCCTGTGCTATAAAAGATCAATTTAGATCAAAAATTTTTTGAGGAATTTGAACAAGGTATTATATAAGTCAATACAACTCCAAGTAACTGTCTCCTAAACCAGATGTTCAGCTTCACATAAGACAGAATATGGGAATGGTTCCCCATCCCACCCTTCTGCTTTCTGAGCAGCAGCTTTACAATGCCGAATGAAACCTTTCTTTAAGGTGCAGTAACTCAGGCTTTTGAAAACATTTAATAAAGAGCCTTTTGAAAAAGCTCAAGTGCTGAGGTCCTACTTCATGTCTGATGAAGCATCACATTTTCTAGAAACCATTATGTAAGATACAGAGATATCAAGTGAAATCAAAAAGAAAGGTTTAACATTCTTTCAGAAGAAAACCTGCTGTCCTACTTCATATAGATTACAATAGGGCTTAGAAAACATCCAGAAGTCTTGTCACAACAATACAAATATTGTTCACTCAGTAACAGAAACACATAGTCTGTCTTATATTTTCATTGAAATATGAGCTTTAACAAATCTCAAGTATTTCTTTTAAAATGTGTTTAAAAATGTATTACAGGTATATAAAAACATTTTAAGTGATCACAGAGACCTCCACATTCTTCCTGGTCAGGATGTAAGGTGATGTCCTTCAATGAGTGGTCAGGAACTGGGAGATGTACCTTACTGATGACTCTTGCTACTGTTTCAAAGGATTGAATAGGAGTAAATGTGCATCAAAACCTGCATGAAAATGAACTTGATATTTTGTTTACTGTAATCCCCACTTTGCACTTGACTATCACATCATCTAGTGCAAGTTAGGAGAGGTTGTGCTATAAGTAAAAGCTCTATGAATGTATGCATGAATGTCTTGCCAGTGTATGAAAGCAAACTACAGTCCCGTATTTGGGCCAGCAGAGATCATAGGTCAGCTGGCCAGTGTGAAAATGGCACCAATAGTAGTGACTCCAATTTAAAAGCAGCAACTTGACCCTCTTGTCTGCGCTTGATGAGTCAGGGTAGTTTTAAGACCATCTCGTCTCATGGCCTGCGCTCCTCACTGAGTGACAGGCTCATGAGGGTGTGCATGCACCATGTGTGTCAGCATTAGCCGAGTGAGCGATCTCTGTGTCATCATCCTCTGCTGCAGTAAGCAAGCTGGCAACGCCTACTTGGTGCCCACTTGACAAAGGCCTCGGCTGGCACCTGTCAGTCAGTGAGCAGCCAAGTGTGGCGCCCTCCATTAGCCTGGCTGACAGCCGTGGACACGGGGCATCACTCATTCCTTCACTTCATCGGCTTTACGCCACCCTGGCAGCACTTGCTACCGGCCTTTCAGCAGCACATGCTTGAATGCATGAATGCTAACTCACACACATCCTTACTAAGAGCCATCCACCTTGGACTCTGCCAGAAAGTGGTGCCGAAAGGCCATCACATCACCATGACAACTTAGACCAACTATGACATCTGCTCCCTGCTGTCACTCCTCCTCGTCATCTTTTGTTCCCTTCCTTTTGTATGTCCTCCATCCTTTGCTTTCAGGGCAACTTTTCATCCATCCCTTCATTTTCTCCTCCACCCCATCCCTCTTGTCTCGCTCAAAGGTCCATGGTTAATTCATGTAGTACTTGGCTTTGGGACTGGTAGCCAATAGCAAATCATTTCACTGATTCAACTTGGCCGAGCTTCAAGGTTGAAGAAGGCGTGCTTTTTCTTTTCTTTTTTTTTTTTTGGTGTGGCCTATAAGGGATTAAAGATAAAAAGATCTTAGATCTTCAGTTAAAAATAATCTAGGTGGCCTAATTAGAAAAAAGGGAAAAAAAAAAGGTCTGCAGCTCAGCAAAGTCTTGCCCCTGCTTGAGCAATCCTCCTGTATTTACGTAGTTGCTCATGGCTGCAAAGGTAATTTCCAATCGATACTTGCCTTATGAAAATTCACCACCACTCTGCAGTGAATGGACACCTATGTAATATCCCCCTACCTCCTTTCCCTGTGAATAGATACATTTCAGAGTAAACATCTCTGACATTGATGTGAGACCTCACAACACATGCTACGGCTCCCCTGTGACTGTGTGACTTGAATAGTCATGTTAGTCATGTTAGTATCACTGCACTTAAGCACTTCAGAGCAGTGTAACAATCCTAAGCAATAATGTCTGAGGAGGAAAGAGTACAGATTTAACAAGTGTGTCCCACAGATTTTGACTCTTTTTGTGACAGAGGCACATGGATATATGGGATGTGCATGTGTTTGTGCACTAAAAAAAGGAGCCACACACACGGCTGTTTAAAATAATATTTTATTTGACATGTATTTCATGACAACCTGCACATGCTGGTTATAGTGGCTCTTATAAAGGCCCTTCAGCCCACAGTGGGCTGATGCAGACAAAGAAATAAAGTCACTGCAGTCCAACAGCTCCAACTCCTGTAGTGGAGTTAATCTGACCATGGGAGCCTCTCTAAGAAGCATTCAAATGATATCAAGCAACGCCGCTGTAAAGGAAACACCGTGTAACTCTAAAAAGACTTATATCAGTCATGGCAGGTCCTTTTCTGAAGGAATGCATGAGCTAAAAAATATACCAAATGTAGTTGGTAATCAGTCACACAGATTTTCTTATCTCTTACAATACAGCCTGTGAAATCTTTTACAGTGTTTTCAGTAGAGAAGATTACCTGCTATAGCCTGAACTCCAAACTACCGTTGAATGATATAAAACTATAAAAAGGAAGCAGTTATTGGAATTAAGGGAGTTTGACCCAATAAAAAGAAGTTTGGTTAAACTGTTTCTGGAAAGTCATTTTGATTTCCACAATGTGTCATTACAGTTTGTGCAACTGCAAGACTTCAATCAGTAGTTCAAGTGTGTATTTAAATGTACTCTGTGTGTACGCTAGTGTGTCTGAGCCGTGTCCTGTCCTGTCCGATCAATGGGAATATGTGTTAATGAGTGTTTACTTCACGGCTGACTGGACCATCAGGGTCCAGCGCTAACCTCCTCTGTCTGCTGCAATTACTGACACAATATATCCTACTCACCTGCCACACATTCACACACCCACGCACACACACACACACACACACACACACACACACACACACACACACACACACACACACACACACACACGAGAAACAGTCAGACACACACAGAAACACGGAGTATATTCTCACCACCTGTCAACCCAATGAAATATAAAGCACGAACAAAAACATCTGATTATTGGATTCACATTCACCACCTGCTCATATTCATTAGGCTTCATTATGCTCAGGATTGTATGTGCAGCAACTTTTTTACTGTTAAAATTATATAATCCTAAATATACACATTATATATTAAATGTGTATATTTATACCTGAAACACACCTTTACTCACACCTCCAAACAAGCATACATGCACACAACTGTAACATTGCTAGAGTTTGATAAACTAAAAGATTGTATTTTTTGAAAATAAGTATATAAAATGTGAAGATGTCAGTATCTGTCTCTGTTAAAATAACACTATCTGTGCGTTTTGTCCCTGAAAGCTAGTTAAATCATTCAAAACAACTCGCTGCGTCATTCTTCAGTGTGTGTGTCAATTTTCTGTGCTGGTGATAGAGAGAAGGGGAGCGATAAAGCAAAGTGAGAAAACATGATAGGATCACAGAAAAGAACAGCTTCAAAAAATCTGTGAAAGGTGTCTGTGTATGTGTGGGGAGGTTAGGGTTTTCCAAGAGCTGTCAGAAGGAAGACTGATTTAGGTGTAGATTTGTAGACTCAACTTGAGGGTTACAGCAGAGCATGGCAGCAACCACATCTGTGTTTACTGTATCAAACAAACGGAAAGTCCCATAGGTGTGAAATTATTATAGGCAGTGAGAATAAAAGGAAGCAAGTATCCATTGGCTTCTTCTTCTCCTGTATTCAGGTTCTTTATATTTACCAGCTGTCTACCCAAAAGGTTATCGCTAGCCATTACCATTCAGCCCCGCTGAGGTCTCGCCATCGATACCCAGCGGCACAGTGTAAATGTCAAAATACGGATGGCTGAGCGGTTGTTCTGGCTACAAAAATGGGAGGCTGCTCAAACATACCTGCCTAAGGGAGCACCTCTTGGTTACAACCATCTCTCTCTCTCTCTCTCTCTCTCTCTCTCTCTATATATATATATATATATATATATATATATATATATATATATATATAGATAGATAGATAGATAGATAGATAGATAGATATATCTATCTATATATATATATATATATATATATATATATATATATATATATATATATATATATATATATATATATATGAGGTGTGGCAGAAAATTAACGAGACTAGCAACACTGCAAGCGATCTGGCAAAGCTGCGCTGTTGCTAGATCACTTGCACGTGTATCAGTACCCTCCCATAGCTCAGTGCGAGTTTCAACTCCTTCTGTCAACTACGTGATTTTTGTTACTGCTATTAGTGAAGTTGTGTTTTGGTTGTGCGTCACGCAAAATGGAACAGCGCAATTTGGAGCAACGTTGTGCCATTCAATTTTGTGTTAAGCTTGGAGAATTGGCAAGTGTGACGCTTGAAAAGTTAAAACAGGCCTATGGGGAACATTCTTTATCCCGAGCTCAAGTTTATTGATCTTGTACTCAGAGCTTGCTCTTGTGCTGCCATGATTAGTGCTTCTGTGCTGTCTGTCAGTCCAGCCTTGTCCAGCCATTGGTACGATTTCTCTATGTCAGCCACGTCTTCTATCTGCCGGTGGTACAGAAGAAGTGGCTGACATAGAGAAAGAGGCCTGTCCTACCATGATGGTTCCTGTTCTTCGTCCTCTTCTTTCTCAGGTTTCTGCTGCCTGAGGTACTCACTAAGCACATGATCCTTTGTGGCCATCTTCCTGATGTATTCATTGATCTTCATTGTTTCATCTAGGATAGTGGTTCTGACATCACTAGTCCTCGGCCACCTTCCTTCCGCTTAGCGTACAGTCTCAGGGTGCTGGATTTGGGGTGAAACCCTCCATGCATGGTAAGGAGCTTTCTTGTCTTAACATCAGTGGCTTCCATCTCCTCCTTTGGCCAGCTTCTTATCCCAGCAGGGTATCTGACAACTGGCAGGGCATAGGTGTTGATAGCCCGGATCTTGTTCTTCCCATTCAGCTGACTCTTCAGGACTTGCCTTACTCTCTGCAGGTACTTGAAGGTTGCAGCTTTCCTAGCGGCCTCTTCATGGTTCTCATTTGCCTGTGGGATTCCAAGGTACTTGTAGCTGTCCTCAATGTCTGCAATGTTGCCTTCTGGTAGTGTAATCCCCTCAGTTCTGACTACTTTTCCTCTCTTAGTTACCATCCAACTACACTTCTCCAGTCTGAATGACATGCCGATATCATTGCTGTAGATCCTGGTGGTATGGATCAGTGAATCGATATCTCGTTCACTCTTAGCATACAGCTTGATATCATCCATGTACAGGAGTTGGCTGATGTTTGCTCCATTTCGTAGTCGGTATCCGTAGCCAGTCTTGTTGATGATCTGGCTGAGGGGATTCAGGCCTATGTAGAACAGCAGTGGGGACAGGGCATCTCCTTGGTAAATCCCACACTTGTTGATGTTGACTTGTGCAATGGGCTTGGAGTTGGCCTCTAGTGTTGTTCTCCACATACCCATTGAGTTCTTGATGAATTATATATATATATATATATATATATATATATGTAAAGCATGTCTTCAACTCAGAATCAGAATATATATATTCATGGATCAGTCTGTCCATGGTTGGTTTTCAATGAATTAACAGTTGTTGGGAAGCATTAATTTCTCTTACAATAGGCTAAAATGCCGTTGTCAATGCTTTTTTTTTTCTTTCTCCACAACTGTCCTCTGTTACTCAGCTGCATGGTGTGCTCCACCCTCATGCACAAAATAACAGCAGAGGATCCAAAAAACAAGAGAAAAAAAAACTCAAAATAACTAAAAAAATGCTGTAGCCTCTCCTACAACTCATGCAGTAAAACCAACAGTAGGGTTACATAAAGTAAGTAAAACCTTTTAGTTATGCTGTCTAATTTCAACCCACACCCTTTGGCATCTTGGAGGGGGTAGGGGCAAACCATGGTAGTGTTAACACTAACAAGGAAATCAAAAAAGAATTGGTCTGATAAGCAGAATCAACAAAGGCAGTCATATAAGTAACATTTGATAAATATTCATCCCTACTGTGAGACGATATTACTAGAAAGCCAGAAATGCACATGCTTCTTGGATGCATCTAATTACCAGGAAAGCAGGGCATTGGTCTTCTAATGAAAGCAGAAGGCCTGAACTTTGAAAGGTGGAAATTTCCCGAGAGAGATAGCACTGGTTGAATCCAATTTCCCTCTAGATTAACCGACCGTTCACACAAATTATAATTCAAGGAGACTGATGTGATTAAGAAGAGCTTATCCTTTCTTGTATGGCAGTTTAACCAAGACCATCAACAACAAGTAAGGACACAAGTGACTCGTGTTGACATTAAAAATTGTTTGTCCATAACTCAACTGTACAGTTTATAAGAGTATGTTACCCCATAAATCAGGAGATGACAGAAGACATTGAGACAGGCTACAGAGAAAAAAAAAAATACTGCTTCATGCTTTTACATATGTCATAGGATAACACTGTATAGACATGCTGTTCCATAATTTCCATAAGTATTTGGACAGTGGCACAATTTTTGTAATTTTGTCCACTGTCCAAAGCAGATGTTAAATCAAAGGATACAGATGTGATTGAAGTGCAGATTTTCAACTTTGATTAAAGAGGTTTAACAAAGATTTTGAATTACAGACTTTTTATGCATAGTCCCCCATTTGTCAAAGGCTCAAATCTAATTGAACAAGCTAACAGAATTTTGAATATAAGAACTGTTTTTAATACTTGGATGAAGAAGAAGAAGAAGAAGAAGAAGAAACAGCCTTTATTGTCCCACAGAGGGGAAATTTGGGTGTAACAGCAGCCGCAGTTATTATAAATATAAATAAAGATATAATAATTCACACTATTAAGAAAAGAATATATATAAAATCAACAAACAATATTAACCTTAAATCCTTTACAATGACTGCCTTGAGTCTAGAACCCATTGATATCAGTAAAAGCTGTGTTTCCTCCTTTGCCACGTCTTTACCTTCAGTTGCTGCATGCTTGCGGGTCTCTCTGTGGGTCTCCTTGTCTTCAGTTTTGTGTTCTAATTGAAAAACATGCTCTACTGCATTGAGATTCTGTGACTGACTTGGCCATTGATGGTTCATGTGAAGCCCCATTTGATCAGTTTTGCAGCATTTGGCTGAATCTGAGCTAAGAGTATAGCGCTGTACCCCCCCACAACATCGCCTCCACCATGTTTTGGGAAACAGGTGGAAACACCACGACCTGTTAAGATGGTGTGGTGTGCATTGGATCATGGACTGTTTCTTTCCTTCTTCATAAGATTGTGATTTGTTTTTTCATTCATTTTAATTGTCCTCTGAGATCTTGCACTTCTTTAGTTATTGTTGAGCTGGCCAATGAATTCCTGTTTTTTTACAAAACATATCACAATGATAATTTGTCCACTCCTAAAGTTTTTCTCATCTCTCTGGTAGGTTTTGTGTGATTTATCAGTATAGTGATAGCATCCTTCGCTTGCATCAACATATCTTAGACCTCACTGAGATTTCCAGTCAAAAGCTGACAAATGCTAGTTCGAGCAACTCCACGTTTTATCTGTTAAATCTGTCGTGAAAATAAAGAGGATAGAGGCTAATTGTCCAATTATTTTTGACACATATTGAATTGTTTTCTTTATAATCCACACTGGTGGTATACAAAGGGAAAATTACAAAAACTGTGCCACTGGCATACTTAAGGTGTTAACAAACCCAACATGTACTGCTTTTCAATCAGTCTGTTTGTGAGGACAGATGTATGAAACTGCACAGCTCACAGTGAAGTTTGAAATTCTGTAACGTAGTGTGGTCTTCATCATGCAAGATGCTGTTATTTCCCCTCAAAAGACTGAGATCAAAGTACAGTAGGTGCAAACAAGCACCCCGTCATGGTTTCAGTTGCATTTAACCAGTCATAAAAGACAGCGATAAAAATTAATTTAAAGGAAAAATAAATACAGTCTTGTGTGTAATACAACCTAATGGGCATCTTTGTTTGTGTGATCATATTCCACATCAATATTACCCACTTCAAGTTACATAGGCAAATCAAATCCCATGCACAATTGCTGTTCATTGCCTGCTGTAAAATGTAGAGCAGTGTACACTAACCAAACAGGTTACTATTGTTAAAGTCTCTGTAATATCAACTGGAAAGAAAGTCCGACAGAAAGCTGGACATCTGTGTGGACAGTTGCTTAAATATATATGTAAGAAAAAACAAACAGGAAAAAAGAAAGCTATGCCAAGAACACAAACTGTTCTGGAAGCAAGCAATGGTCCAGCACTTTATAAAGATGGGTTTTTTTTGTTTAGTTTAGTTTTTTGTCACCCTCTTGTATTTCTCTATCTCTGTTTTCTTTCTCTCACACACATACAGGGAATTTAGATCTAAGTAAATTCTGCTTCTAATTAACAAGCAATTTATTTACTGCAAAGCAGAATACTCTCATTAGCATAATAATGGCAAAAGGGAGTCTCAGAAGGGTTTGTTTTAAACATCTTGTCGAGTATCCCAAAAAAATTTTTTTTTAAATAAATTAAAAAAAAGAAAGAAAAGAAACTGGTTGGAACCAATACCCTGACTAAACGTGATCACATTCTTCAACTCACTGAAACCACTAAAATAATGTGGAGCAAGCCTTTAATACTGTGCTCAACAAAGTGGACTTCTGTGTTTAATGAGGTATAATACTAATAATCCTTAATTTTGGATTTCATCAAGTGCCTTTAATTTCTAGTAGATCATAACCCCATCTCATATTTAATCTACAGTACATTTCAAATTAAGACTGTACTGTAAACTGTAAATTGTGTAAACTGCCTTTGTTCTAGTGGTTTAGAGAATTTCATTCTCACTTGTGAAGGTCTTTCAACAACTTCCTGCAAAGAATGGAGGAGCTAGCTTCTGTTAAACATGTGCAATCAAAAACGTGTAGTAATTTCTCCATGGGGGTGCAACATGCAGCTAAGCTCAGTGATTGGTTGATGATGAATCTGAGATTTTTTTTTACTATTTACATTTACATTTACATTTAATTTTTTTTTTTTTTTTTTTTACCTTAATCTTGACCCAGTTATGGCAACAATAAAATCAGGTCATCTAGGGGTCACTGGCCATCTTTTGTGCAAATTAGGGATGAATCAGGCTGGTAGTTTTGCTGTAATATTGTTAACAAACAGAGATAATCATACCAAAAGCAATACCCTGTTCCCCCCCTTCCGGGGGTGGGGTAAATATTGTTAAGTACTAACAATGCTAGCTAATTAATTTATTTGTCACAGCATAGCAAAAATATGCTGTATACTCTTGAGAAATGTGAGGAAGGCTTAAAAAAAAACATACTGCCAAAGACAATAATTTATAATCCATAATGAAAACTAATGCCAAACCACATTTCAGAGAGTCAGACCTTGAGGGAGCTTGAGGGAGAAGGCCTGGTAGCGTTGGATGCAGCCCAAACAGTCAACATGGGCCCACTCTCTTGTGGGCGCTCCACCTACAGAAGGCACCGTCAGGCTCAGGTGCAAAGTGTGTTGAGCAGAAGGCAAGGGCAAAGGCCCTGGTGGTCCAACGTCCGGCTGTTACAATGAGCTCTTGGGACATGGAATGTCACCCCACTGTTGGAGAAAGAGGCTGAACTCGTGCATGAGGTTGAGAGATACTGACTAGACATAGTCAGGCTCACCTCACATGGCTCGGGTTCTGGAACCAGTGTCCTGGAGAGGGGCTGGACTCTGGAGTTGCCCTCAGTGAGAAGTAAGTATGGGTGGGTGTACTTGTATCCCCCAGTTTGCTGCCTATACATTGGGGTTTTCTTCGTTGGATGAGAGGATTGTGCTTACCAGTTAGGGGAATGGGTCCTGACTGTCATTTGCATGCCTCACCTGGGGACTTCATTGTCATACTAAGAGACTTTAATCTGCTCTGTTATTGAACTCTGTGCTAAACACAGTTTTCCCATAATGAACATTTCTAATACAACAAAGGTGTCAAAGGAAGCTTGACAGACCTGACACACCCAAATGTATAGTGAAGGTGCACTGGGAGTGTCTGACAGAGTCTGTGAGATCTTCAATTCCAACCCCAGCAGGACTTTGAGAGAATTCCAAGGGAGGCTGGGGACATTGAGTCAGAATTAAAATGGACTGGTTTCAGCACCTCAGTTGCTGAGGTATCTTTACACAGCTGTAGCCACAAGGTTTTTGGTGCATGCTGTGGTGTAAATCCCTGAACCACATGGTGGACACCAGAGAAAAAGCAAAATGTCAGGCTGAAGGAGGAGTCCTATTGGGCTTAGTTAGTCTGTGGGACTCCAGAGCCAGGGTACTGGAGAGGAGAGTCCGTCCATTAGTTGAACTTTAGATTCAGGAGTTTTTGTCCTGCTCGTGTTATACTGGACAAGCTCTTTATCCTCTCAAGCATATTCAAGGGTGCATGGCAGTTTGCTCCTCCAGTCTACATATGCTTTGTGGAAATGGATAAGGCATTTGACCGTGTTCCTCGGTGGACCCTGTGGGGTGAACATGGGGTATCTATGGGTTGTTGGGTTGTTACTTCACCAGGGCTGCTCTTTGTCATCTATTCATAATTTTTATAGACAGAATTTCTAGATGTAACCAAGTGATGGAAAGCTTCCACTTTGGTAGTCTCAGAAAGTTATCTCTGCTTTTTGTGGATGATGTGGCTCTGTTGGCTTCATCAGGTGGCAGCCTCCAACTCACACTGGAGTGGTGTGCTGCCAAGTGTGAAGCAGCGGGAATGAGTACCTCCAATTCTGAGGCCACGATTCTCACCCAGAACAGGGTGGAGTGCTCACTCCAGATCAGGGATGAACTGTTGTTCCAAGTGGAGGAGTTTACGTATCTAGGACTTTTGTCCATGATCGCGGGGTTTATGTTCCAGAGACCCACGCTATAGGTGAAAATCTGGGAAGTAGCGGTGTTATATTTATTTTATTATTTATATACATTTTAAGGCTTTATAAACCCTTCCCACACTACTATAAACCTTTCCCACTCTTGTACTACAACTTGAATGATGAAGATGATGAATTATGTAGCATTACAGCTCTTCCAAAGGCACCTGAAGTGGTGCTTCATCAGATGGTGCCATAACTTCTATTTCTGCTAAAGGAATAGGTGTAACTGATCTCTTCTTCCAAGTGATGAACATAGTTATGGGGAGTTATAAAAATACCTATATACTGCAAAATCTCGTGATATAGCAAAAATTCCACAATACAGAATTAGATATGTTTTTTAAAAAAGACTCCACGATACAGTGAAGCCGAAATAAGTGAAACATGATATAGCGAGGAACGACTGTATGCCTCTTCAAGCAGTGGGTCTTTGTTATGAGTTAGTAAAATTATAGAGTAAAGCATGCAGAGCTGGCATTTTTGAAATCTCAGATTTCCACAACATACAAATACACATATTGTGCACTGGTATTTTTCATTACCAAGCCTCACCTCTCCATACTCTGTTCGTTTTAATACCCCTGATTTTAGTTCAGGTTTCCACAGTGGATGACAGAAACAGGGCTGGCATACATTTCAGTGTATGTGAAATGAAGGAAGAAAGAGACTTCAATAGATGCCATGTTTGGAATAATTACACTAAGCCCACAAATTGCTCAGGGCCTGACTTTCAGTAAGGCGACAGGACATTGTGGTCAATTTGGAAAGCAATTACAGTTCTTATTCTCCAGTTTGTTTCTTTGCTTTTTACAGCTCTCACATTTGGAAAACAAGATAAATAATGAAACATAAAATATATATAATACATAAACTATAAAAATAGTCTCTCACACACACACACACACACACACACACACAAACACACATTTATATATATATATATATATATATATATATATATATATCTTTTTTTTTTTTTAGACATTTCTTGGGGATTATCAAATTGGCTTTTCCTCATTTTAATGGGATTTCTTAACCATTTTTCATGTTCACTTCTCTCACAAATGTTCCATCCACTGCTCTTTAATTTACCCCCCCCCACCCCCCCCCCCACCCCTTACTTTTCTCTCCCTTATTTTCCATTGGTAACTTTTAATCATAATCTCACTACCTATGTCATATTCTCTCAATCAATCACTCCTTTTTTTCAATTCAGCCATAGTCAACAGATTACACTGGTATAAAAGTCTTAGAGCAATATTGTGTAGCAGGATGATGATGTATATTCTGGGACAACCTCTCTCCATCTACCAGGTGAAGGAGTGGACTGAGGGGATGAGATGTGCTGAGCCGGGTGCAAGCTGAAGGTGAAAGCCAGTCATCCTGAACTGTACAATTAAATCAGAACAGCAGCATGAATGGGCCGCTCCCCTGGAGGGCAAGAGATAAAAGAGGGTGGCCGCTCCGCTGGGGAAAAAAGACTTTATGGTTTATGGAGGTCTCACTAAATCACAGAGAAGCAGACAGTCTCAGTGTTTGACAGGCCCACCCTTCCCTCACCTTTAGCAGTCCCACTGTTCCTTCATCTGTCAAACACTGATGCTGCAACACAATACTTTGATGAAGCAATTCTCCAAAAAAATATCTCCCTGTGTACAAAACAAGAGCCAAATAGCTTTGTCCACAAAATAAATGAGTTGTATGATGAGAAGGTGTAAGAAAGTATAGGCTTAGCAAATAAAACAGCAAAACTGACATTTGAGACCAAAATGATTCAGCTGTTGTGTTTGTTTCTGCCTCGATTATACTCATACACAGGTGTGTGGCATGTTAGATTTCTTTGAAGTCTGCTTGAGGTCTGCCACTGGGGGGCACGCGCAGTTTGTGCATTGTAATGTAAAGGCTCTGCTGAGGAGTCTGCACGTACATACGTGATCACAAAAACAGGCAGGCTGTCTGATGATAAAAGTTACTTCATTCAGATCCAAGGGGACCCTAGCAGACTCACAGATGTGCAAATTATAAAAAGCCACTGACTGCTTTTTTATTGTCATTCTACATATGAAAAAAAAAAACACTGTAACTACATCATCTGCTGATGTTAATGGACTGAATCTGTCATTGCATACATAATTCAATGAGTCAAAATTACAGAATTTTAATGTTACAACCGTACTCGCTCTATCCCTAGCACCTTTCTCTGTCACACCAGCCCCACTGTATGTCTTCCGTTGCTACATCCATAAACCTTCTCTGTGGTCTTCCTCTTTACAGTTTTTCACAATTGTCAAGATACATTTCTTGAAACCATCCCTCCATGTCTAAACTGTAAACACAAAACTCAATTTTCAAATTACTTTCATAAAACCTCTGACTCTTCCTGCAAAATCAAACTACTGCCTCAAAACAGTTCAACTTTAAAACTTTACAACAACAAAAGTGCATACAGTATCTACTCCTCTTCCTCTCTGAATGTTTCTGTCTATAGTGAAAACTCAGCAACCAGGGCTCCTTGTACTGGCTTATATTGGTTTCTTCACCTCATTAGCCACATGTGTGATCAATTTTGAGTTGCTGTGTTTAAGTTGAGACACCTGTGCTTTCACTGAGTTTCACTTTTGCTACCTGTGCTTACCATTATGCAACCCAAGTACATCACAGTGCAAAATGTGTTTTAGTTGGTGAAAATGTGTTTGCAAGTTGTGTCTAACTAGGTGAAAAGTGCTTAAGGTTCTGTCAAAAAGGTGACCATTTCAATAAATGGGTTCAGGGCACTGGTTCAGACAACAGGGTTTAGTGTTTTGGCAATTGAGAAAAACTGTAACTCCTGCCTGGCAGCCATATTCAACATCCTTTGTCCAATGTGTCCAACATCTCTTCTCTGTACATGTCCAAACCATTTCAAGCATCTCTAACTTTGTGTCCAAAGTGTTTGACCTGGTCTGTCCCTCTGATAGACTCATTTCTAATCCTGTCCATTCTGGTTACTCCCAGAGAAAATCTTCAGCTCTGCCTCCTTTGTGTTAGTGCCAGTGTTTCCAAACCATACATCACAGCAGGTCTCACTACTGTCTTAATAATAGCTTTTAATATTCCACTCATCTATAACAACAATGTTATAACTGTACTTTGAGTAGTTACAGTGAGAATGACAGCAATGGCATATGTAAATTCTTAGTGACACACTTGATGCAAGGATATCAGAAAGAAATTTACACTGATGAAACGTGTAGTCTTTATAATATATTACAAATATAAATCACAAAGATTCATCTCATTAGTAATGTTCCTTTAGCATGCACATCATGTTCGGTTCTTTCAGCATCATCTCCTCTCTAACTTGACCCTAACTCAAGAGGAAAACCACTGTGGTCAAATTCATGCAATTCAAACATCTGTGAAATTGGGTTGGAAATGAGCTCCCTGTGTTGAACGAGGTGAAGTAAAAATCAACGCGGCATTGAGCAGTGTGTTCGATGGGGCTTAACGATAGCCTGGTCATTTGCAACCCGGCACACAGGAGAGCTGCATAGCAATTCTTACAGGTGAAGGAAAAAAAAAACCATGGCTGTGACTTATTACAAAATGGCCTGAGATTATGCTGTAATGCATGATCACCCTTTACATTAAAGTTTGCCGATTAGTAGCCAGTCTTCAGTTTAACTGAGAAGTATTTGTATAAGAGTGGCATTTTTCAAATGGAATCTCTTCATGGATGGATAGTGTGAAGTGACCTGTAAAATCCCTGTGGAAAAAAAAAAATGTAATACTTTGCTGAGGATCTGCATTCTAATCTTTCTACTCTCCTCCTCAAGTTCACATTTTAATCACAACAGTGATCAATAATAGAAAAAAAAACTATAAATCCTGTAGCCCTATCAGCCATCACTGTTTCCCTCTTTTTCAGTAGCATTGCTTTTTACGTTCTATTTGTTCCCAGAATGCACCAGGAGGTTTCCATTACCCCATTAAGCCTTGGTGGAGAGATAAGGCTGTGAACAAGCTCTCTTGAGCTCCCAAACACACACAGGCTACAAGCTCTCCCCATGGAGGCCCTCCTGTTGTCAGGACGTGTATAAACATACACATTTGGCCTCCTCTGTCTGGTTCTCTTAACGCGCGCGCGTGTGTGTGTGTGTGTGTGTGTGTGTGTGTGTGTGTGTGTGTGTGTGTGTGTGTGTGTGTGTGTGTGTGTGTGTTTTCATCCTGTGTCATCCTGTGTCGTCCTGTGTGGTCTCTCGTTCTCTAATCCTAGAGCTGTTGTTTATCTTTTTTATTGCTCCTTCTGTTGCCATGCCCTTAAGTTCTGTTTCAGTTCACACAGACATTTTGAAGAGAAGCTGAAAAATAAAATAGCAATGCATTACTTTAACTTTTACAACTTATCTCTAGAAACACAA
This sequence comes from Archocentrus centrarchus, assembly GCF_007364275.1. Taxonomy (NCBI): domain Eukaryota; kingdom Metazoa; phylum Chordata; class Actinopteri; order Cichliformes; family Cichlidae; genus Archocentrus; species Archocentrus centrarchus. The sequence continues at coordinate 10,099,759 of NC_044365.1, read as the reverse complement.
AGTTAATTGCCATTTCCCACAAGAACACACAGTCTATGTAGCAAGTAATATTTCCTATTTTCTATTTAATTATTACAATTTGTAAAAATTGTATTTTTGAAGGCTGGATTGCTGCCAAAATTCAAGTTACCTGGTACCTAAATTGCAGAGTAACATTCAGATTTTAAAAGTGCCTTCATTGCTTGTTTTTTCAGTGTGAAATCTGTGAAATAATAAACACACAGTTTAATATATCAGTGTTCAGCAGCAGTTTTCACTTCTCCTAAGAACAATTTGCAGCTAAGCAAAACAGACCACTGTTTATGTTTTTGTTTTTTAAATTGCAAGAAAGTGTTTGTGTTTTAGATGCTGTCTTAAATTCTGTCACAGCTAGAATCCAGCCAGAATCAGCTGACACTCTTCAGGTATTGTCTGTGAAACCAGCTAGCATTAAAGAAGTCTTGCATTTTATATTGGGAAAGACATGATACTCCATCAAAAAGCAAATTTTTTCTCAGATGCAGGAGATCCCAGTATCAAAGAGATTGTGGTCCTTTTCTTTTTCACTTATTTTGTGACTTTATTATCCTGACTAGTCGACCATAGAAAAATGTGAAGGTGTTGAAATTTAGAAGTAGGCAATACAAGCAATCAGAAGATAAATGTGCACCGTGCAACTTTTTTCATGTATTAGACAGTTCGAGCTAGATTACTGTATGTAACAAAATACTGTCTATAGTGAATAAGGCTGCTAATTCATCCAAACTCACGGTGCAGATCTGCTAACTTAGCTTGTCAAATTATATTATCAGCTAATGTTACAAACTAACCACTGCCAGAATGCCAAGTGAGTTTGTCAAGATATATAGCATATGGTACGCATAACAGTGCAACATAAATGCACAGCAGTCTTGGCTGTTTCATCCCTGATTTGCTTAGTTGGCACATGTGGTGTTTTTTTGTTGTACATAATTTTTCTCCCAAAGGATTGGCATTGATGTGCGCATAATGTACACAGAAACTGTACTAGTATAAACAGCTCTATTCAGTTTAGAGGAAAAAAAAAACAAAACGGATGACGTCATCACATTTTTGGAATAATAATGTAGCAGCCATTTTCCAAAAGACACTTTACAAATCTCTGAGCAGACGAATTCAGGGAATTAAACAAACTCGACACTCAAATTAGTTTTTCAATAAAACTGCAAAATAACAAGGAGCAACAACTATGTTTGCAGGAGAGCAGAATTCAAATAGCAAAGACAAAGCATTTAACAGCATGACATCCCTTCAGGCAATTTGCTTGTGTGTTTTTGTGTGTGTCTGTGTGCATGTTTAAGTTGGGCCCCCATGGCTGTTCTAAAATGTGTGTCTGTGTGTGTGTCTGCATCAGTGTAGATCCCCATGGTGACTCATGGGGATAAGTGGCAGTGGGCTGCTGAGGGGCACAAATGGATGGTAAGATATGCTCCTAGTCAGAAGGAGTGGAGGAGATAGACAGTGGTAATTGCCAGCTCACAGAGGAAGATGGACATTAACTAAAGGAAGGCCTCATCATTAAGCCTTTAAATGTGTGCGGGTGGGAGCTTAAGAAAAGGATGGGGACGGAGAAACCAGCATAAAGGGGTGGGGGACTGGAAGAGATTGTAAACCAACACCAAAAGTTTCTCCAAATGAGTTTCAGGGTAAAACATTTTTCCCTGGTCATGATGAAAACTCACAGAGGAGTGCCATTAAGGAGAAGAACAATGAAGAGGAAGGGCTCACTATGGGGAGATGAGGAAGGACATGATAAGCACTGTTGGTGAGAGACCCAAAGAAGTCAATATATACAGCAATTCACCAAATACCCAACTGACTCAATTATAGAGAACCATTACTGGAAGTAGTCAGGCCTGAGGTGAGCAACATAAATTTCAGAAGCCGCCAGACCTCACAGTAAGATGTGAAGAGACTGAAGGTGCCCTGCAGCTGGCAGCTCAGATATATAACTGGGGAGGTGAAGTTGAATTTAAAGTTAGGACAGGAAATATGGCACTTCAGCTAGCACATTTCCTCTTCCTGGATGTGTTAGGTCCCTGTGTAAATTACTGAGTGGAGTACTACTGCTGGAAAGGTTGAGGATTCTATTCCAGCTGGGCCATCATTTAGCAGAAATATTCGATTTATGTATATTTAAACATTTTCTCATTTTGGCTCCACTTGCCAAACAGCACATCATTTTAGTGGGTTTTCCCAAAACATGCATAATGAGACCATTTCAAGGACGATGCTGCTGACAAGTGGCGTTTCAGGTTCAAAAGCACTGTGTCTGAAACACAATTTTAGCATACTCACTGTTCATACATTCTTGGGAATGTAAAGAGAAACCAAATAAGACTCATCAAAGGTTGTAAGCAGGCTATGCTGGAGGTTATTTTAGAAAAAAAGGAGACAGTTTGGTTGTTTTAGAGGCACTGACAGTTCAAGGCAAAAAGCTTTTGGGTGCTTATTCCCAAATGTGCTTGTATACTAGAATCCTGTGGGGAAAAAAAACAAATCCTGAAAACTGTTTTCACAAGAATCTATGCAGCCCTGTGAAAATTAAGTACACCCTTACTACTTCCATAGAAATTAAAAGAGTAAGTACCAGCTAGGCACTGTTAATCACATGCATTTGATTAACTGATTGTCAGCAAGTGGGACCACCCCAAGACAAACAGAGATTTTGATCTGGAGAATTTAGATTTTGGCATTCTTCCCACAATGCCACAATCTTCCTGGGTGTGGGTGTCCCAGTACGTTCACCCCAAGGTCAGCAATTATAAAAAAAATCCAAGAGCTATAGTTCAGACTCTTTAGGCATCAGTTCAAGTTCATGACAGTATAATCAGAAAAAGACTGAACTGAAAGGGTTGCCAGGAGAAAGCCTCTTCTCTCTAAAAAGAACAAGGCAGCAAAATTTCACCTGAACAAACCAGAAGACTTCTGGAGCAAGGGTGTGATGGAGAAAGGGGTGATGACTTGGCTTTGCCATTGGACCTGGGCGCCTTGCAGGCCTTGAGCTGATCATGAACTCCTCTGTATACCAAAATATTCTAAAGTCAAATGTGAGGCCATCTGTCTGACAGCAAAAGCTTGGCCCAAATTGGGTCGTGCAACAGGACAGTGATTCCAAGTACACCAGAAAATCTGCAACAGTATGGCTGAAAAAGAAAAGAATCAAAGGGCTGGGCAGGCCCAGTCAAAGTCCAGACCTCAACCTGACTGAAATACTATCAAGAGGAGTGGGCCAAAATTCCTCCAGAACAACGGTGAAAGACTCATAAAGTCATCCAGAAAACAATCACTGCAAATTAATGCTGCTAAAAGTGGTTCTATAAACTCCTGAATCATGGGTTATACTTCATTATTCACAGGACTGCATAGAGAGCTGCGAAAGCTTACTCTAAATAATGTTTGTACTAATAATTGAACCAAAACATAACCTTATGTCTAGGTAACCATGCTTCTCCTTTCAAATTATTTTTCAACATGGAAATGTTTTATTTGTCCAGATGGTTTAAATCGGGCCAAAGTCGACATTCGTGGACACGTATAGTGTAATGAAAGTAGAAATGTTAAAAAAAAAAAAATCCAATGAAAAGTGATTTCCAAATGGTCCAGTCAAATGTTACATGCCACCCTGTGTTTAAGATGATTTAGTAGCAGGTTCCTGTGATTGTAGTTGGCTGACCTCAGCGGAAGTGAGGCAGCGGTCCTCTGTGACACTTTAGCTGTAGACTGATTAACTGATGGATGACTGAGGAGATGGAGCCGACTGATACAGATGAAAGGTGTAATGGCTCCAACCACAACAGGAAAGCCAGCCAACAAAGAAAATAGATCCTGTGGATTACAGTCACAAACAGATGATATCACTTTTAGTGTTTGGAAGTGTCTTCTATTATGGTACGACAAGCCTCAAAAAATAGTTAGATGTCAAAATTGCATGACTGTCTGCTGACCTGTGAAACACTCTGATACTCTGCATTAATATGCTCCTGCCGGAAGCACCTTTGACCTCAACTGGAAATCTTTTTTTGTTTTTTTGTGTTTTATTTTTATTTTAGCAACATTTTGATAACCTTCAAAAATGTCTCCATGAGAGAAGAAGCTAAGGACAAAAAATTGCTTATTAAACTGTCTGTCTCAGTCATGTGATGTGGCCAAAACATTTCCAGTGCTTAGAGATTCTATTCAATCTTGATGAAAAGAGGAAAGGATGAAAAGACACAGTTTAGTCCTTAACTTTGTGCGAACACTTGGTAAGCGTGAGCGCATCATTTTAGAGCAATTAACCCTCACTTGACACTGGGCTCTACTGGTCATTTATTCTCTTAACTTTTGCAGCTTAGTTTTTTCTGAAAGCCTCACACTTGTTTGAAGGGTAATGCATGGTCAGGTAGGGGCAGTTGTGTGCAGAGTCCATTAACTTAGCGGGACCTGTAGGACAGGCATTTCGATGGAGGCTCTTCACCTTGACCATACAGTTCACTCCCAATGGGCAGCAATGCTGAATCCACAAAGGTAAAATTTCTACGTCTGCCCTATGTGCTAAAATTATCCATCATATATCCCCAGTGGCTGCTTGCTGCTTGGCACTACAGATTTCATACAAAGACAGACAAGGTTAGAAGTCAAACCTCACATTTTAATTATAGGTTGTGTAAGCCACTCTCGAGAGCTGCTTTTGTAAGCAGAGAGTTGCCTTTGTAAGCAGAAACCAATCTCTCTTCTAAGTTTAACACAGTCAACCAGAATGAAATCATGAAATAGGAGCTCTCTTAAAATCCAATTCTCAGCCCTGTAGGTCTGCAACATGGTTCTGAAAGGTTTGCAGCTTGCAGCAGCTGTTATCAGCTTCAAGTAATACCAGCAAAGATAATGTAAAATGGAGAAAATTAAGGAAACAAAGAAACAAAATAAAAAACGTTCTTTTTTTTTCACAAACAAATTTCTACCCATCCTATTTCCTGCAGAGTGTCACATAAAAGGATTTGACATGAGATTTGACATGTGTATTTAGCAGCTACTGTTTGGAAAATGGATGCACTGATACAGCAATTTCCAGTTCTAATACAATACTTCAGATATCTGTCAATACACAGTACTGATCTGATACCAGTGTGAAATTAATAAGCTGTATTTTGCACTCTGTGAAAGAGACTGAACATTTTTTTATGTAGGGCAACATCAGGCTTGCGTTTAACACTGCACTCCGACCTTTGTAAATTAAAATGTAACAAACAAACAGATCTTAGAACATAAACCTATAAAATTACTAAACTGGTATTTATTAATTTTTAAAAAATGTATTTACATTATTCACTTCATTTATTTGCATTGGTTTCAATTCAGCTCAGAATTAGAGTCTTTACTGCATACCTCTGTTATGTATTGTTATTCTAGTTTCTCCTTTCCCTCTGCTCTCTGTCTCACTGTCAACACACCTTTTCACATGCACCTGCTGCATGTAAATAAATCCCTCCCAACATAATGACACTGTGTGAGAGAGAAGCCGTTGGGAAAAGTGTCATTGTCTGAGGTTTTCAGTCATTTTGATTCACCTGATCGCGGTTTGCAGCTAAGTCAGAAGCTACTGCAAACATACAATAGAACAGTTGTTAGAATTGTAGGCATGAAAAACCTCCAACCTGGTTTCCATGCTATGGTAGCTCTACCACCAGCCACTGGTGCATGTCTCCTTGCGCTTGGCACAATACGCACAGAACCCACACCAAACTGAATTTTATACATTGGCCCCACAGACCAGTCTGTAGTCAGTGAGAACCAATCTAGCTTTTCAAGTCAGGATCCGATCTCACTAGCCTGTGAATATGAGTTGCTGATTTTGGGAATGATCATTAGTTACACAAAGTCCAAGCACACAGCCAGTCCCATGCGATTAAGGCTAAAGAACAAGAGAAAAAATATTTCAAAGTCAGGTTCTTTACTGGCAAGTCAGAAATAGAAATGCTTTCATGCTGCCTCTAGATACCATACTCAAGTTACAGTTGATCCATGCTGTTAGCAAAAATAAGCTGGAGAGAATTAGATTGCTCAGTAGCAGGTGAAACCCATCCAGCACCTGAAGTTGTGGGTGGTACAAACAAAAACAAAAAATTTGAAGACAAGACACAGGATTCCTGCCGAAATGGCTGCCAAAGATGCACGCACGCACGCACAAAATAACAAAAAAAACCAAAACAAAAACAAATGCACTAGGCAGCTAAGAGGCCTGGTTCTCCAAGCCTTTAAAGAAAAAACCTGGGTTGTCTCAAAGGGGGTTTGAGCAGCAGCAGCAGCAGCCTGGAAATACAGAACAGCTCAGAGAGGCATGAAGAGGAAAGTTTGGCAAGACAATGAGATTAAAGTATTGTGTGAGAGTTTGAACATATAGTATGTAAGTAAATCTCTATCTGCAAGCATACAACTGTGCCAATGTGAGTGTGTGACAGGGAGGACAGAGAAAGATGTGATTCAAGTCTGGGTAAGAGCCCGTGAGTGGTACTGTAGGTATGGGAGAGTGGGAGACAAACAGAGCACAGTGCAGCACCCTGAACCCCTCATCAGCTTTAATTAACTGCCAGGACATCAAATCTACACTACCAATGTGTGTGTGTGTGTGTGTGTGTTGTGTCTATGTGACTTAGAGAGGGGGCATGTGTGTAACCATCATTAAATGAAGAGGAGGTAAAGAAACAGCAGTTTTCCCCTTTTAGTAGTCCAGTGATGTGTGTCATCATTAAGAGTAGTTGCACAGAAATCTGACCTGGGACTCTCATTAATTTAATTTTTTTTTTACTATGACTTATCAGTAATAGCTGGTATAATGGCTTAGCTATCAGGCCTGTAACCCACAAATGTAGTGTCAAGAAGCACTGTGCTCTCCAGTTAGAGTAAGGACACGTGTCATAAATCAGTTTGAAAAGAATAAGATCCTTTATTAGAGCCAACGTTTCTCCACTTTGGTAAATTCTTTGTCCTGTTCAGGCTAGATTCTTCTCATCGTTATACAGCTCATAAATACACCGTCTTCCACTGCTGTAATATTCATCACTGTTGTATGATATTGTAAAACCAGTCAGCTCTGTCACGACATACATTACAGCTGGAAGTTTACAGTTTGTGTGGAAACTAGATTAAAGTGAAGATTCAGCACTGAAAAATAGAGCAATTAATCAGCCAGGCTGATGCAGTAGTTAAGATAAGAGTCTGTGAATATGCACATGGATAAAAACAAAAAAGTGCAGCGCAGAGATGCTCCGTACCTCACTCAGACATTGGCATACACAAGCTCCAATCATGTAGCTATAGATGATGAAAAGTAAGAGATTCTTCATCAAGAAGTAGTGATAAGTGAATTGAATCATGACCCAGAGGATCATTGCCCAGGGCATCACGCTGCCTTTACCAGCTTAAGTTAATCTCATAGCACATCCTGTTTTCTTATCTTCCACAATTTACCTGGTAGTCTATATGATATAAAAAAATATATATATCAATGTGATCCACTAGACCAGCCCACCATCTTCAGTTGCTTAATTTTCCATATTAATGCTCACATGCCACACTGACCCGTCTGGGGTAAGGTGAGTAAGCTGTGATATACTGTTTGCCTTCTCTATCAATATTCAGGGTTTCAGCAGTTTGTGTTACAATAAATGTTCAAAAGGATTAGACAACACAGACTCCCCACACACACACTCCCCGTGGGGTTCACTGAGTTCTGGGCGCCTTAATTATCATCACTGGTTCACAGTTTGGTTTTCATACACTTTGCCACTTCACTTATTATTTAGAATACTTTTTGCATGTTTCAATTATATAGTGAAGAACATTCATACTTTTCATGAGCTTCAAAGTCTTTTACTAACAAATAAATCAAATTTATGCAGAGTTGCACTGTACTGCCAAAACTTTTGGCCATGAAAGTAGTTTTCCTTTCTTGAACCAGTTTTGGTAATACACATACAATAAAAACAATCTACAAAGACCTGTCATGTTGAAGACACTCTGAGCCAATTTGGCCCTTATTATATTTGCTCTGATCCTTATCTTTGTCTGCTTTCTCTGCTTCTGCTATTAGCTTTAATAACTGATTTGTTCCTATTATGCCTCCGCCCTTTACAGGTACCTCTATAACATATAACATTATAATGAGTATACTTCAACTGTCAGTGGTTTTAATGTTGTGGGTTAGTAGTGTTTTTACAGTTACAAATTTCAGATTTCCATAAAGAACCGCTCAGACCACTGTGTGCATTACAGTTCTTTTAAACATGTTATGTGTAAAACTATTAGCGTCTGCCAATGTGTATCAGATTTTTCCCCCCCAAACAAACAACTACAATATTCTAGGCTACACTCAAAAATTCACACACCAGAAAGCAAGTGTGTGAAAACTACAAGTTATAATAAAGCTTCTTTTCACCAGTGACTTACAAATCCACATTATATTGTGCAAAAACAAGCCAAACAACATAGTGGGAATTCATTGCAGATCAACCTACTTAAGGCTACAAATTGAAAGAAAACTTCTGAAAATCTCACATAGTTACTGCCCTATGCACACAGTATAGGGAAACAAACCTAGTTAGTTAATCCCTTTTTTTAATTAAAGGTTTTCTATCCTTCCGGCTATAGCTGTGCAGAATAATGCACACGTGATACTATATCAAAAAATTCTATATCCATGACCTGCTCATCTGCACACAAATACAGAAAGTAGTTAGAGCCAATTTGCCTAATCAGGACTGAGAGAAAACAGAGGGATAGAGAGAGAAATACAATAAAGTGATAGCACTGAGGCAAATGTAACATCAATCAACAATGAGATTAAATGCCTTTGATCTAACGAGGAATCAGTATCTCATAGCCCAACTCACAAAGTGCAAATAACAAGCAGCAAGGAAGAATGAACAAAGATATCACAGTCACCACAATCTGCTGCAGAATTTAAATCTTTTATTCTTGTTTCACAACTTAGATTTAAGGTATTTATTTATTTAATAAAAAGTCTTTTTTTTATTCAGGTCCCTAGAGGAAGGTTTTATATCCTTTAAACTTGTTGTTTAATTGCAGCTATTTAGCAGTCCCATCACAAGACTGTTCTTGGGCAGCTGAGTCTAAAACATGCCGCTGAGGAAAAGTTAAAATGCAAAACCAATAAAAACCATCCAGATCAAAATCCTACCAGGAAAATCACTGCAAAGGACATCGGAGTTCAAACTTTAGAACGCGTGGGTGTTGCTGTGTACAAATACTTTCTGCCACTGCAGTGTTTTACATTTTCTACTTTCAACTAGGCCATTTATAACTGCTGTTTGCTATGGACATGTTCATAGCCATGCATCCTAGAAAATATGGCAAGAACAGTCCTGTCTTTACTCATTCTACCCATAAACCACTGAGCATACCTGTTACACTGCTTTGTTGTGATGCAACATTTTTCAACATCAAATACTCTACATAAACAGTGTGCTCTTTTTTTAGTGGTCCTAAGTCAACCTCATATGGTTCCAAACTCTTTGAGCCAATCATGGACAGGAATAACAAAAGGGTCATCTCTGTGGGCATCGGCATAGTGACTGTTGCCATGCCAGCAATGAGCTGCTTTCTTGCCGAGCTCACTGGTGCCTATGGTCTTTGCTGTGGTGTTGTGCAAATGCACGCATGTCACTCATCCAAGTGCAACAGTAAATGTGTTTGTTTTGCCTGCTGTATTAAACTGCAATATGTCATGCATCTATAAAAAAACTGCTGAAGGAAGGTTATGTATGTGCATGGCTTTGAATCCATGAAATGCTGAGGTCAATACCCACGCAGCACTGGATGTCACTAGCTTAAGCCAAGAAGTGTCTCCCTCCTCCTTTTGACACTACTTGACACTGGAGGGATAACAGACACCAGTACACAAGAACACGGGGGGGGCACATACACAGAATAGCACAGACAAGAACACCTCCTTTCTTTATATGACAGTTCCAATATATATATGTGTGTGTATATATATATATATATATATATATATATATATATATATATATATATATATATACAGTATATGAACTGTATACAATAGGCTCCACCTGCACCCCCAACCTGGATGGATGGATGGATGGATGGATATAAAATACAGTATTGCATGAAATGAGTATGAATGTTGAACTGAAGGTGTGCAAATGACTGAAAACCACTACCTCAGAAAAGTGTGGGTGGAACGTCTGACAAGTGTTGCTGGCACACTGATAACTTATATCTACAATTTGTAGCTTTGAGTAACTGGAATAGTTTCACAGTCATTCACTCGCAGCATCACTCAGACTCTCAAACTCTTAGAAGTTGTGTTTCCATACTACTCAAGAGCATTTTTTAAATTATTATTTAATGGGAATATAATTCACTCACAGATTATGTTTGTGGTCACAAATACCTAAGAAATTAAGACAGCTTTGCCCATTATGTTCTCGCTTTCCTGTGTTTTTCATTTTCATCTATTACATGAGGCAGCACTTACAGTATCACTCTGGTTACCAAGAAAATGGAAGAGAAACTCTAAGGTGGTTGACTGTTATTGCCCAAGGCCTTTTGTAGTGTTGCTGTTTGTATTTTGTGTTGCAGGTGTTCCTGTGTGGAGATGCAGGGCATTATGGGAAATGCAGAACTCCTGGTCAGTGTTTCGCAGGACTATTTAAACCCAGGCTTCCATGGATTCGGGGCCCACTGCTGCTCTGCTCCTGGTGCCTGTGATGTTTTGATGACAAGTACCCCGCTTGGTTCCTTTTGGTACTACAAACTCCCCACATCCAAAAACTGTAGTTGTTTAAACTGTCCAGTGTACTCAGACATACCTTTGAATACCACAAAACTAATGATCATTTAAGTTATTGTCCAAGAAATTTTACAACATGAATTATCCACACAACTTGAGCAATATCATGTGCGTATGTCTGTCTTCTCTTTCTTCCATCTTTCTCCATCTTTGAGGGTGAAGTATTCACACATGGAGATTAATAATCACTGTCTCAGGGAAATACAGCTGCTGTGCTGGTAGCAAGACAGATACCCAAGTTGCACGCTGAAAGCAGCTTTGGGGATCTCTGTGGAGTTCTATTTGAAACGTTGCATTTAGATTAGCTGCCACTTCAGAAAAAAGTCAGCTCTGTTTTACACGACTCCCCTTCTGTAGCTAAATGTTCAAGATAACAGCACAACTGCATATTTATTGACATTTGCAGACATGAACGCCTGAAAGATGAATGCCTGAAATAAATGAGAAGGAAGAAATGATGTGCGGCTCATGGAGTGACATTACTTTTTCTGATTTGTTGAGCAAGTATCTCGATGGCATCAGCCAAGAAGAATTCCAGGCTGCCTCACACGAATAATGAATTAGCCTGACATTTTTATGTAGGAAACTGCCATTCAAATTCAAAGACACAAAAGGATTTCTCCTGCTTTTTGTGCTCACACTGCCTAGCCTCAGTCTGCTCCCTTACTAACCAATGGAGAGAGAAAGGGGTCCCTCTGACACAGCAGCACTGTTCATTTCACTCTGTCCCTAGAAAAAAAAACACACCAAACAAAACAACAAAGTTTCTTAGTTGACAACTGTAAAATGAGCTGAAGAATTAGCTCTGCAAAGTAGTTAATTTAAAAGAAAATAAATGAGTGAATTTGGTGTGCTACATATAAATATTGCTGATAGCTATGAGGTATATTTTAATGATGTCCCATGCCTATTAAATAAAATGGAAATGGGAAGAACTGTGTGTGAATACAGTTCTTTTTCAGGGACAAAGTTGAAAGGCTTAACAGATCCACTACACAACTCCTGCCAACAATCATCACCATCCCTTTTCCTCTTTATCTTCTGCTGGTGGTGGTGGGGTGGAGGGTGGGATGCCAGCATCACTCTGCAGCCAGGTGGGTGGGTAATGATGGAGACAGAACGAAGACAGAGCAGAAGTGCAAGGTTAGGGAAAGAAAGTGAGAATGAGTGAGTGGGATGAATGAGGAATAAGGAGAGCATGACTAAGAGCAATGACGTGAAGGCAGGGTTCCAGCTGATTGGGAGGCAACAGCTATGAAAATGTCAGTGTCTGAGTGTGCAGGTGAGCATGTGAACATTAAGGACACTGAAGAAAGACCCAAGACTGTCATATATGAAGTATGTGATTGTATTACCATCCAGATGTTTGGTCACACTCAGAGTGTTATTGAATTTTGATGAAAAATCCTCAGATGCAGAAAATGGTTCAATTGCATCAAGAGTTAGAGGCATGTTTGATGGTGTCTGGATGGCATCTGGATGTACAGGCTGCATGTGGCATATTTTGCTCTCGCAATAAGATACATGAACTGGGCTTTATGAGTTTCTTTGGTCTCTATAGTGTAGTTTTAACTCGCATTCTCTAAATCCTCTTTCAGGGAATTCATTAGCATTGGACAGAGTCTGGAGGGCACATTGCCAAAGGTATAGATGTTATTTCAAACCCTCCATCCCAACAAGAAAATGTATTATTAAATCAATATAGTGGATTTTTACTCAGAGAATTGATTTCTCACTCTATTTCAAAAAGAGAGACTTGGTTTCATTTTTTTTGTTGGCTGTAAAGTATTTTAGCATTGATATTGTTTCCAAGATATTTTTAGTTCCCAGTTAAAGCCTCACCTTTAAAAGAGGTTCTAATTTGGACACTACAGCAAATACATAACTGTGAAGACTGCATGGAGGTATTTCCCCAGCTTAATGACCACAGTATGATTTAAACAGGTTTAAAGAGACCACCAGATTCAGTGGCCCAGTGTTTGAAATTAGCTTTAAAAGCAGCCTCTCTGGTAACAATGGAAAATACAATTTCTGGCACTTTGTGATGTCAAGGGGAAAGTATGGCAGCTAGTTAATGTCACCCTGTGCCTACAATGTTCAGATATGTCTTCAGGTATGTCTTAATTTAAACACACACTGCACCTGTACACATAGATGAACCATGTGTTTGAGTTATAAAGCTTCAAGGGATTTTGGAGTTGCTCCTGCATTTTAGGCTCATTTCCAAGCTGTCTCCACAGCAACACCCCAGATATGTGTCACCGACATTTGCCAACTGCTGCAAAGACACATCTGTTACAAGGAGGGAATGGTAACAATCATTTTGCAGACCACAGTCTGCATAGTCACAGCATTCATTCATCAAAGGCTAGGGAATTTCCCAAGGACAGCACTATTCTAATTTATTATGCATAAAGCCTGGAGGGCTTCATAGAAATAACTCAGTGCAGCTGCATCTGCAAGGTGGTGAACTTTGCCACATTCTGCCCGGCCATCTGCTTTAAGCATTTGAATTCAGTTCCATTAAAAGCTGTGAGAGTAATTTTTACTGTAATTAGAGTCACAGCACTCGGTAAGAAAGCCAAGTGTTCTTACAATCTTTGCCAGGAACAGCTCTGAGGGTGCTACGATATTAATATATAATAAAAATAAATAAAATAAGACAAACACTGCTGGTACAGCAGGTACGGCAGGTACGGCAGCTACTCAGCGCCAGTCTTCACACATTATTATAAGATAGTAGTTTTATGGCAGTCACAATGCAAAGAGACCACTTTTAGAGACACCACATTTTATAATGTGAGCATCACATGATTATGTTTGCTATCATTATTGATGCAATTATAAGTAATGGTATCAAACATTCATTTTTTACTTTAGCAAAAAGAAGGGGGGAAAGCACACACACAGTAATTAAACTTAAAATCCAAGTGTATGCGAGTAGAGAGAACCTGTAAACATAATTGCACCAAATTCAAGGAAAGAGTTACTTATCATTTACTGTATTATCACATATGTTATTAACATGATACCAATCTTTTAATTTTTAAAAATTGTCAGTCCTGGTGTATTGAGACAGCCTTAGCCTCAATTCCTGGCCTTAAAATACAGAGGTCAAGTCAAATACAAAAGTGACTGTTTCAAAGAGTCTGTCCCCTATGGCATCCTGCTTCTAATGTGTACTGGTCAAATAAATTTTTAAAAATGTAAACAAATGAAGAGGAGCAGTAAGAAGAACAGCAATTTTGCACTGTAAGCAGTGCATATTTTTTCCCCCAGCTTCTACCACACAGTTTCATGACCAACAGTCAGCTTTTTTGAGCCAGCTGTTTACCTTTGACCTTCAGGACTTTTCTCTCTATCCCCTGAGTCACCCCCCCCGAGCACTTTGATCATGTGCCAACCTGCCATTTGCCAAGCTGCCAAGCATACCGCCAGAGGCCCACCATCACCGCCTGCCCTTGGGTGATGGAATGATGCACAGACATAAGCCCCTGACGGGTGTCCTGTTACTGGGGTGAATTCATGAGGACAGCTTAGAGGCTCAGTAGAGCTGTGGTCCATTAGTGAAGTCCCAAGTCAGGGATGCATCTGAGCCATCACCATCATATAATCAGTACCCTGCCACCATGGACCTGGTTACACATTGCACATCAAAACAACCTCACAAACTTTAAATAACGCAAGTTGCAATGATGTGTTTGGTAGTCTCTACCTGCTTATCTTTCTCATTCTGACACAACCCCCTCTGGGACAGAGATGCAGGGTGAAGGAGAGGCAGAGGAGGGAGACTGATGATGAGGTGATATTATGATGTAGGAGGAGACAAAGTCATGAGGCAGGCAGAGACTGCGAGCTGCTGATCTCTTTAGAGAGATCTGAGATAGATTATGTGACAACGTTTCAACAAGAAGGGAAAGAAATTTATGATTGAGAACTGTCAGGGATGCATTTTACTCCTTAAAACTTAACATCGTTGCTTTGCAATATTATCCCAAACTCTGGTGAATGGCTTGAACCACACAGCACATGTTGCTTAGCAACTTTAGCTTATTTAACCAAGAGTCAGTAGCACAACAGTTTTAGATGAGGAGCTGTGGAAACAGTGGAAACAAGTACACTCTGGACGGTTACTACACACTGCTATTTAACGTTTAATCTGAAGTCCATCTGCTTTTGCCCACCTTTAACTTTCAAAGCATGCTGCATGAGGAATTTATCATGCATAGTAAGTCTCTTGTTATATTTAATTATTAATGCTTTTAGGTTTTTCATCATATCTAAACACAACAATTAATGTGATATATGTGCAAAACTTATATTTTTACAGGGATCACAAAGTACAGAATTGCAGCACCCATAATTTGCATTGCAGTGGACTTTTTTTTCCACAGGTATTCAAGTAAAAGGACAATTTATCAATTACACAAGTTAGTTCTTGTTTGAGCATTTTCTTTGTTGTTACATTTATATGACTGTGCTTTGTTTTGCAGTTGAACATTCAGTATGACAGAAGGTTGAGTAAAAGTCCTTGAAGCAAGTCTCATCTCTTGGCAGCCATTTTGGTAATGGCTCTGGGCAGTTATTTAATTTATAACTTGTCACCCGTACATAAAAAAATCCTTAATAAGTTTCGACACTTTGCCTCAAAGCAAGGTATGAAAAGCTTTTTACCCTACAACTTATTCCTCTATAATACATGGCCAAGGTTGATGCATGCATGACTCCTTTGGGAAGTTATTTTGATGCCTAATTTAAATAACCTTAATTTTTATTGGTCACCAAGATTTAAAAAAAAAAAAAAAAAACTACACATTGAGGCTGCAGCACATCCCAAATAATTGCAAATGTGTGCCATGAAATTGCCATCTCACTGCCTTTGGAATGGTTATGTGAGCCAGATTTGTGACCACTTGCAGTCAGCTGCTGTCTTCAAAGAGATTTTGGTGCACCAAAACAGAGGCAATGGCAATAAGACTGAATCGGTCCGCCTTCATTTTGCTATGAAGCTGTGATTAAATGTAGTCAAGTAGGTAAATGCATACAATCTGTTTGTAATAATATAGTTCTTACCTGTCATAAATCATTGGAAAGCTCTTACCATCTGTTCTACATACACAAAAATTCATATTGACAAGATACATTTAGAGTCCAGCCAGAACCCCACAGAGCTGAATCAGAAATTTACAAATTCCTCCACAAATACTCAACATAGCTGCTGCTATGTTCAGTTGGTGGTTGGCAACCACCAGCTGTCGAGTCCCCTGTTGCAAATAGACAATCACAGTTGCACCCATCAGTGCAGACTGACTTATATTAAATACAATGTGTTGGTAATCTGTCTGCATTTGTAAAATAGATGACAATTATTTGCAAACCTTTACCAAAAGGTGGCTACAGACCATGTCAGACCATGATTTTTTTGGTGACAGGTTGCTTCCCACAATGCAACCTGTCCAGTCACTTTAAATTCAGTTGCTGAATTAAAAAAATCAATGCAATCACTGGGCAACCACCAATTTTTCCTAGTTGCAAGGTCGTACTGTTTCCCTGTTGTCACCCTGCTTCCCAGTTTATGTTTTAGATCTTGCACCTGTCCAGCCCCAGTTTATGATGCATTCAGTTTCCCCTGTTTTGCCTTCAAGAAATTGCTTTTTATGTTCAGTCTTGCATATTGGGTCCAACCTTGCCTGCCACAGCATCATCATGACACTCAGTTTGCATCTTTGCCCAGCTGTGCTGCATCACATAAATAAATTCCATTACCAAAAGAAAATAATGAGTTTAAACAGAGCAGTTACATTTAAAGTATTTCTATTAAATTATTAAATTTGTGCTCATAGCATTAAAATGATCTGTGACAAGTTGTCCCTCTGGTGTTGCCATCTTGTCCTTTTCCCAGCCATACAAACACACACACACACACACACACACACACACACACACACACACACACACACACACACACACACACACACACACACACACATACACACACACACACATACGGTGAGGCAATTAGCTCACATCTACTAGCACCTGTCTGATCACTTAAAAAGCCAACAGATGGAAACAGTGCAGTGAATGTGTGATTTATTTTTTTTATTATTATAACTAACAAACAGTGAACATATTGTGACAGACTAGTATCGAACAGATGCATGGGAACACACATACACACAGACACGCGCACACACACACACACACACACACACACACACACACACACACACACACACACACACACACACACACACACACACACACACAGAGTTTAGTTTCAACTCAACAGTAAGGCCAGTGAAGCCAGATGCTGTCTTATTAAAGCCTCGGATTGTCCAACCCAGGCACTCTGACTCTCCCTCTTTGTCTCACACATCCAGCTCTCTGTACGTCTTTCATTTGCTCTCTGTTCTCCATTCCCGTCAGTACAGGCCATCTAATAACAAGAAGTGGAAAACAATAGCACTTTGAAACAGTAGACTGCTGTGCAATATGACTGATAACGTCTGCTCACACGCATACGTACACCCTGGGGATAGGAGATATGTGCCATTGCTTGTTTGACCTTGAATTGGTTTCATGTCATGTCTGTGCATAATGAAAGCTACTAATGCTGCTTCATGCCTTCAGGGAAGGAATGAGGGATTGACGAGGAGAAGGTGAACGCAAAGCTGAGGTTACTCCTCCACTGATGTGAGTGCAGGGTGATCACAGCTGACAAGACTTTAAGATGGTATGGAGGTTTTTAAAAGACTAAAAGGAATAGCAATTGGATCAGGGGACAAAGTGGAAACAAAATGGCACCAACAAGGCAAATACGAACATTTCTAACATTATTTTAAGCTATTCGTATTATGGGTCTAATGTAGTGTGCATGCTAATGCACACACAGTTCTGAAAAAATAAGTGCAAAATTGAAAGCATGCAAAGAACTTCATAATAGGCTCACAAGACATATATATATATATTCTACTCTGTTTGCAGAGTAGAATTAGGTAGGTATCTCAAAATATGCCAAAATATGACTTATGCAATTATGCTATTAGGCTAACGATATTGAAAACTCATAGTAAATAATCTCTATTTAAATGATACTATACTAGTACATCTTAATAAAAGTTGTTTATATTTAAACTGCTTTGTGTGTCCAAAGAAATCGCTGCCATGACTCTCTCTCTCTCACACACACACACACGCACACACACACACACACACACACACACACACACATATATATATATATATATATATATATATATATATATATATATATATATATATAGTTAAAAATTTATCTGTGAAAGAGTTTTGAGGTCTAGACCTCTGAAAAGGGAAGGAGGATCCTCTGTGAGTGAATTCAGCACCAAGGACAGAGGCAGAGTCAACATGGAGAATATAGTGAAATGAAGCTCATGTGTAAGTTCAAAAAGGAAGATCTGTAATCACTCATCTGTCTGCTTTACCAGGTGTTTGGCTGGTAGTCTATTCTTTGCATCACTTCCACTTTCCCATGCTGCCAAACTAAAGCTAACATCATTGCTCTAGCCCAGTCATCTTTCTGCCCATTTTCTTCAAGCCAATCAGCCTCCACTGTGCATACCTGTCATTCTCCCTTGCATGCAACCCACCTCCTTCCCAAATCCACTTCACCAAGTCACTAAGTGCTCCATTCAAGCCTCTATCTTTATCTTCACCACCAGCAGCATTCTTCCCGAATTCTTATCACTGCAGGGATTCCATTCGGCTTCAATGGGCCATCGGACTCTAATCGCCAAATAACTTAATTGAATTCTGTATTTCAATAAATCATGTTCAATTCCTCCTAATGATCTCTCCTTACCAAACTGGCTATGATGTATTATAGAAGCCTGAAAAGAGAAAGTTTACGCCAAGTTACCGTGCAGCCTCACACAAAGCTGGCAACTGCTCACCTGGAGTCAATATTCCCCAAAATGGATGCCAGTGGTTCAAGCTGTGGGATGGACACTCTGTGGGGCTCAGAGCAACTGCAGGAGAGTTGAGGCCCACCAGAAATAAAATGGGGAATGTAACTAAATTCAGTGAATATGATAACAGTAGTTTGTTTTCTGCTTAAATTGAAGGGGGTTTAACAAATGTATCACATTAACTACATAGGAATTAGAGGCATTTTATTGCATTTTTTATACTCTTTAAACAGAAAGTATAGCCCTGCACCCTTTAGAATTCATTATGCAGCAGTAACCTGATCAATAAACAGCTGTGTCCTTTCACTGGCAACTTTACATGCCTATGTCATAAGACTGTCTCCACCATATTTAACAGATGATGGGCTGTTCCTTTCCTTTGAAAATTTCCTTTGACACCTAACTCCGTAAGAGTGTTCTTAACTTGACTATGTGTTCTGAACAGTTTTTTTTTCTTTTTTCTTAACCAGGGAAAAAAAAATCATCCACTTTAACTGTCTTTTATGGTCTTTCGGGTTTTTAAGTGTTGTTGGGCTATCCAGTCCGTTTCTTCTTTTTAAAGAATGTACCACAGTGTTGATTTGGCCACTTGCAAGTTCACCATTTGGAATCAACTCCAGATCTGTTATCTACTAATTGTGTCATAGAACAATCTATACTGATATCAAATCATATCAAATTTATTTATATAGCACCAAATTACAGCAAACAGTCACCTCAAGGAACTCTATATTGTAAAGTAAATACCATACAATGATTACAGAGAAAAACCAACAATTAAACTGTCCCCCTGTGAGCAAGAACTTGGTGAGAGTAGAAAGGAAAAACTCCCTTTTAACAGGAAGAAACCTCTGGCAGAACCAGGTTCAGGGAGGGGTAGCCATCTCCCATGGCCAGTTTGGGGTGAGGGGAGGGTGACAGGACAAAAGACACACTGTGGAAGAGACCCAGAGATTAATAATAACTAATGATTAAATGCAGAGTGGTGTATAAACAGGTGAAAAGAGGTGAAAAGAGGTGAATGAAAAAGAAACAGTGCATCGTGGGAAGGCCCCAGCAGCCTAGGCCTATTGCAGTGTAATTAAAGGATGTTGCAGGGTCACCTGATCCAGGCCTAACTATAAGCTTTATCAAAAAGGAAAGTTTTAAACCCAATCTTAAAAATAGAGAGGGTGTCTGTCTCCGGAATCCAAACTGGGAGCTGGTTCCACAGAAGAGGGGCCTGAAAGCTGAAGGCTCTGCCTTCTACTTTTAAGTGTCCTAGAAACCACAAGAAAAGCTAATCTGAGAGCAAAGTGCTCTATTGGGGCAATACGGTGATACAGTACTATGAGGTCTTTACAATAAGGTGGGGCCTGATTATTCAAGACCTTGTATGTAAGTAGAAGGATTTTAAATTCAATTCTAGATTTAACAGGGAGCCAATGAAGAGAAGCCAATCTGCTCTCTCTTTCTAGTCCCTGTCAGTACTCTAGCTGCAACATTTTGGATCAGCTGAAGGCTTTTCAAGGAGCTTTTATGACAGCTTGATAATAATGAATTACAATAGTCCAGCCTAGACGTAATAAATAAAAGAATCAAGACCATCCCCACTGTCTTGACATACTGGTAGTGATATGAGCCTGTAGTTCATTCAATTAACAATCACTATCCAAACACACTCACCAGAGTGCCTGTGCCAGCCCTGATTTATTGCCACAGATTGTACTCAGGCAAATTCAATTACGTGTACTCACAACAAATGATGCTTAAGTGATGTTGGTCAAACAATCTCCAAGAAAAACTGGACTTCGTTTCATAGGCGTGTAAAAGCCAAGCAAACACAAGAGTCCATTTTAAGTAAATATCTGCTCTTTTCTCAAGATCTTAGAACAAATCTACTTCTTTATTAAACTTACATTTAAGTGAAATCATGTAGGTGACAACACGGCTCAGGCATGGTTCACTGACAGGGTCAATATAATCAAACGGAGTAAAGACAGGACTGAAAAGCTTGTTCATGAAGAACAGATGGATGGACACCCATACGATTATGTGCACTGCATGAAGTGTTAACAAAACAGTACAAGAAGCACTCTATTAGCTTAGCCTTATTTCCTCTTTGTGTCATGAAGGACAGAGGTACCACCTACGCTGATCACCTAAAGACACAAGTTTAAATTAGCCTGTGACTCAGTGAGCCTCTACAGTCTCTGTGCGCGTTTAATGGCAGTCCTGTGTGGAACTGCTGGCACAGAGACACGTCTCATTATGTGGAAAATCACACTGGCCCAGACGATGTCATGCCAGGCAATAAGACGGCCGCGTCGTCTTTCAGTGCAATTTAAATGTCTGCAAGACAATTGGAAACAACAGTGGCACTTCAGTGATCACAACCACACTACAGCAAATTGGACAGCTGGCTTTCCAAGTCTGTTTCAAATGCTCTGTAAAGTTTTAGTGTGCCCACAGAAGGGCTGAAGGAGACAGCTAAAATATATAATACATAATGACACACAGAAGCAGGCTACACTCCCTTATGCAGACATTGTAAAACTTCCCTTTCATTAAAATATTCCTCCTACTAATTATCCATCCATCTCAATGTCACTTTTTGACTTTTAGTGGAAGGATTTCCTGCAGCCTTTATGACTGAGAAAGTAAGCCTCATCCTTTCACTTGAGTAAAATGAAAAACTATCATTAGAGGAAACACCAGCATACAGCATACAGCTGACTCAAACTGTATCCTGACCAACATCAGAATGCAATAAAAACAAACAAACAAAAAAAACAGAAGAGCTGTGGGAGTCTAAATGATTTATCAGCTGTGAAATATTAAGGAGCTGTAAATCAGAGAGGAGAGGGGAGGGAGGAGTAAACCTGTAACTTAAACTGAGCTGATGAAGCCTTGGCTAATTAAGAACAGAGGGAGAAAGAGAAGAGAGGAAAGAGGCAGAGAGAAAGATGGGAAGAGAGAAGACTAAAAGACAAATTTATAAAATATGAAGACGAGAGAGCAAGAAAGGAGAGGCTGACATTTAAGTAAAGGATAATGAGGTGGAGGAGAGAAAAAAATTTACAAAAAATATGAAGACACTGAAATGATGCAACAAACTGAAACTACATTTATGCTCATTACAAAACTGTCCTGAACATAATGTCAACATGTACAAATTGCAAAATATTAAGTAGTAAGCAGTAATAGTGTCTTCTGTGTCTTTTCTTAAAGACCAATTATCATTTGAAAAGTGGAGTCAGTGATAGGACAGCTCATGCATGGCTTTACTTTTCTGTTTATTCAGTCCTGGTGAGCATTTTCCTCTGATAGTTCATAACAAGCTCTTTCAGTTTATAAGAAATGTTAGAGCTTTTTTTTTTTTTTTTTAATCTGCCCTCTGAATTACCTTTAGGCAAAAGCAACGGGAATCACAAAATTAGTTAATCTGACAGTATCATAGATCACTCCTAATTGTGTTACAAAAGCTTTTCCAAACTATGAAATGAAGCCATTTGCCATTCCTGTTGCACTTCCTTCATGGGGTCAGTGCTCATTAAACAAGGCAGAGAAAACCTATACTATTAATAATATAACTACTGCTATATGCAGTGACAGTGTGCCAACAGGTAGTCACACCCCACAGAGCCCTGGAGCAATCCTGCAAGATTCACAATCACAACTGGAACCAGGCAGCTGCTCGGTTGCTAATGGGGTGGGACATAAGAGCTGTGGGGATAAAAACAGAGCCGGGGACTTAGTGGGGGCCTACAGCTCATTCAGGGTGATTAGATTAAGAGTGGGCAAGAGAGGAAAGCTGGCAATCACATCTGATGAGGAAAAGTTGAAGCTACTGATCACGCACGGTGCCCCAAATGGGAAATGGGGATTTTCCTACAGTGACATCAGGTTCTCTCTCATTGACTGCGTATCACAAACTCTGTTTATGAAACAGACCCAGGGTTAGATCCACACAAGGGCTTCAAAGCCATAATATAATCAACTCTTCATCTTCTGTGGTACTGGCATGTGAAGGTTCATTTTACTGTTGTTGTTTTGCTGCAGCACCCCATGAGAAGTCATTCAATAATACCCAGGGTTTTCCCAAGGTTTCTGGGGTGCTTAGACACTATATTTGGTGGGTGAGTATAAATATTTTCAGACCTTTTCAAGCTCATTTGTGAATGCAAATTTTCTATTAACTTGTCATTAAATTCTTTTTTTGTTGTTTTGATGTACATAGCCTTCACAATCTCCCACCGGGTAAATGAAACATTAAGTTCTTCTGTAATTTACATTGAAACACTCACTAGAAATGGGCTGACATATATATATACATACATACATTATATATATATATATATATATATATATATATATATATATATATATATATATATATATATATATATATATATATATATATATATATATATATATATATATATATATATATATATATATATCTATATATATATATATCTATATATATATATATATATATATATATATATATATATATATATATATATATATATATTCTACAATTAAAAAAATCACCAAACTTGTGACTGCTGATAAAAAAAATAGCACTTCTGTGGGTGTACAGAAAACCTAGGCCCATGAATAACTGCTCTGCATGCAGAACTTAAGCAGATGCCATCTGGTACGGCTGATTAACAGTAACTTTAAATATGAAAAACAGCAGGGCTACAGTTATGTAACTAAACTGCTCCAATTGGCTGCCACTAAGGTGCAATACAGGTAGCAGCACCAAGAAAAATAATATGTGCCTAATGACTTCTAGGAAGACCCTTTGGTGTCTGTCCATAAGAGCTGATCAGCCATTCACCCCACTGTACTCTGACCCTCCCTGTAACACACTCCTCTGGACCCCAAGGTTCATAAAAAAGACAAATTATAGTTAAGCAACACGGTGGTAGCAAAATTTTTATACAGCCCAATCAGGACTCATACAGTCTACAGCTTTTAGAAGTGGCTGGTCTGGAAATCAGTCAACCTTGTTTAAATAAATCTCAATGTGTTCAGGAAGGGATGATGTGTGTTGCTTTGGTACAATCAAGAGTGTCAAGAGTGACAGCCATAATAGACGGTACTGCATTCAAGAGAGATTCAAGAAATGGAGCAACGCAACCCAAAACCCAACTGTCAGAGCTGGTCGCATTTACATCACTGCACAAACCCATAGAGAAGGAAAAAAAAAAGTTTAAGCTCTAAAATAATAATATTCATACTGTAAGGCTACTTATTTACCGCCCACAGAACTGTCAAACACTAACAAACACTCGAAACCAAGTGTTTACAACACATCTCCTTTCGACAGACTAGTTTTCTGCCCTTGTTTCAGTCTTGACCATTGCTCCCTCTGCACCTTATTAAATTTTGTGCAGAAAACATCAGCTGGACAGGCCATCACTTAGAAGAGGGAGGAGCTTAAAACCTAGAAAGAAACTGATATTGCAGAGTGTTTGCTTAATTCCCTTTACTACTTTAAAGGAATTGACAGTAACATTGAATTATCAATATTTTGGAGTCCACTGACTGTAGAGAAGATTTGTAAAACCATATCTAATAATTGCATTCACTGAATTAAAAAAATGTCTTTTAACTTTTACTGCCATTTAATGCCATTCTTCAGCAGAAAGTCAGCCAACAAGTGGCTGATGTACACATAGCATACACATATAGTTAGTGCATCAACTGTTATTTATACAGACAACACTTGAGATGTCATGTGGTTGCCTACTGTTGACTGATTTTATATCCACGGATTAAAAAGGGCCAGATTTAGAACTGGTCACGGCATCAGTTTGTGGTTTGTGGAGGTCCAGTATGAACATCACAGCAGGCTACTGATAGCTCACAGATGGACACTTTGTCTGAATGACAGACTGGAAGGCGGATGCCTTTGTCATCCTGATCTGGCAGCTTGTGTGTATGTGTGCATAAGGTTGCACCTCCATGCACATCATAGTGTGTGGCAAGTGAAAGAGACAGATAAGTATGCAAGTTGAAAGTAGGCTGGAAAGCATGGGGGGAGGGGGGTAGAGCAAACAAAGGTGAGAACTTGCAGCTTCTAAGTCAAAAACATGATCCCTTTTCGCTCTGTGAGTCCAATGTTGGTGATGGATGAGTGTTAGCACTCAAGCATCTTCTTGCTTCAATGTTGGACCATTACTGAGAGAGCTATTGAAAAGCTGGCATGAAGAATGAATGAAGTGGCTTTGCAACCTATTAATTAAGGTGGTGTGCATTAGGCTTTGGTGGCAGCCACATTAAACACAAGCCTAATGTCATCAATCGTAGGCTCAGACCTATATACCCACACACCAGTACAGTGTTTGGTCACACTCAATTTATTGAATATTTATCACAAACATAATGTGCAACTATAACAGTGCAGCTTATATAAGGAATCAGCTTACTGATCTGTGACAAATGTATGCTAACCATTAGTAATGCTCAGAATGGGGGTCTGTTATACAATAAGTGGTGCACGCAAGGAAATTATTTCTACAAGTAATCTCCATTTGTGGCCAGGTTTTTTTTTTTTTTTTTTTTTTTATCATGAAGTACAGAATGATTTAAGATATTAAGAAAAGACCATCTTTTCCTCTCAAAAATGAAGATACATTTTAACAAATACTACTGAATACTACTTTTAAAAGGTAGGAGGTCAGATACAGTGTGTTAAAAATGCTTCACACATTATAATAATTACTTTTTTGGAATTAGATCAAAGTATTCACTATTTGGTATAAAGTGCGGTAATACACCCATGTAAAAACAGGGATGTGGTACAAACACATGATCATTCTGCTCTAAACAGATTCAGAACTACAAGTGTTGGCCTTTTGGACCCATCCAAGCCAGACCAGGCTGCACCGGATGCCTCTGATTAGGACGGTGAGATTTAACCACTCTGAATGAGCCCATATCTCACTATCCACAATGTAATCTCATTTCCTCTTTTCTAAAGCACATCAGATAACAACCTTACCAATGCTATAACCATGAATTAAAACCTGTCCTGATTCCACACTACACAATACGGGACTCACAGTGCAGCGAGCAGGGAGAGTGAATTATCCATTGAAATGGCACATCATCTAGTGATTCTGTTGACATGCCCTTTTCCTGTGACCTTTCTGCCAGCGGTGGCTTTGATTGAGGACAGTGAGGCTTCAAAGGGGAAATTTCACTGTGAAAGGTCTGTTAGAGATTTAAACCACACTTCACCTGCATTTTAATTTAACTTTGGTTGACCTTTGTACACCTGTGTACACCAGTATTTGAGATAAATTCAAATCCATGTTATCTTTTAGTGCTTTCAAAATGCACCTGTGAATTTTTAGAAGTACTTCAATATAAATAATGCAATTACTGTAGGCAACCAGTGTCACAGTTTTCAATTCTTTGTAGCCTTAGCTTGTGGCATTCCCCTGAAGTTTCTGGAAAAATCAGGTGAATAGCCTTTTGTGATTTCCATGTCTGCTTTTTCCTGTGTCTGTGCCTTTTTCAATTTACTTTAATTTTGACTATTACCCCGCCTCTCACCCTGTGACAGCAGGGATAGGCCCCAGTCAACCTGCAGCCCGGAAGTGGATCAGGGTTCCTTTTCTGCCTTCATAATTGTCTTGATTATACTGATGTGTGCTTTACTATCCTCCCTTTAGTTTGTGTCTCCCTCAGTCTTTGTCAGGTCATCATCTCACCAACCTTCAGTTACTTTTCCCAGATTTCAGTATTGAATTAAAAAAAAAAAAACATTGATTAGCTGGACAATACACTAACACATATATGGAACATTGTGTATTCTTCACAACTAAAGTCAGGACCTGTTCCTGCAGCTGCATTTGCTATGTGCATTATGTGTCACTTGGGGAATGTTTTGGCATCTACTTAGTACTAAAGTATCACTTCTTCTGATATTGCTAATTGCCAAATAAGAAATGGAAAATGTGACAACTATAAAAACTTTCAGAAAAAGTCCACAAGAATCACTCCTGACAGGGCAGACAGATTTACTGTCACCAGCAGCATTTACATCATTGCCAGCACTGATTCTCATTAATTAAGCCATTTGGCTCGGGGTTCACAAACACAAAAACGCATTAGATTTGGTCAACAAATGAATCTTTCCAGGCAAAATTTGTAACTAATTAGAAACAGTCAATGGTTTACTTTAGGAGATGGAAGCAGGGTGTAGAGGACATGAAAAGAAGCAGCAATGGAAGGAGAACAACGTATAAATTGAGGAGGAGGAAAAAGAGAACATCAGGAAGGAGGATTAAAGAAGCATACTGAGGGTGAGCAGAAAGAGGGAAGCAGAAAGGAGGAGCAAAAAAGAAAAATAGATTTGCAATAAGGAAAGGAGGCAAACCCCAGATAAGCAGATAAAGAAAGGAGGTTGAGAGAAAGGAAGGATTCTTTCAGAAAGAGTTACAGAGTCAAGGAGAGGCATGGACCCAAACAAAAAACAAAATGTGCATAAAAGTTAAAGAGAAAAAGAGTGAGGAGGCCAACATGAAAGCGTAGAGGGAGCTTTTGCGATGCTCTCCTCCCAAGCTGAGAACAGGCCACACAGAGGAGCAGTAGATTGGGTTTTTCATTGTTTTCTTTTTCTTTTTTTTTTCTGTTTTTACTTTATTCATGCAGGAAAGGTTGCACAAACAAGCCTTTTCTCTTCTAGCAGTAACCTTCTCATTCACATTATCACACACTCGCATCTGTTTGCCGTCATGCACAAACACGGTATTACCAGTGGCTGCTGAGCAGACAGGGGAGCAGATACAGTATGTGTTAAACATGCAAACGAGAAAGGGAGTGAGCAAAAAGACAGAGCTGTGTGCAACAGAGAGAAGGGGCCAGGCGAGCCAAGTACAGAATGAGATATAAATTCATATCAATTGAATAATAAAGGAGTGTTAATGGCCTTCCTAATTATAACCAGGCCTGCCATTAGGAGATGCTGGCTGACAATCTGCTGCAGCTAGATAAATGCTGGTTCTGCGAGGACTCAAGGGCCGACAGCGGCTTGACACACAAGTACACCAATATGTGCCTGGAGGGGTATCATCTGGGACTGGAAGTATCCAAAAGACATTTTCCTTTTCATTCGCTCTTATTTTAGGTGCATTTGAAATGCGAGTCACGTTAGTGTGAATGTGCATACTGTTATCACATCTCAGCACCATGCCCAGAATACATGGGGTCTCAGGTGCCCTGATCCTAATGTCATTACCGCCATCTCAACATGGTGCCTCATCATAACGCTGTTTAAACAGACCACACAAGGCCAAACCAAGGTCAGCAGTGTCAGTGTATGTGTGTGTCTGTTCACAACTATGCTGTCTGTCCTCTTCTCCTTCTCTGTCTTTGGTTAAATGAGCACCCTCAAACCAAGCTGGATTAGGAATCAGTTTTTGCTGGGACACCACACACCGCAGTGGTGATCATTAGCGCTGGTCTTCCTCTAAGAAAGTTTGCAGTACCCCGCTCCTTGGCCTTCTCTACTTTCACACTTAGTCAGTCTTAGGGGGCTATACTTGGCAGACAAGAGGCTTTTTTGTAGAGGAGGAAAAAAGATTACTGAGAAAGAGGAAAAGGTTGGGAAGTGTTTCATGCTGCTGTAGGCTACAATCATTAAACCAAAACACAGCCACAGCTAAATATGCTTGTAACACAGGAATGACTTCTGTCTGTAACAAATTTACAACTCTGACACATCCTGGGCATGGGTATTTCCCTCCTGATGTAATGAATGCACAAGATTAAAGTGAAATGCGGGACCAAAGACTGTCTTAGTTTACAGGCATGACTTGTGTTGTCCTGTCACAGCCACTGATCATGTTCAGTCAATTTGAAATGCGTGGTGGTGGTGGTGGTGGGGTTCTGTCTAAGCATGCACAGGGGACAGAGCATGCTTGAGCCACATGGTACAAAGGCTTTCATTAGTACTTTAACATGCACTAAGCATTCCTTAGGTACCAGTATGTGCATGCATGTGTGTGATTATGTACACTCCCATCACCTTGAGGGGCTGACCTCTCACTTGGTTCAGCAAGCAGGGGTATCGATCGTTCCCCCTCTGCTCCCCGAAGCCTTCTGCTCACTGAGCATCAGCGTGAGAGCCGGATTAGCACAACCCCCAGACATGTTCTCAACAGCTGGGAAGGACGCATATGCACACTCACACAAACATGGAGACCTCAGCCATAGAGAATGTGTGTGGCTCTCCTGCCGACTTCAGAAGCTAAAATAAGTCCATGAAAAACAAGCCTCATGAATATATGCTGAACATTATCTCAAATCTTGAAGGACTTTTGTATGAATTTTCATGAATATCTTTGATGATAAATAGTCTTACATAATCAGAAAGCAGATAACAATGGCGATATCAAAAATTTGGCCATAAATTATGCATATTGGTGCTTATGACCTTCATATTAAATGTGATTTTCATTCAAACAGATTTACTGAGCATACTAGTCAAAAATAATGTATAGATAGATAGATAGATAGATAGATAGATAGATAGATAGATAGATAGATAGATAGATAGATAGATAGATAGATAGATAGATAGATAGATAGATAGATAGATAGATAGATAGATAGATAGATAGATAGACAGATAGATAGACAGACAGATAGATAGATAGATAGATAGATAGATAGATAGATAGATAGATAGATAGATAGATAGATAGATAGATAGATAGATAGATAGATTTATTATATATATTATTTTCAGCCAACAAAATTGGCATATTAAAATGAGATCAGCTCAATCACCTTTCTGCTGCTTTGTGTGGCAGCTGTGATCTTTACAGGCATGCTCCTTCAGCTTCTGCTTAGAACCTCAAAAAAAAAGACATATACTCAAATACTGGCAGGCAAAACTGTTTCCTTAGGACTATAATTAAAAAAAAAACACCTTTGATGGGTCGTTAAGATCTGCTTCAGCAGTCGGACACAAATAAAAAAGATTCTAATACCACAATTCTCCATTTTGCTGAGAAACACTGGAGTTTTTGTCAGAAAATGCCCTTGAAAACTTCTAGCCAGGCATGGATTTTACTGTATCTGCTGGTACATTTGCAGACAGCTCCAATGAGACTGGCCTGTATCTTTTTACCAAAAATCAACCCCCCGAGTTCATGCAAGTGAGAGTGCAGACTAGGAGTCATCTGAATAAGCTATCGCATATTTCATGCAGAAGATAAGACAGATAGCCACTATTACACCAACTCACAAAAACATGTCTAAATCTGTTTGATGTTAAAGAGCCAGCAGTCTAGAAAATTCTACAGTAATGTAGGGGATACAACTGTTTCCTTACAGCACTGCAAACTCAAGCAAAATAAACAAGAGTAAAAACATATATAATGTGAAAATTAAAGTTTTTCACAGGACTTTATGCTGTCCTGTGAAACTGCACAGACTGCTGTGAAAACTTTCTTTTTCATATCACTGTATCTGTACAGGTGCAGCGCAACACCAAAGTGCCGACTCTTCCTGTACATCCACCAATGTACTGTTGTTCCAGGACCAAGCTCAGCTGTTTGGAAAGCCAGGCAGTAATGGCTAACATGGGGAAGTGTATGAGGAGGGAAATATCTGTCATTCCCAATGAGGTGTGTGAGATGATGTGTGTGAGAGACAGAATAAACATCATTACTCTCAGGCTCAGTGACACGTTGCCAAAGAGTGTATAATTTCCTGAGAGAGCACGTGTGTGTTTGTGTGGGTGAGGTTAAAGTCCAGTTTAAAATAGATTAAGGAGTGACCAGTTGACAAAGTGTGACCGACAGATGGAGGAAGTGCAAGCAGGCACGGGGGGGCGGGGTGGGGGGGTGAGTAAGCACAGGACGCTGTTTTCCAACAGCCAGGCCAAATCTTTTTTCAGAAGGAGAAGAAAAACTATTTATAATAATGACATTACACTATATTAGAAAGTGGAGAAGCAATCACATCAGTTTCCTAAATGGAGTTAATGGCGCATGAAGAATACTTAAAATTTTACTTAAACTAATGCTTTATTTACTTGAACCGCAGAGGAGCTGAACCAGTATTTGTGAACATCAGGGGATATCACAGAATAATTGTTCAAGGAGACGTGATTTTTAACAGAGCTGCATTATGATGACATTCCAGTGAAAATAAAACATATCAGCCTACATCAGAAGAGACTGGTTACAAACGATGGAAGAAGTCTTCAAGTGTGATAAACAATGAGGAAGAGTTCAGTCATGGTTGATTTTGCAACTCGTATCATCACTGGTGAAGAGTCAAAGAATCCTGTGGGCAGCAAAACAAACATTTTCATGAAAAAGTCAGACAATAATTGACCTTTTTCCATCATTCTGTTTACAGCAGTGATCTGGGTTTATGTTGAAAATGCTGTGAGACCATGAAGAGCAAGACAGAGTGAAAGATGATTACTTCTCTGAGAAGTAGAAGGTGTTCAAGCTGTCACCTGAGGCTCGCAAGATTTCAAACTGAGCTGCCGCTAAAGAATGACCAAAACAGATGTCTTGTTTTGCAGACATATTTCTGATGAATGACAGCAGTCAGTGTTAAGCTCACTGATGGCCAGTTTAATGCTTTTAAAGTGAAGTTGCAGCAGTAAGAAATGTTCCATTGGGCACACCTAACAGAGACTTCCACGTCACAACACTGCCGATCCTTTAATTGGTGGACAAGAGGGTAACTCACCATCGTGTTTTCTCATACAGAAACTGTAACTGAATGCATATTTGTTTGAATAATAATCTTTTTTTCAAATCGGGTTTAATTCCTACTGTAGACTGCCACTATACAAAAATGCATTCAGCAGATTTAATAATGTGTAATTCAATTTCCAACAGAACTTCAAGGCACTTTATGTCATTAAGCAGGAAAAAAACAAGAAAAAAATATTTAACATTTTAAAACAAGTCAGATTAAAACAGACAGGAGAGAAAAATTACAGAGGAACAACAGCAGGCATTGAAGGAAAACACTGAAAGGCATAAGGTTATATTGCATTCATTTATCAATTATAATTTTCATAATTAATACTAAGTATCTCAAAATTATATATAGATGATCTGATAATGATCATAAAAAACAGTCAGTGCCCTAAAATTGTTTAATGAACTGAATGAAAACAAGCAGCTGGGAGAAAGAGCAAGTGAGGAGGCTGTGAAATCAGAAAGAAAGAATCATCAGTTAAAGCAGACCTAGATTCTGCTCTCAGACTGACGTGTACGTGAGTGTAGGACAAAAACGCCTAATTACAGACACTGAAAATGTGTGTCTGGAACACTTCAGAGAGAGAGAAACACACTCTAGGTGTTGACTAATTAAGTGATGGTACACTTCCAGATGGCACACACATACACAAACACACACAAAGACACACACAGACACACACACACACCAAAAGCCAGGTACTGTAGGTGTGATTGTAACAGGAACAGAGGAGCACAAACCACTCAAATGTTGGAAAGGAAAGAGAGGATTCCGACTGTTGTGCACTTGAGGAGGCAGCAAGAAGAGCCAGTCAAGAAAGGAGCTAATTATTCATGAACAGCGAGTGTTAAAACAGTGTTAAACACTCAAGGTCAGCCGTAACCCATGACACCCTCTTTGTTGTGCTGACACTATCATACAGTGCTGTGAAAAAGTGTTTGCCCCCAAAGCCAAAGTCCAGGCTTCTGACTGAGATGTATTGGCATGACCTCAAACTGGCAGTTCATACTGGAAAATCCTCCAAGTGTAGCTGAATTCAGAGTATTCTGCAAAGGAGAGTGGACCAAAAGTCCTCCACAGTGATTGAAAGACTTGCTGCCAAGGTCGGTGAAACCAGTTATTAGGTTTACGGGACAATTACTTTTTCACACAGGGCCAGATAGGTTTGAATCATTTTTGACCCTTAATAAATGAAATCCTCATTTAAAAAATGCATTTTGCATTTACTCGGGTTATATTTGTCTAATATTAAAATAAATTGGCTGGTATGAAACATTTGAGTGTGGCAAATATGCAAAAAAGTATGAAATCAGGAAGGGGAAATACTTTTTTCACTGTAAACTACCAACATTTTACAACCCACATACAAATTTCATTGTGCTTGTGTTGACTGCATTCCATCGTTGTGTGAGCTGAACCCTTGATAGGAAGTTCTGCATTCACAGCACATTTAACTTCCAAAGATCACAAGAATCCTGACATCAAATTTCAACCTCAGCAAGGCTCTTCGGTGAAATATCGTTTACTGCTGATAATAAACCATGAGGGCTTTGCTTTTTTCACTCCATCATGGGGATATACCTGTCTGCTTTCATCTTCTATTGAGTGCACAGACCTGTGCCAGCTGCCCCTGGCACACTGTGGAAATGCATCAGATAGTCTGCACAGCTCCATTCATCACTGGGGTTGTGGCACAGCTCTCAGGAGGACATGGAGGGTAAGCAAAAGGGCTAATGTTATATACATCAAGGGGGTTCAGTTTTGTTGTGCATCAAAAGATGTGAGATGCCAGTCAATACAGAATGCCACCAGTCCATTTCTGATTTTGTTGGCAGAGAACATATACAGAGTAGCAGAGGCATCAATGTGACAATGAATGTCTGTCCAAATCTCACTTCATGTTGTGTGCCAGCTGATAGTCATTTAATCTCCATTATGTTCATTACTATTCAAATGAGACAATTATGGGTCTTATTCTAATGTGGTCCTTTCACTCTTAATTTATTCATTGTTGCTTGTAATGTTGGCAATATGCAGTTTGAGAGCAACAGAGGAATTTAAATGCCAACAAAAACTCCACAGTGATGCAGCTCTATGAGAGTAATTTATTTAGACATAGTGATGCTCCGAGTCAGAGAAATGAGGCAAATTAAAGGAAAAAGATTAACACATGACCCCAGCATCGAGGGAATCTGGTGATGCTGTTATACTGTTGAAGTACTTGGGTGTGTCCCCTCAGAAGGAAGAATCACTGCAAATTAATGCAGCATTATTCAATTATGAAAATGATGTGAATCATTTACTCTGGCCTTCAGTGTCATCAGATCTCAACCCAATTAAATGTCTATGAAAAGTCATCAAGTAATCAAGCGGGTCACTAAATTTTGGAAGAATGGTGTTCTATCCCTTTAATGCAGCTCCTAGCCCCAAAAGAGTCAATATCAATGCTCAGTGCAGCCAACTTTCTGTGGCTTCTACTTTAATTTATAGCCCATCTGTACACACAGGTGTTTTACAGGTATAATGTTTACCATGGTAATCATCTTCATTTAGGTTATCTGCAAGTTGGCAGTAAACAGCAGAGCTGAGGCTGAAAGGAATACAAAATGCAGAGAACCAAAGATTCATTTTCTGTAACCATGAATGCCGGTTCATGGGTCCCATAGCAAAATTACATTGCTATATATTCAGCAGTGTTTTAGTCTGGACTAAAGAAGTTGACACACAATATTAAATATTCTGCCAATTTAGGCCAAAAAAATGTCTTTTGATTTTAATATTTCACCATGCAGGTTGACATTATTTACAGCAAAGATTTAATGCACGATGATCTGCTTCATTTCCTTTCTAATTTAAACTTAACTTTTTACTAGGTTTTAATTATTTTGGTCCAATCATTGGCCATGCAGAATGATTAATGGCTACAGAGGTTAGACTCATAATGTTGGAGACAGAGCCATCTCTGAGGTGACCATTATCTCCATCCCACAGACTGGTGATGTCACAGAAGGGCCCTTCCATTATGGGAGAGATGACTGCAGGCACCCAGGTCTGTTCTCTATTTGTCCCCACTCTTTCCTTTGTGTGTCTTTAACCCTTAATAACGTCATATTACTTGTTCCTAATATTTCTAGTTGTTTACAGGTGTGAATGGGTCTTTACAGACAGAATGATATTGGACTGGTGTTTTAGGCATTAGAGAAGTAAGACAACAATACTACCATGAAGTGAAACAGGAACTCACAACAATGCCATCCAGCATGCCAACCACACCAAACTCTGTATTTTAGGAGGGAAGATATACCTAAATTGCAGGTACAGAGCGAAAAAGAATTTTTCTTTTTTTGTTTCTGGTCTTTTTCTGAGAAACATAATTATCCCCTCAGCCAGGCAGGGCCACGTGAATAACCATGGAGACAGCTTTTTTGTTGTTGTTGTTGTTGTTGTTGTTTATGGGTGGGGGCTGGGGGGTGAGTAGGAAGACCAGAGGCAAGAGCAGTGAGAAGAGCACAGGAGAGGAAGGCAAGAAGGGGAGGGAACTGATAGAAAAAATGAATGCAGGGGATGGATAGGAGGAGAACGAAATAAGATGAGAGAAAAAGAACAGGGAGCAGAGATTTAAAAATGACCATGTAGCTTGAGGGGAAGGGGTGGGGGGTGGGGGCTCTCCTGTTTAATTGATCTGTTGCTTTTCTCCTATTATCAATTCTCTCCTTCTTCCTACTCTGTAGCACTCACATTTCAGCATTTTCTTTGCTTCTCAGTCCCTTCTCTCTGGCTTCAGTGTTCTCACCTCCATGAAGATTAGAGGATATCTTTTGACACCTACGGGAACCACAGGGGAAAGGCAAGACTTGAACAACTTTTAGCTTTTTCAAATTCTACTTTTTTCTCATGTGTTCTTCACCAGGACTCATACATGCCCCGTGTGCCCATTGTAAAGTTGGTGCATTGGTCATGCATGAGTAAGAGCACAGAACACAGGAAAGCCCTGTGACTGTCCACAGGTGACTGGGGAGGAGCCACAGTACTGACTAGAAAAGAAGAAAAAGACAGCTGTCATAGGCGAGGGGTGACGTATACCCTGCACAGGTCACCAGCTTGTCACAGGGCTAACACAGAGAGACAACCATTCACATTCACAGGCAATTTAACCAAACCCCATGTCTTTGGACTGCAGGAGGAAACCGGATTCCCTGGAGAAAACCCACACAAACACAGGGAGAACATGCAAATTCCACACAGAAAGGCACACGCCAAGGGGATTCGAACCCAGACCTTTGAACTGTGAGGCAATAGTGCTAACCACTGTCCCGGTTTAATACAACAAGGTTAAAATGATTAATATGCTACAAATACAAGCTTTTTATGTCTATTTATAATTCATTTAGGCTAGAGCAGTTGGAGTGCACTGCACACACTGTGGCAGACTCAGCAATTCTTGAAATTCTTGAGATGTCACAAAAAGATAATAAATCTCACAGCATTTGAATGTATTTTCCTTTATTATTTGCCCTGGTCAACCTCAGATCATATCCCTCAAAATCCTCCTCTTCTGCTACTCTTTTAGTCACCCTAGAGTCATAATAAAGAAAAATAAAATAAATTCACTGTCTGCTCTGTAAAAAATTATAATAATATTAATAATAATAATAAGGAGAAGACCTGAAGGCAGAGTGGGAGACCCTCCCTCACCTCTGTGTAATGTGAGCCAGAGGTTTAGGGGCCATGGCTTAGCTACACCCAGCTGTCTCTGGTGAATAATACATGTGGCAAGGAAACTCAGTAGCCGTGGTTCTCGTGTTTGGGCACTGCACTCAGGTCTGGCTTAGCAGCAGGCAGTGCTAGGGTTTCACCTGGCAGCAAATGTTAACTGTTCATCTCAAGTCAACAGGTAAAATGACCAGCATCAGGGTTTCACGTGGCACCTGTGGCACCTGCTCAGTGATCCAGAAGTCAGATTCAGCCATGACGATGTGGAGTGTCCCCAGGTTTAGCATAAGTGGTGTTAAATGGAGACAGAAGCCTCTCGGGAAACCAGAGATGGTCGAGATGAACAAATCTGAATGAGATCGCTGTCATCCTGAAAAGACTGCTTCCATCAAAATGGTTGCATCATAGCACTTAGAACCACTTTGAATTGATTTGCGGTGGCCCTTCCCTCTAAAGAGACAAGCGCTCTGAAACTATACCAGGAAAATGCCCCCACAGCATAACAAAGCAGCGGTCAAGAGTTCAAGCTTGGTTTTTAATTTGCTACCAAGCGGTCCATTTTGCATCCAAAATTCTGTAACTGCTTCAGTAACAACTGAATGGCACCACATTAGTAACCTATGAAAAACATCCTTTTCTTCTATAGTTTAATTAACAGCCACAGATGGTTAAAATAAAAAGTAATGACAAGCCAAATGGGCTACAGTGATGTACGAATGTCCGGTGTGCTGTAAATCCACTGCCACCTTTTGCCAAAGGTTGCCAATATGTTTGCAATATCAGCAACAAACACTTTTTTTTTTTTTTTTTTTTTTTTTTAGGGCACAACTAAACTCAACTTTTGTACAACAAAATGTAGCTGTTGTATTAAAATGTATTAAAATGTAGCCTTTGTTGTTTTTGCCACTGCTCACTCAGTCACGATTTTTTGTCCCTCCTCCTATCCATTAACCTCTACGCTGTCCATCAACTTCTCCTTCCATTCCCTCCCTCCTCCCTTTGAATAGCACTACATTAAGCCCTAATAGCTCTGGAAAAGACATACAACCTAATAACTTGGGTCTGTGCAAATGCTATTTGTCCTCCTGTTGCCTCTTAAGTGCTCAAATAACTATCTCGGCAACAACATTAAAACAGACCGGCACTGTATTCAAAGCCTAAGCAAGGGTAGAAGTCACCATTTCATCATCATCATCATCATCAACAGTTGTTTTTGTCATGGTTTTGAGCCTTTGGTGTATCTTCCCAGCCTAATGTTTGCCTGTTTTTTTCAGCAGCAATCATGCCAGGAGAGTAATACCGTCAACCAATGGTGTTATGTACGTAAACAAAGCAGTTTTACCAGATGAAAATGAAATGGAGTCTCTCGTGTACACCAAGAAAAACAAAAACGCATAAGAAAATCCACACACATTCACACAAAAACCAATGCAATACTATATGCAAATCAAAGACTTCATTCTCTTTCCCTCTCACATACATACACACACAAACAGAAAGATGTTCAGGCACAAATACTAAAAAAAAGCATATAAAATTGAAGTTGCTGACGCATAATAATACCGTTGTTCAACGTCATTGCTTGTGCTGGGTTATTAAACATCCTCCTAACAGACTTTCATATTAATATATCAACACCATCAATCAACTCTGCTAACATAAAACTCTCTAACTCTCTCTGGGGTTCAGAGCAACACCAGATAACAACTTGTTGTTGGATAGTGGTTTCTAGTGCCTCATCTGAATTTTCTGACGGACTAATGAAAAAGAAAACAAAAGAGCCTTTTTTACTAATAAAGTAAAAATTGCTGAACTCAACCCAAACAGGATAGCATATTTGGAACAGCACCAAGAAATTATAAATACCTTTACACCGAGACAATGACAGATGATGTGTGGGAACTGGACATCAGGACAATAACAGCAACATGTGGACTAGTGACAGCAAGCACAAGTCTTCTTCAATATGGGGATTGA
This sequence comes from Archocentrus centrarchus, assembly GCF_007364275.1. NCBI lineage: Eukaryota > Metazoa > Chordata > Actinopteri > Cichliformes > Cichlidae > Archocentrus > Archocentrus centrarchus. The sequence continues at coordinate 10,061,551 of NC_044365.1, read as the reverse complement.
AATAAAACAAAACTATTGTATGGAAATATTTTGCATTTTCACCAAAGTAGGTACAGGTCATAGAGACAACAAAGCTTGTAATCAATATCACACACCATGTCAAAATTAAGAACAAAAAACATCAAATGTATCCAAGAACCTCTAAGAAACACATTTAAATCTATACAAAAGGTTCAAGGTGAGCATTTTTTTTTCAGCTGTTTAATGAAAACTAGGTTTGAAACCTAAAAATACACTCCAGGTCACCATTTCATGTGTGTACAACACAACATGCAAGATATGAAATTCTAAATATCATTAAATAACTCTAGTCTTATATAAAACTAATACTACAGAGGTAAATCTAAAACTGTATACATCTGTATACAAGTTCACAACAAGCAGTGCTCGTGGCCAGTCGATAGCAGCAGAATCTTTGAACTCACCAAACCTCGTTGTTCAAAGGCTCCTTTGAACAGGCGCTTATTTTTGATTCTATATGAATCAAAAATTCATCACCTCAATGTCTGCAAGCTCAAAATCAATAGTAAGCTAGCAGAAAAGAATGTCATAAGACCTTTTCCATGACTTCAATTAAAGACTGGGGTCAGAAAATGTCAAAATCCTTTATTCAATATCCAGGCTTTTCTAAACAAGTCATAACTATTAACTAAGTCCACAACTCTTTAATGGTGCTATAATTTCTACAGACTTGAACATGAACTATGAACATGAACTAAGAACCTAAACTTAACAAAGACATGAGCTATGGACGCACAGCAGATGAGTCAACAAGGACAATGATGACGGCAACGATGACGAGGATGCGACAAAGAACTGACACAGACTGAGGACTTAAATACAGACACAGGATCGGGAACAGGTGGAGACACAGCTGGGAATAATTAAACAAGACAGGACCAGGAAGTAAACTAAATACAAGGCGGACAAGACTAAGACTAACAAAGTAAAACAGGAAACGACCGAGTACTAAGACAGACTGGACGCCAGAGATGTGGGGAAGACAAGAACACAGGGACACGGGGATTCAATATAACTAACTATAACTAACACTAACCAACTATGAATCTAAACAATAAGAAAACTTGGAAACACAATGAAACAAAACCATAAGGGCAAAAACACAAAATGCTGGGCACACGGCCCAGGACCATGACAAAGGCAAAGAGAAAACTATCAAAGAATCAGATTAATTCTTTTTGAAACAGCTCTGAAACATTAGCTCTTTAACAACTCTAATTATCATATCAAACAAATCTTATCAAGCATTAGTAACAAAGTACTTGACACATACAGCCTGTAATGAAGTATAAAAGGTTTTGCAAAGGATTTGCTTCAGTGAAATCACTTTTAAGAGCCACCATAAAACAGAGTGCTGTCAGGACCAGCAGACATGGACATTTAGGTCTGCAACAGGAGTTTGTAACTGTACATTTTAATAAGTCCCATTTTAGCAAGACCTTCACACCCCATCTTACTTATTCCACAAAATCAAACTAACTGGAAGAGGGGAGAAATGTAAAAATATAGTTATAGTTAACCAATATTTAGATCAGATATCAGTTTGATCCTCACTAAAATAGCTGGTAGGACAGATTGGTCTATGGGCCGATCTATTTAATTCAATTCTATCTTGCTCTGTTTAAATGAACTAGTACTTATACAGTACTAGTTCAACAGTATACAGTATAGCACTTTTATACTCTAAATACTCAAAACATCTTTCTACTACAAGCCTCATTCACCCATTCTCACACACATTCAAACAGTGTTTTTATTGTATGCCATTAATACCTTTAAGTACTTTTGTCTAACCACTTGGGGTTCAATATTCTGCCAAGGATACCTCGACATGCAGACTGGAGGAGCCAGGGATCGAATGAATGACCTCCTGATTAGCAAATTACTTGCTCTACCTTTCCAGCCACAGCCGCACCACAGCTGTTTCTACACTGTGTGCCAGAAGAAGGAGCGAAAACATAGCATGGAGAAAGCTAACAGAGCAAGGTCAGAAGAATGTAATATTTGACTTAACTGCTAACTGTGGTCAATAGAGATCCAATGAGGATGTTATTTTACTGATAAATACCACATAAGTAAATTTATATCCTTGTATTGTTGTATTTTTTTTTTTTTTTATCTTTACAGAGTTAGTAAAGTAATGTTAAAGTCAAGTCTTCCACACAAAAGAAAGACTGCCAGGCTCTTTCTCACTTCCATTAACTTAACATTGGTATCAGATTAGTACTCTTTTTTTGGCCACACTATCATTATCATTCCAGGAGTGGAAAAAGTTGGATCAGTGCGTCCCTTCTAACCGTATTGATGACAGTGAGACAGAAAAATAAATGCACTGAAAATCTGAGGGACTGAGGCAGAACAAACCAGCCCTCTGAGTAAAAACAGCCAGTGGACTGTGATCCACACACAGAGTAAAATTACAGGATGAGCACTTATTTATTCACACACAAACAGAAGGGATTGAGCCCAGCAAAAGCTCCTTCTTCAGTCAGCAGGGAATCACCAAGTATCGTCACTGTTACCCTCTCTGCTACAGTTCAGTGCTAAAGGACTCAAACACTCAGTGCTTTCCATTTAAATTCACAGTCAGTTCACAACACTCATACAGAGTGTATTTGCAAGTGTCTATCTGCACACACAAAAGACTGCACACTCGCATTATAAACACCTAAAAGTACACGCAGCACACACCTTAGTATTTATATCCCACTGCAAATTGTCTCTTTTATTTAATATGACACACTACTTTATTTACTTTTTGGCTCAATGCCATTTCCTCTCTGTATTCAGCAGTGTAATGAAGCAACAGTGACTATGATAGTTAGGCTGTTAATGCATTTGCACCCTGGAGGAGAATGAAACACATCTAACAGATACCGGGGCTTGCACTCCACAGCAGGCTTTGACTGGCAGGCACTGATGGACTGGTGCCATGAAGGCAAATGAAGTAATAAAGCTATAAGAATGGTCCCGCTCTACCTATTCACCCATTACTGGCTCGAACATTGCTCTCAGTGTCTATCCCTCCTGATAAGATAAGTGTGGTGGTAGCTGAGCCCTGGCACCATGGTAGAAGCTCTAGTGTCTCAATAGATTTTGCTAAGCATAGTGTCTCCTCAGTAATGTGTAAACAGTCTTCTGCTAAGTGGTTACTTGATTATTTTAGACAACAAAAAAATTAAATGAGCACACTCTTTTGTTTGCTCTAAAACTATCAAACGATATAAGAAAATCTGTTTCTTGTTTAATTTTGCATCATAAATTAGGATCACACTGTATTATAAATGGGTTATTGTACCAACTGAACAAATCATAAATACAAGGCTAATACTGAACTTAAGACACAGATCTAATCAAGTCCGATGTATGTGTACACTTTATTTGTTTATATGCGTGCCTCTGCATCCAGCTTGAACCCTGTGATTCTGTGTACCACAGTGTTTCCTTACATCCTTGCATCTTACACGAAAAAAGTGAGGTGGGGCTCCCTGGCTAGTCAAAGACAGCAGCATCGTATGATGTTTATTTACAAGGCTCTACTGCAAAGATTGCCTATCCCTGCTCCTTGACTGAATTTAAACACAGTACTTATAATGTCAGGTCAAAGGACACTTTGACATTAGCTGTGCCTCTTGTTCACACTGAATTTGGAAAAACTGGATTTAAATACATCACTGTCTATAAATGGGATGAGCTACAGAAAACAGTGAAACTACAATCTCCAGTTTCACTGGAACATTTCTAAGGCCTGTATTTGTTTGTCTGCACCTTTTTCTTAATTTTATTATTTGTGATGTATCATGAGTCGTCTTATTATGTTGCTGCCTGTCAGTTTTTTGTCCACTGGTCTCTCTTGAAAAAGAGATCACAATCTTAATGAGACTACCTGTTTAAATAAAGGATTAATAAATAAAGTATTTAATAATAAAGGATTTATTAAGGTTGTTTCTGTTCGTGTTTGTGTGTACAAGAGGGCGAGTGACCAAGCACAATACACACACCAAAACAGGATTCTGCTATTACTGTTCTGTTCTGTGCATACATTTAGACTACTGAGATTTTTCCACAGTGCGTGTGTGCGCGCGCACACACACACACACACACACACACACACACACACACACACACACACACACACACACACACACACACACTAGCAAGGGGCAGACAGAGGCAGATTTACATATTGTAGACATGCATATTCAGATTAGCCTCCGGTTGCAAGAATCAAACTGAGAATAATAGAAGTGCAAGAACAGCTGCTTTACACCTCTATACTCTTTCAGACGACTGCATTCAGCAGCACCCTGTGGCCTGAAAATGTCTCCATAAAACCTGGACAGAAAAACTGTAGACGAGGCAGACAAACGATTCGGTAAAGGCAGGAAGAGACTGTTCAATTCAATTCAATTCAATTTTATTTAAATTTTGTTTACATACCACCAAATCACAACAATAACTACCTCAAGGTTCTTTATATTGTACGGTAAAGACCAAACAATATTACAGACAATCAAAAGACCACCTATGAGCAAGCACTTGGCAAGAGTGAGAAGACAAAACTGCCTTTTAACAGGAAGAAACCTGCAGCTCAGGGAGGGACAGACATCTGCTGCGACTGGGTGAGGGGAGACAGCTAGACAGCTGTACAGGGATACTTCTTTGGAGAACTAGCCAAATCATTGTTGGAATACTAAATGCTCCGCTTCCACTCTGTCAGACCTGAGCTTATTCAACTGTGAAGCAGTTGATGAAATAAAAGCAACGTATGACAAATATTAGGGTGTAAATATGAAAAAGAAGGAAGGAGTACATTAAAGACCTCATAGGCCAAACCTGTCCACATATTTCAAGATAATCATTTATAGAAGTCAAATGCATATGAAGCTAATAAATGTAAAAGATTATAAACATGTGCAGGCACACACATAAACACACATCTCTGAGACTTCTTTAAACCAGGCCTCATTCACTGAGGTACAGCTTCTTTCCCGGATCCATTCAGTAATCAGTGTTAAGGGAAAAGCTCGGAAGGAAGGAAGGTTGATTTGTGTGGATGACAATGACACCAAATCGACTGCTGATTTGAACTCTGGATTCTCATGCTGTGAGGCAACAGTGCAAACCACTGATCCACAGTGCATCACTGCATGTATATGTACAGTACAGTCTATTTTATGTGCCTATAAATATAAGAAACTGTATCTGTGAAATGAGAAAGAACAGATTACATCTGCATGCAGAGTATAAAGTGCAGCTGTGTCCCGTCTCAGACGTAACTCACAAATGCTTTCTGGGAACCAAGAGAGAAATAAAAGGATGGCTGTATTTAATTTGTTTTGATATCATGTATACAGGTGTTACAGCAGCTATATTATGCACAAAGCACACAGAATGTCATTTTTTAATTACATTGTATGTTTTTTTTTTTCTTACAGATACATTTAATTTGGAGGTGACAAGGAACGTGAAGCAGACTGCAGCTCCAGTAACATACAGCAGCTTGACATTTAGCACCAAGCAGATCAGCTTGGCCAGTTTTTAACCACGTCACAGCTCTGGTTTGACTCAGACTTGAGTGAAATCATTTTTTTTTTAAAAATGAGTGATTATCATTGCAGTCATTTATTAGTCAGTTAGTAGTTTATAGCACATCAAAACCAGTTTCACAGGTTTGGGTCCAAGTGATAATCTATTACAGTTGGTATCTTAGGCACTGACTGGCTATCAGATCACCATTGAAGAAATACCTCATTTGCACTGGTTTCACCTTTTTTTAAAGGTGAAAGGGGCATCCGAAGTTGGCCACTGCTTTCTACTCAGCATCAATCTTAACCATTTTTTTCACTTCCAGAAATAAACACACACACATTACTTAGCATTATCTCAAGCATGTGGTACTGTAAATGTTCCCATATGTGGATATGTGGATAGTCTTTGGTCCTTTACTGTGTGTGTATAAGTGCATGGAGAAGAGCCTTGTAAAGCACATTGGGTGACTAATGAGGCACACAAACATGTCATGGTTATTATTTGAGTGTCATGAAAAAAGGTGAAAAAAAGAAGAAATACACAGTGTGTCTCACATAGCCACACTTACAGGAGAGAGTGACGTATCAGTTGATCATAATTTGGTGTTTTGTGCTCTCAATCAATGTGACTTAAATACATCCTTCAAAGATAGTGAATAGTTAATATTACCTTGTCCCTATAACCATTATAGCCTTCTTTCCCAGCCATTGCCTGCCTTCTGTGCTGTTACACTATGTACCTGAGTGCAAGTTTGTGTCATTATCGTCTTCATTTGTGATGGAACAAAACAATAGCTCTCCATCTCTGCTTTGAACATGGACAAGTCTCCCATCAGTTCTAAAACTAAATGCAATTTGCTGTGTGGGTGACAGTTGACAGCATTAGTTGTACGTGTGCGTTATGCGGTCTTTCAGCTGGAGGTGGGCTCAGCCACAGCAATCATCAGCAAAGAGTGCTAACCTCTCTTGAGAGGCTGCAGGTCTCTAAGTGCTTTGCTTAGCTACCGCTGCTAGGCAATCAAGCATTCCCCCTGTCACAGAGGACTGCCTGCTCCTCTGGGCTCACTGCATTATGAAGGCACAATGTTGTTAGGTCACTCATGATGTCTAATAGACACCTACTAGTCTTCAATACCCACAATGAGCTCAGGAGTCTTTTCATAATGCCTGCAGGAGTTATCAGTGGCAGTTCCACTAGCTGAAAAAATCCAAGGGTGGTGATGACCCAGACCTTTCTTCAGAATCTCAAGGTTATATAGACAAAAACTGATAGTCAGTTGTGTTTGTCCAAAACTTTTCTTGTTATGACTATGCAACAAGTCAACAAGTCACAATTTCATTCAGGGCCACAAAAGTGTGAACACCCAAAGAGATTACATGTACACTGTGATTACAGCTACTGTACTTCAAATCTGTTTTCCACAATATTAATGTGCAGCTACTCTGCATCAATGATTTAATGTGCATTCAAAGTCAAGCCCAGCACGCACTAACTTCAGTACCACCTCAAAAGAAGGATGGCTGAAATAAAGTTTGCACTCTCGACACAGCTGTCTTCTGACCTTGGAGTAGAGCGGGTAAAATAATGAAGGAGTGGTAATTTATACTGTACTATTTTTTTAAGTATTGCCTTTGTGCACTCTGTTTCTAATGAATCTGAGCCAGTCTTTCCTAACATGCAAAAGCTCTAACAGCTTCCAAGTAAGCAAATATTGAAAGTTTATAACATTCAGTGAAGTTATATTGATCTTCACAATTACATGGCACCAGTGATCTTGGAAGTAGGAAGAGTGTTTTTTAAACATTTACATTTATGTGCATGGATTTAGGCAAATAATTTTAATTCTTTACCTACTACATCACAATGCTTGCTTTTTGCAAGCATCTGCACAGACACTGTGCAAAGCTAGCGAAAAACCCAGAGTGATGTTAAAACTTAGTGCATCCCGAACAGCCCAGCAAACAGAACCTGAACTGCAACAAGTAACACAGGCTGTGATGAATTGTACAGCAGAATCACTGTGGCAGTTAATTTGAAGACTCTTTGAGCTGGTTTTTAACTTTACTTTGTGTTGTTGGTTTTGGGTTCAAATGTAAACACTAAAAGAAAGATTGTATGTGTTTCCTCATTAGGACAGGGATTTGTGTAAGTGTGCAAGTGCTGCATTACTTTTAAGAAAAGTTATAAGTAATGTCTAATACATTACTTTTATGATTAACAATCCCAACAATGGTAGTGAGATATTCCATTGGGAGTTTTTTTAGCATTACACAACTTTTCCCATGTTTTGCTCGCTCGTGTCCCATATTTTTTGACATGTTTTTCACAGTGACACTCTTAAAAAGAAAACACATGCACTCTCATTTAGACAATTTCTGTCACCTGTCCAATTCTTAACACTATTTTAAGAGCTGACTGACAGTTCCTTTTTGATATAGCAGCATTGCTCCAGCAGTAGCAAAGTGACAACAATGACATCCTTCAGTTGATCTAACTTCATAGCTCCTTGACACAGATGGCCTATTAGATAACCCACATTGTTGCTGGCTGACGCTGAGCAATTTTCTTTCTTCTCTGGTGGAGAGGCAGTGAGAGACAGAAAGATAGGGAGACAGTTGAGACAATGAGTGTCAATAATACAGAGGAGAAGGCCAAGAGCCTAAGCAACTAAAGCTATCGGACAAACACAATAGGACAGACTAAGTGATACCCAAGAAACTAGAGCTTAGAGCGTGAGGTCGAGTTAGAGTTAGAGTTGAGAATCACGAAGAGGACAGATAGAGGGGCTGAGAGTGTATAACAGAGGTCATAAAAGGAATTTCTTTTAAGTTAAAATAGATTTCTAGTGTGATGACCTTAAGTCTGTCTTGTTGGGTCACTTGTGACTCGAGGGTATTCTAGCCAAGTTGTTGTCAGCAGGGACTGATTGTCATTGTTGGCTGCAGACAGAATGATTTTCTTCCCACTTGCCAGGTGGAGCAATGAGAGCTTCTGTCTGCACTGTTCATTCTGCTCCACCAGGTTCTGGCTCTGTTTGCTTAATTGTTGTAGCTCTTCAAGCTCTTCCTCCTGAACTTTGAGATGCTGAAGAAGCTCCTTTGGTTGGTGTCTTTCTTTGCAGACGGGAGTGCCAGAATTAGTTCCTCTTTCTCTGAGATCTGCAGCAAATCCACTGCAGATCTCAGAGTTTGTACAGAACCAGCAAATGTAGTTTTTATGGTATTTGAACATAAACATGAAAAGTTATTAATTGGAATCTTACATTGTGACAAATGAGGATAAGAAAGTCATCCCAGTGCCCAGTTGCCCATTTAGTAACAAAAGAAGTTAACAAGGGATGTCCGTCCCTGTCTCACTTTTATGCCTGGGGAGCCACAGGTGATTGTTGGCACAGAGTAAGCATTCACTTATGATTATGTGTTTGATCCCACTGCTGAACAAGAAGAACTCTTCAATACCTCTTTACTGTGTGGGATTTCAAAGGCTACCATGCCACTGTTCTTGTATATGGACAGAAGGGATCCAGAAAGGCCTTTTTGATGGAAGGAACATACGCACACAGCCCCTGATGATAACTAGTTGGCTTGATACCTCTGCTCCACCCCTGAGTTACACAACCTGACAGACAGACTTAGGTCATCACACTATCCATTCCCATTCCCCAGTGTAAACCTGTGTCTATTTTCTGACACCTATTCTCTGTTTGTTACCCTTTAACTCCATGAAGCAAAAGCTAACATAATGCTGCATTGTTGTGACATTAACAAAACGCATTCAAAGGCAGGTAGCACCCAACTGGAAAACGTCATCTGATCTGTAGCCAAACCTTTTTCTGCATACTCCATACTGCATGTCTATGAGTGCATGCTTCCTATTGCAATTTACTTGGACAGCAAAACTGATTAAACTGGTGAGCCATTGGAGTCTGACAACTGAGCATGAGAATCAGAAGGGAGATCCATCATTGTGAAGGCTCACGCCTAAACCCGGTACTAGATAAATGTGCTTAGATGCAGCCTGTGTGTGTGTGTGTGTGTGTGTGCGTGCGTGTGTGTGTACAATGTCTTCAAGCCTGTGTGTGCATTCTCTGCAAGCATGTGTGTGTGTGGGTCGTGGCTACATTTCATGTAAAACACATGCTTGGACATTGGTTTCTTAGACTACTGTTCAGCATCAGGAGAGGCGTTTTTTACTTTTGCCTTTTTGCCTTTCAAAAGGAGGGAGGAGAGGGAGTGGAAGATGAAGGCAAATGGGACAGGAGGAGGTGGCATAGTGTTTTCCTCTGTGTGCATTATAGATGAGGTGTGTCCGCAGTGTTCGATCAGCAGCTCTCCTTTGGCATGAAGGTGGCCTGCTGGGGTTACCTAAGATTCTCTACTTGTATCTTAGTGAGCTTGAATGTGTGTGACTATGATTCACCAGTGTCCTACCTGTCCAAAAGTATTAAGTTCCCAATATTTTCTAAACTCATTCATCATCTTTCAAGCCCAAATTAATACGGAGGACACTGTGATGTGGGATCATGGACATTGGGCATAATGTAATTCATTCCATCCATCCATCCATCCATCCATCATCACATCCATCCATCCATCCATCCATCCATCCATCCATCCATCCTCCATCCATCAATAAACAAATAAATAAATAATCCAAGCATACAGAAAGAATGTTTTCATAGGAGTCTGTGCAGTCCTGTGAAAAATAAGTACACCCTTACTGTTTCTATGGAAATTACGGGATAAGTAGCAGATTAATTGATCATCAACAAGTGTGACCATCTCTATACAAACAGAAGTTTTGGCAGTTTGCTGAGCTGGAGCATTCAGGTGTGTGCTAAAACAATGCCACTTTTTTCCAGGAGCAGACATTGCATTCGTTCACCCCAAGGTCAGAACACAAAGTAGTCACACCGTAAAATGCTCAGAGAAACCGCAAAAAAGCCAAGAACTGCATCTCAGATTCTACATGTCGTGGTTAACATGTTAAATGTTAAAGTTGATGACAGGAGCAATACCAAACAAGTGTGGCTTGTTTGGAACGGTTGTCAGGAGAAAGTGCCTCTAAAAATAACATGGCAGTAGGGGTTAGGTTTGCAAAGTTGCATCTGAACAAACCATAAGACTTCTGGAACAGTGTCCTGTGGACAGATGAGACCAAAGTTGAGATGATAGCCATAATGTGCAAAGCCAAAGTTGGTGAAAACAATATGACACGTCAGCACCAACACTGCATACAACTGTAAAGCATGAAGGGTTGAAGATTTGAGCTTATTTTGCAGCCATGGGACCTTGGAACTTTGTAGCCATTGAGTTGACCATGAATGCGTCCGTATATCAAATATTCGAGATTCAAATGTGAGGCCATCTGTTCAACAGTTAAAGCTTGGAAAAATTGGATCATGTAATGATGCCAAGCACATGTGCATATCTATGACAGAATGGCTGAAAATGAAAAGAATCAAGCTGCTGCAATGGCCCAGTCAAACTCCAGACCTCAACCTGATTCTATGGTGGGAGCTGTGCATAAATGCATAAACCTCAATGAAGTAAAACAACATTGTAAAGAAGACAAAAATTCCTCCACAACAATGTGGGACACTTTTAAAGTCATACAGCACATCATCTTATTGCTGCTAAAGGTGGCTCTACAAGCTACTGAATCACAAAGTGTAGTTAGTTTTTCACAGGACTGCAGTGTATATGAAATATGTCAGAACTATATACTATTGGTCACTACTCCATGCACTACTAGGACTGTGTTATCTTGTACAAAGATGTATTGCCTTTGTACAAGATAAGGCCTACTGCCTTGACCAAAGACAGCAAGCCCCATCTAGTTCTAGTTAGCTGCTGTGAGTGTGAAATTTTAAACTGTTAGATATAAACACAATGTATGTTAGTTAACTTGTCTTGTATAAGCAGAGATAAAAAAATAACTACTGCTTTATATTCAAGACCTTGGGTAGAAATAAACTGCTACACTAAGTGTCCGGGGGGTAGAAGAAGATTTGTCCTTGTATGAAAATTAGTTGCACTTTGTACACTTTGCATCATACAAAAAGCTACTAACTTTTTTGTTAAATCCATGTGATATGGTTAGAGAATGTGCACTGTCTTTGTGTGGCAACTATCCTCAGTGACCTCTTCTTACCTCTAAGGGTTATATTTTGTGGATATATGACCAGATTAGTCATTGCTTTGAGAATAGTCATTACATGAATCACTTCTAAATTACAGTGCTATTACATTTTAGTTAATTTGATCATTTTTCTTCTGTCTGCAATGAGAGGGCATACAGAGGCTATTGTGCTGTGCCAACACTGGCCAAGAGCTTTGCAGGCATTAAAAGTTGTTGATTCCAAAACTTTTAACTATGTGTTGTTAGCATGGTGGACATAGCCAGTGCGACAAAAATGACCGTGCCTGTATAAATCTACATTCAAGGTTTTAACTTTTCACGAGGTTCTTTTGCATAGAACATCAGTGGTGTGTGTGTGTGTGTGTGTGTGTGTGTGTGTGTGTGTGTGTGTGTGTGTGTGTGTGTGTGTGTGTGTGTGTGAGTGAGTGAGTGAGTGAGAGAGAGAGAGAGAGACCATGTCTCTGGTATAAACAGTGGAAAGTGAGATTTGTGGGGGGAGACTGAACTAGCAGAGAGCTCCTCAGAAGCCTCACTGGAGATGCTATAACTGGCACCACCTCTCTTTCTTTCTCACTTTCAAATAATATGAGAAACACGTTTTGACGGTCACTGCTTTGCTCTCTGTCTCATGCTCTCACTCTCTTTCTCTCACCCAATGGTTGTTCCTAATTTCTCAGAGTTGTGCTGGCTTCCTGTTTCTTAGTCACCTTGCACTACTTTTCCCTCTTCCCCTCTTTTCCACCATCGAATCCTCTCCTACGTCTCTGTTGTCTGTCTGCAGGTGGAAAGTGTCCAGCAGATGCTCTGGCCGCAGCCCAGGGACTTGCTTTCTTTATTACCAAGGAGGCCCCCTATCGTCATACCAATCAGAAATACATTGTTGACTTAGGAGAGACTTCTTCAATGGTTTAACACATTTATCTTCCTCTAATGTGCATATTACAAATCTATTTGGTGAGCTCTTTTGAACATGCTGCTATTTCATTAAAACAGTTGTGACATGAAAAAGAACAGATGGCCAATTGTATTGTTATCTCACTAAGCAGTAATCTACCACATTTATGGACTGTTTTTTTTTTTAATACCATCTAGAAACAGACCACATACACCATACTGCATTTCCTAAACTTTTGTAGTAATCAAAAGGAAAAAGAAAGGGCATTAAATGAGTTGCCAAAGACACAAATTAAACCATGGAATAAACAGTGGTCAGACTATTCACACATACAAACTTAGACATAAACATAAGCTATTGTGTGCCAAATCTTCTGTACACACCACAGAAACAAATACCTAGGCCAAATGAAAAGGTTCACTTACAGTCACTGGTGCCTGACTGATGCAATCAGTTGAAATTGGCCTACAACATTAACATCAATATTACAGCTACTGTACTTGTAGGAAGAACCATAACCACAGTTAGCTTCATTGAATTAAATCTTGATCACCTACCGTAGCATGATTATTCATTAACTTAAACATCATGTATTAATTATACTTAAAATGTATCCTTTTTATGTGGGAACTTCAAGTTTAATTCAAAATTTAAAAAATAAACAAATAAATAAAAAATGAGGAAAGACATGGTGGGCGACAGAAGGTTGTCCTTTAGGGGGCTTTGTCCAGACTACCACATGTTCTTTACTGTAAAGCCTCTCACACATGGGCAAGTCACAAGCCCTGCTGGCTTGCAGCCTCCACCGTAAGGTGTCTAAGGGTGCAGACAACAGTAAATAGAGGCAGGTAGAGCGATGGAGAGCCAAAGCTGAAAATCAACAAACACCTGATTCGAGCTCAGTAGAAAGCAAAATAGGTAGGAGACCCTCACAGACAAAAGGAGCTGCAAGCAACAGTTCTTCCAATCTTTCCACAGGTTCACCTACAGAAACTGGTGATTTTTGCAAAATAAATTTTGCATGTTCACCGCCAGCTCTGCCTCCTGTCTTTTTGACAGTGCCACTGTCTCCAAACCATAGCAGGTCTTCTTATTGTCTTGTAAACCTTCGCTTTCACTTTTTCTGCTATCCTTCAAATCACCACTGACATTCGTCACAGCCGCTCCACCCTGTCTGCACTCTTTTCTTCACCTCTCTTCTCCACTGTCTGTTGCTTTGGATGATTGAGACTAGGTATTAAAACTTGTCCACCATCACCACCTCTACCTCTTGCAGCTTTACTGTTACACCTCCCTCTTATCACACACATGTATTCTGTTTTTTTTTCCCCCATTGAAGTTCATTCCTCTTTTCTCCAGCACATACCTCCTCTTCTCCTCGTTCTCTTCCACCTGCTCTCTACTCTCACTACAGATCACAATATAATTTGTTGACATCAAAGTCCACAGACTCCTGCATCATCTGTCAACCTGCCCATCATCACTGCAAACAAGCAGCAGCTCAGATCCCTGATGTAATTCCACCCCCCACCTTGAACCTATCTGTCCCTCCTGCCACACACCTCAGCACAGTCTATTGTTCCCATACTTGTGCTGCACCAGCCTCACATACTTCTATGCTTAATCACCCTGACCTGTTGCACATCCTTTCCAGCTCAAGCTTTCTGTTGAGTCAGTTAGAACAAGTTTTTTTTCTTCTTCTTTAGTGTCCAGCCTCAAATATAACTCACTGTAAACCTTTTAGTTTGCCTTTGCTATCTCACTCTTTGTTGAACGCTGAGCCTCCAAGTACTATTGTCTACATCTCGACTGTCCCTCTTTTGTCTTTGCTAGGCTCTTTCTGTAATTCCTCATTCCACCAACAAGTCTTCTTGTCCACTTTCCTCTGTCTAGAAGAAACACCAAACATCTTCTTGGCAGTCTCCCTCAGCACTAGAGCTGTACTTTGTCAGTCATCTGGGAGCTCTTCTCTACCACCCAGAGCCTGTCTCAGCTTCTCTCTGAACTCCGTGCAGCTCTGCTTTCACTCGCTTCCTCTTCTTGATTTCCAGTCATCCCACAAACTACTATCTGATGCTGCCTAGATAGATTCTCCCCTGACACCACCCTGCAGTCTCCTATCTTTTTCAGATTGCAGCTGCTGCATAAGATTTAACCTGTGTGCACCTTCCTTCAATTTTATCTCATAATATGTTCCTCTCTCTTTTTGAAATATGTGTTCACCACAGATATTATATTTAACAAAATCCACCACCATCTTCTCAGTTTCTCTCCTTAACACCATACCTCCTTATCACCTCTGTTGTCTTCACCTACATGTCCACTGAAGTCTGCTCCAGTCAACACCCTCTCCCCCCAAACTGTGGGGCGTACACACTGACAACGTTCAACATCACCCCTTTGATGTCCAACTTCAAACTCATGATTCTGTCTGACACTCTCTTCACCCACACAAAACTATTCACAAACCCTTCCTCCAGGATTATTCCTATTCCATCTCACTTCCTACCTTCCTTCGCTCCATCGCTTCGCTTCGCTGCAGAGGCTGCCGACCCAGGTGGATGGGCTGACCAGAATGGTACAGACTCAGACTCAAAGCCTGATGAACCTGAGCCGTAGACTTGGGGAGTAGCAGGTGAGAGGGGTTCGATCTGGAGATAAGGTACGGTTCTGCTCAGTGAGGACGGTAACTAATGAATTTGGATTATTGGATTTATTGAATGGTTTCCCAGTGAGACTGAAGGCTGTTGAAAAAACAAGCAGCCTGTTCCAAAACAACACCTGCATTATCAGAATTCGGCTCCCTAGCCGGCCTTGGCTGGCAATCATATCTCTCCAGAACTATGTGTGAAGGCCGCTATCCCCCTCAGCCCTCTCTGTGATTTGTGAAGCTGGATCTGGTGTACCAAGGCTGCTGATGAACTTCCATCACTATCAGCAAACTGTTTGCCTGGGAGCTGGCATCTGGGCTCCACAATGCCCCCACCCTCTCGTCTCCGTCTGCGTCCCCTCCTGACCCTGACCCTACCCACCATACTGCTATCCCGGCTTTATATGTGCAATATGCTTTTTGCTGAGGTGTTTTTTTGGAACCTCGTAAGGTGTTCTTTATGAACACAGTATGAGATGATTTTTTTGAACCTAACTATCCCAATGTATCTCTTTCTGTCTCTCTGCTAAAGGTAGCGCCGTTGTGAAACGGTTGCATGACCTCAGACATCTGTCCCCCCCTGTCTGTGTTATGTTTTTGTTTTGGATGGATGTTCTGTTAACTGCAATTTCCCCATTTGTGGGACTAATAAAGGCATTCTTGATTCTTGATCATATCAGTCAGCTCTCTCTCCCTTTATCAGTCATAGTTCCTACATTTAAATCCATTACTTCCACCTCCACATGGCTGCTTTTCCATCTCTCTCATTATCGCCTAACACGCCTTCCCCCCTTTCCTCTTCGTTTGTCTTCAGCTAGCAGTAGCACACTCAGCAGCACCCTGAGGTGGTTGTTGTTAACCCGCGCTCTGACTAATCCAGTGTGGAAATTTCATTTTTGATGAGCTGCATGTTTGACTTGGCAAAGATTTTGTGCCAGATCATGACACAACCCTCACCATTTATCTGGGCTTTGGACCAGTGTTAGAAGTACTGCGGCTGAGTTGTATAAATCATTTTCAACACAACACAAAATTAAATCAATACATGCAAAAAGTTATTGATTTACTTTAAAATGTTTTGGTTTTGTAACTGGCAAATCCAAATTCCTTCCTGAAATTAAAGTCAGTGTCAGCACACATGTCTGATATGCACCAACATAATTTTTTTCATTTTTATTTATTTATATAAATTATATTTTATATTTTATAGAACATAATGCAGAAAACTATTCTCTGTATTATTTAAAAATTGTATCATCTCACAGTTTGTTCCTGGGAACGGTTCACCATTGTTTACAGTCATTTTAGCACCAGCAGCAGAGTAACAGCACAGAAGAGCAGCCACTTGCAGAGCCAAGCGGTTTCTACACAGTAAACTGCCAACTAGTGTGTGATATAAAATTAATAATGACTTCATCATTTTCTGTTCTACAGTTAATGTACTAGACATTTAAGACCCAACTATTCAAAAACATTGAACTTCACATAAAAGCACAAAACACATGTATTATTATTCCAATTCCATTAAGAAATAGCATGGTATATCCTCTCCTGACCTCCTAGCATAAAAAACACCACCACTTCCTTCTCCCAACACAAAGCAGACACAGGAGCTTACATTACCGTCTGTGACTATTATATATACTTACATCCCAACATGCAACATTCTTTACGTACAGAGATTCATCTCCATGTCAGCAGGACAGAAACAGGTGCACACCCTTCCTACATGAGCAGAAACAGCTCTGCAATGATGAGCATTCTATAGTTTGTTTTTCCTACCGTCTTTTCGGTAAAGGTTGATCTCCACTTTTCTCTCCTCTGACCCCAGCAGGGCCTGAGCCATCTGGGCAATAGCCAGTCGCTTGGTGTCAGGTCCATACAGGAAGTTACACGTGCATGGCTTCTGCATGATCTCAGCCCTTGAGTAGCCACACATGTGACAGAAGCCATCGTTGCAGAAGATGATGGCGCAGTTCTCCACTCTAGCATTGGCTATGACAAACTTGCGACCTGTAGGTGGAAAGTGAAAAGTTTTTTTTTTTAATTTAAACTTCAGTTCTCACTAACACAGAAACAGAAATAGGTAGTTAAGTCCATTAATTTAAATGAAAACAAACATCTGCACTCAGGTTAAATATCTAAAGGCGAAGGTACATTTTAGTTACATTTTGTTTACTCTCTAAACTGATCAAGATGTTTTCCCCTGAAAAAACAACCAACTCCTCTGGCCCAAATGATAGACAGTTTCATCTAATCCATATCTGTATCTTTATTGCTAAAAACATTCAAAAGCCACCAGAAAGGCAGAATTCAACATTTTCAGGGGCATTTCTTCAGACTGGTACAGCCTGGAAGGACAAAAAAACACTCGGGGCACTTAGCTAATACAGAACCTATGTTATATATATTCTTGTCTTCTATGTGGGCCATTGCCTACTGAAATGCCAATATCAAACATGAGTCTAACTTTCAAATCAAATGGAAGCAAAATAAATCCCTACAAGAAAGTAAAGGCAATAAAACTAAGAACACTTCTTTCATGAGTATACCACATCAAAAATAAAGGTAAATCATAGTTATATATGGAGAAAATAAGAGAAATGTTAAAAAGAATATGGCTAGAACTGTATAATCACTTAAGTGCAGACCTCAGAGTGTGTGCCTGTGGGTTTGAATATGCATGTTTGTAACTAGAGCCAAAATTTTACACCCCAGCTGCAACCTCAACAGCCTCTTTTTCCACGAAGCTATGATGTGTCCTAGCTCTAAACCACTTACTATAGAAGGAGCTTTTTAGCTCCATGGCCTCTGTTCAATGTCAACGTATGAAGTTAAGAGAGCTGCTTACACAAAGACACTCAAAACAATGTTCTCTTGCCCAACACACAGATTCACTCACTTCCAATACAGTATGAATAACTGTGTGGTTTCTTTAAGGTGAATTTCTTATGTCTTCAGGTAACACAAAAACAAGTTAATGCATGTGTATGAAGCCTGTGTGCAAGTGTGTCTGTGCTGTTAGGGTGACAGTCTGATAGATGACTTCCACTAAAGAGCATTAAGCTTCTGAAGAGTTGCAGTGTTCCTTGTTTCTTTCACTTAGTCCCACTGTGAGGAGGATGCTGCTCATAAGTAGTCAAGTTGATGTTAAAGGGAAGAAGGAAAGCGTTGTAATAGAAAACGGTGTGCAGCAGGAAACAGCAGGCAGGCTGGGTGAGGATGAATAAATGGATGTAAACAGGATAAATGAAATAAGATTTTAGGGAGGAATGATGAGAAAAAAATAGGATAAAAGTTGGGGAAATGATGAAGGAGACAGGGCAGAAGTAAAACGGAGTTAAAATAATGAATTTAGAGATATTTGGAGAAAGAATATGAGAGAGAGGTGGATTAAAGGAGATTTGCCCCAAATGAGACCACAGCAATTCATTTGCATTAAACCATGGGGACCACATCACATTCCGATTTTCATAGATTTTTGTCAGATTATTTCACAGTTTTTGACTTGAATTCAATTATAAATTCTATTTCTATTCTAATCTAGCCGCGGTTTCTTAGACTTAATTGAATTCAGACTCATTTAATATTCAACTCCAAATAGTAGCTTGGAGGATGTTCAAAAGAGACTTCCTAAGTTAGTTGACTTTTCGGCTTAGGATCTCCAATTTGAGTTTCCTGCTCCAAGACATAGGAACACTATTAACTTGCTGTTTTTAGGCTGCGCTGTATTATCCCTAATAAGTATTTAAGAGTATCACACTAAAAGGGTCATATTAAATTTTACTAATTCCAATCTCTACCATGTTGATTCCAACACATGTTGTGCTGTGCCTCATTTTTGTAACTCTGTCATAAAAAGACAGGACAGACAGACAGACAGACAGACAGACAGAACAGAACAGACAGACAGAAGAGAAAGTAAGAAAGAAGAAGAAGAAAGAAAGAAAAAAGAAAGAAAGAGAAGAAAGAAAGAAAAAGAAAGAAAGAAAGAAAAGAAAGAAAAGAAAAGAAAGAAAGAAGAAAAGAAAGAAGAAAGAAAAGAGAAAAGAAAGAAAGAAAAGAAAGAAAGAAAGAAAGAAAAGAAAGAAAAAAAAAAAAAGAAGAAAAAAAAAAAAAAAGAAAAAAAAGAAAGAAAAAAAGAAAAGAAAGAAAGAAAGAAAAAGAAAGAAAGAAAGAAAAGAAAGAAAGAAAGAAAGAAAGAAAGAAAAGAAAGAACGAAAGAAAGAAGAGAAAGAAAGAAAGAAAACACAAGCCACAACCATAGACTGTACATAAAAGATGGGGACCTATAATTTACAAAATGAGCATCATGTTGTTTTCAGTTATAGTTGAAACCAGCAACTGAGACTGCAAACTCACCAGTAAAGTATTTGCTGAGGTCACAGACAATAGACAGTACCAGCATTTGAGGCCTGAGGTTGAGACTTTTAAGAAGTTTCAAAGTTTGACTCTCTGGGTCTTTGTGACCATTATCTTTTTCAACTGTGACCATTATCTTTTTCAACACAAATAACAGTCACTCAAGAGAGTCTCCAAACACATTCAAAAGCCATTAGAAAGGCAACACTTCAAGTGAGACATGCCCATTATAATGAGAAAAAAGGCCTTTAAGGCACAGAAAACTATTTTTCAGTATAAGGTTGCATATGGGAGATGTTCATCAGAGGAGTTTTTATGGTAGTCTTGGATAAAGGAGAGGTGGTATGAATAACTTAAATTAAAGTAACAAGATTTTTGCTGCAGTGAGTGTGCCTGGCAGTTCTTATTTGTGGGTCTGAAAAAATAACAGCTTCACTTTTTTGTAATTTTTTTTAGGGTTTCCTCACAAAGGCCATCTGTGATAAATCTTCCCCAAGGACTTGAGGCTGTGATAAGGGAAGAACACCTTATTGCTGCAGTCAATGCTGAAAAATGTGGCTCTTGTAATTGGTTTTTGGTCAGTATGTCACACGTTAGCTCACACTGTAACAAGAGTGCTGGCCTAACTCATGAGAAACTGATTTCAAAGCTACAAAATTAAATTTGGTACATAAATTATCATAATTTTGCAATGTTTTTTTTTGTTTGACAGTAGAAAGTGTACACAGTGTCACAACTTTAACAATCACCTTGTGAGACAAGAGGCTAAGTAATAATCACAAAACACAAGACTCAGAATTTAATCTTTTAGGTCACCTTCACTGTTTGTTTCTTTCCCATCATTTCCTGCCAGGAAAAATTAAATCATAATAACAAAGGCTGGCTACAGTTAAAGGAAAGCCTAAACTTTGAGTTCAAGGCCCTGAATCTGTGCCAGAGAGAATTGATGATGAACTTATACATCTATTTCATCTTCAATACAATTTCAAATTTATTTATATAGCGCCAAATCACAATGAACAGTCACCTCGAGGTGCTTATACTGTAAGGTAAGACCCTACAATAATTGCAGAGAAAATCAAACAATCAAAATGATCCCCTATGAGCAAGCACTTGGCGACAGTGGGAAGAGAAAACTCCCTTTTAACAGGAAGAAACCTCCAACAGCTCCAGGCTCAAACAGGGGCAGCCATCTGCTGCGACCAGCTAGGGGTGAGGGGAGGGAGACAGGACAAAACGCACACAGTGGAAGAGAGCCAGAGATTCAGTGAGGAACCTTAGTTTCCAGATTTTTTCACTCAGGCTTGTGAACAAAATATTCACGTACTGGATCTTCCTCTCAGCAGTACCAAAATTTTGGGAGAAGGTAATGTGTTATACATTGTCCCTATGATGAATGAATGAATGAAATTAAACCAAAGGCTGCGCACTGGGTCAATTTTTCTTGCTAAGTGTTCTTCATTAAAGTTGATTATGAAAAAGTCCCAGGAGGAAGAGATGGTACAGTCATTATTCCCTGTAAATTATGTCTAAGAAGAGGTTCACAGCGGGGATGTGTAGTAATTCCCCTCTGAAATAATGATTTGTAAGTCATTTTATCACCACTGGCAAGACACTCGTCTGCCACGCCAAGATATTTCTGCACAACTCTTTTCCAATTCAAATTTTGGCCATTGATATTAAATCTCCTGTATCAGACTTGAGTTCTTGGGATTAGTTTGCAGACTTATGATTCATTATTATTATAAAATACCTCCCTGTTTCCATTGTCGAGTGGTAAGTTTCTTGTGGGTTAGCCATGTGGGATATAATTGTTTTGATTGAGTGCAGATTTCTGTGTATGTTTGTGGGTGTTGTGTTTACACTTCAGCACCTTGCACACAAAGAAAGGAGATGGTTCTAACACAGACTTGCAGGGGATTGAATAAGGGGGGAATGGAACAGGAGACACAGCAGCAAGACAAACACAACATGACCCTGTGTTAAAAAACTGAGATCCAGCGTGTACCACGCTGGCTGATAAATAATCATTTTCTAATCAAAGAGCAGTCGAGCAGAACGTTCACTGACCTAGCATGCTGGTGAGGGGCAGTACTTACAGATTGGCCCGCTTTTATTTAATTATGGCTAAACAGGCATACTGATGTGCAATACAAAACATAAATATAACATAAGTGACATTTCATGAGTGTCATTTTACTTCTTTTTATTTTAGAAATATCACTTAGAAAAAAGAAAACTGAACAAAAACAACAAAATAAAAACACGATGGATGGATGGATGTGACAGCACATATGAGACAGCTATTTTTATCAAAACTGTCTTTTCATAACTTAACCGGGTAGTTTTAGTTGCCAAAACACAAAGTACTCAAAGCAAGATCAGGTGATGAGCATATAATTGACAAGTTGCTGTATGATGTTACAGGGTATGTGTCAAAATTGCTTTTCAAGAAGTGTGTCAATTACAACTTTATGATAGGTGACGTATACTTGTACTGTAGGGTCCAGAATGTCCCTGTTAGCACAGCATCACTTGTCAGTGTGTTTTCAATAGTAAGAAATCACAAAAGATCAGTCTGGAACACACCATGAGGTGGACCTTTATTGCTGTTGGAAAGTGGACACATTTTGCACTTCAGTTCTGTCAGCAAAGCAGCACGACCACGCTTTAAATGAGGTAAATTGGTCTCCAAAACTGCAGGGCTTTTCTGACCCATCTATCCTCCCTGAATTTCTGACTTTGTGGCTTTACCATAAGTCCTACAGCTGCTGGCGTTTTTGGGCGCTTGCACAAAAAAAAAACAATGTTGTACAAACCCAAATCAGGAAATGTTTGGATGCTGTGTAAAGTCTAAAGAAAAAGAGAGTGCAACAACTTCCAAGTCTCATAAGCCCATACCCATTCAAAATAGAAGGCAGCAAACATATGAAATGTTTAAAGTGAGTAAATGTACTGTTATAAAAAAGTATTAGCTCATTTTGAATTTGATGAGAGCCACATGCATTAAAAAGCAGGGACAGGGCCATGTTTACCACTGTGTAGCATCCACTCTTCTTTTACCAACAGTCCATAAACGTTTGGGAACTAGTTTCTGGACTTTGGTTAGGAATGTTGTCCTATTCTTGACTGATATAGGATCCGAGCTGCTCAACAGTCCTGGGTCTTCTTTTTCACATTTTTTGTTCATGATACACTTCAGGATGTCTTCACTTGGTAAAAGGTCTGGACTGCAGGCAGGACAGTTCAGCACCCAGAGCACTCAGCACTACAGAGCCATGCTGCTGAAATAGCTGCAGTATGTGGTTTTAGCATTGTCTTGCTGATATTTGCAAGGCCTTCCCTGAAAAAGACATGAGCTTGGATGGCATTATATGTTGCTCTAAAACCTGCATACACCTTTCAGCGTTGATGGTGCCTTCCTAGATGTGCCAGGTGCCAATTCCATAGGCACTGATTCAGCCCCAAACCACTGGAGGCACAGGCTGGGGGTTAATTTTGTCACTTTTGAGGATGCAGTGTCATTCTTTCAAATTGAAAATTGTTTGACCACAGAAAAGCTTTCCACTTTGCCTCAGTCCATTTTAAATCAGCCCAGAAAGACAGCAGAATTTCTGGATCATGTTCATACTGTATTTTTGGCCACTAAATCTTTGTTGTATAGTGAGAGATTGTGACATAGCGTTAACACACAATAGACCCAAGCTTTTGTTAAATATAGTTTAAAAGACAATAAAGTGTACAATTTATCTGCTTCAATGCCTCCAATAAAGACTATGTAAGAAGTAAAAGCTTAATAAAATGGTTATGCATCTTTATGTTATGCTGATGGTCTACAGTTATAGTCTCACAGCACTTAGTTGAACCCAAATAAACAACAGTAGAGTTTCCCATTTTTGTCCTTTCCTTCTCTCAAACCTCCCCATCAATCATGTCATGGTACAAGAATCAAGAGAGCCATTGCTAATTTTCCCAGCCTGAAGTGAACATAAGGGAGTGTGGGGCTCCTGAATGAAAATGTCTATGCCCATTTTTCCCTGCATTAAGCACTCCATTATCACAGCCTCTTCCCCATTCCTTCATAAAAGAGACACATCATCAATCAAAGCTGTTCATCCTGAATTCAACAGGCTGTTCTCAGAGCAGATGTAAATGGTGGACAGACCTGTTCGGAAACACTGAAAATCAGTTGTGTAGATGCAGTTGATAGCCTGTCTCTATGAATTAGTGCAAGCAGCAGCCCTGAGACGATCATAAAGTTTGATGGGTTTGTCTGGCTGAAATAACCAGTAAGTAATACAGAGGCAGAGATGAGTGTGTGTATATACTGTATGTGTGTATATTCTACACTTCTTTTCTCAGCCTTTAAGTAAATGGTTTTCTGTCAGTCATAATGGCTCAAAGGACCAAGAAGATACTGTTTTTTCCCAATGCTGTTTAAGTTAAAGAGCCCGTGTCCTTCAGATTGTAAAAAGGTTTAAAAGATGAGACAGGGATGAAAAATGTAATTATTCTTTAGACAAACAGCCACATGAAGAGGACATATAGTGTAATTTTGATGCAGATGTACTGTACCTGCTGAATGACAATATAATACCTTAACCAAAAGAAAGCCAGGCTGAGAGAGGATTGAAGGAATAAAATAGAACCCCAAAAAAGAGGGAAGGCAAGCTTTAAAAAGAATGTCACAAGCCTCAGTTTCTTCAGACTTTATATAATGCAAAAGAAAAGGAAGATGGGCAGCAGAAGAGTCAGCAGGTAGAGTATAAAAACCTGGGTTATTCATGGTTTAAGCTCCTCAGTGTTTAGGACACAGCTGGACAGGTTAGCAGCTATATTCTTACACTGTCGGCACTGAGAGAGGAAAGTACAAAAGATGGCAGTATTTGGAACCAGAGGGCAATGTGCACAAATTAAACAAGGGTAATGGTAGGCAGCTATACACAGCACGTAACATTTATCCTCACTTTGCTTGGTGCACACTTCTCTCAAAGGTGCTTTATACTGTCAGAGTTATTTGGCTTACCGCAGTGACCTGCTGGTAGGTATTGCTTTATTTATGACTGTGACAAATAGGCATTAAGTGTGAATACTGAAAATTATGTAAAAAATTTTTTAAAATCTACCACCATATGGAATTCCAGCATGTTCAATATTAGCTCACAGTTATATTATTTCATCCAGCATTTATCATTATAACATAATAAGAGCGGCTATTGCTACCTACCAACACTGAAAGCATCATGTAGGCAGCCCCCAGTTACTGATGGTGCCTGATATGGATGGTAAACCTACATATTGTGTTTGCAACTACTAAATTAACACTAAAAAGATATATCACAGTTATTTGAATTATTTTTTCCATGCATGCATCCACAGCAGCACCTGGATTCAGCACATTCGGGTCTGTAACTATTTGGATGACAAAACTTTAGTTGTATGTTTGCCTCTGTTCACCAACACACAATATGATTGATGTGCAGGCTTTAATTCAAGGATTTTAATAAAAGTATTTCCTTTAATGATTGAGAATTGTAATAATTTTTTACACTGTTCTCTATTTTTCTTCAGATTCCCGTAGCGATTAATTACTTCAGTAAGTGTGTCTTGTGGCCAACCGAGAATTGGTTTCATGGCCAGGTGAAGCCTGTTTGCATGTTATTCCATGACAAATTAAGCAGTGCATAGCTCAGCACTAGCAGAAGGCTTGAAAGAGGATAGAAGACAACTAAAGTTGTCAAAGTCTACAATCAAGAGACAAGTTCATGAATGTAGATGATTTACAACAACGTGCAAACCACTGGTTACATTCAAGAACAAGAAGGCCAGATTAGACTTTGCCAGAAATGATCTAAAAATGCATGTAGAGTTCTGGGGGGAAAAAATCTAAAACCAAGATTAACAGCAAGAGAAAACTATGGAGAAATATGTAGACAGCTCATGATCTGAAGCATACCACATTATCTGTAAAAATATGATAGAGAAAGTGTCATGACATGGGCATGGATGACTGCCATTGGCACTGGGTCAAATGACACTAATGCCATAGCATCCTGCAAAAGCAACCTAAAAATTTCTGAACACAGAGAAACACTGACTGAATATTCTTCATTGACCAAATTAGTCACCTAACCCAGCCATGGAGGGATGTACTCCATAGCTGTGTGGAATACATCCACACAGGTATAGGCTACTTCTTCTGCAGAAGCTGCAATCTGAAAGAGATAGGAGACTGCAAGGTGGTGTCCGGGGAGAATGTAATTAGGCAGCGTTGAATGGCAGCCTGTGGATGACTTTGGAAATCAAGAAGAGAAA
Source organism: Archocentrus centrarchus (assembly GCF_007364275.1). Taxonomy (NCBI): domain Eukaryota; kingdom Metazoa; phylum Chordata; class Actinopteri; order Cichliformes; family Cichlidae; genus Archocentrus; species Archocentrus centrarchus. The sequence continues at coordinate 10,035,635 of NC_044365.1, read as the reverse complement.
GCAAGTAAAGGCAGAGGGAAAGATTAAATGGTGGAAGCTGAAGAGGAAAGAATGTTGCACAGAGTTCTGGGAGGAGTCGAGACAGGCTCTGATGAAGGCAAAGGAAAAGGCTTAGAGTGAGTTGCATATGAGGCTGGACACTAAGGAAATTAGAAAAAAAGACTTGTAATGATAGTAAGATCAAGCTGGAAAGGATGTGCAGCAGGTTTGGGTGATTAAGGATAGAAATGGAAATGTACTAAGGAGTGAGAAAGTGGATGTTGAATGAAGAAAATGAGAGAGAGAGAGAAGAACACTAAATCAGGAAGTGCAGAGGATTAGAAAGGAAGAAGCTGTGAAGAAAATGAAGACTGGAAAGGTGGTTTTCAACGATGATGAACAAGCTGACAGATGAGGTCAGGCAGGAGTCTCCATGTCTTTTGTGACGTTCGCAGATGGCATTGTGCTCTGTAGTGAGAGGGTGCAGGTGAAAGAGAACCTGGAGAGGTGGAAGTATGCTCTGGAGAGAAAAGGAATGAAACTAAGTAGAAGCAAGACAGAATAAATATGGGAATGAGAGGGAGACAGATGGAAAGGTGAAAATGCAAGGAGTACAGGTAGGGAAGGTAGATGAGTTTAAATATCTGGGGTCAAACATCCAAAGAAAGGGACAGTACACAAGAGAGGTGAAGAAGAGAGTGCAGTCATGATGGAGTGGGTGGAGATGAGTGTCAGGGGTGATTTATAACAGAAAAATATCAGTGAGAGTGATAGGGAAGGTTTATGAGTGGGTAGTGAGACCTACTGTATGATGTATGGTTTGGAGATGGTGGCACTGACAAAAAGACAGGAGGTGAGAGCTGAAGATGCTAAGATTTTCACTGGGAGTGACCAGGATGGACAAGATTAGAAATGAGTACATCAGATGGACAGTTCAGCTGAGCGGTTTGGAGACAAATTAAAGAGGCAAGGTTGAGATGGTTTGGACACATGCAGAGGAGTGATAGTGGATATACTGGACAAAGGATGTAGTGAAGGAGAACATGCAAGGGCTGATGTGACAGAGGATGATGCTAGGGATAGGGTGAGATGAACGTAGATGATCCGCAATGGCGACCCCTAAAGGGAGCAGCCAAAAGAAGAAGAAGAGGCCACGTTAGTCACCTGACATCAAACCCATAAAGCATGCTTTTCAGTTACTGAAGACAAAACTGAAGGCAGAGAGACTGACCGACAAACAAGTAGTTACTGAAGGTGGCTGCAGTAATGGCAGGACATTTCAACAAAGGACACACAGCCTATGGCGATCCGTGGGTTATAGGTTTTATTAATGAGGCCATGGTCTCACTTGCTAGTTTCAATTCTTACTGAGTACAACAAGACTTGTTTTTTTAAAAATGATGCCTATTATGAGCATTCACTCTTCCTCCAGGTGTCAGTTAGATTCACCCCTCATGTGCCATATCTAGTTGGGGTGAAAGACAAAAGGCTTAAATGCTTCAAGACAATATAATATGCAGTGGGTTACTTCCTGGTCACTGTTCTTTTATATACAGTGTATGCGGCTCATGGTGACTGTTTTTCTTTCATTAGCACCCATATTTCTTTATTTTTTAAACAAAGTGTGTTTCATTTTGCAAGACAATTTTTGCATGTCTCCATATATCACCATAATTTTAAAAACAATATATATTTATCACATTACTTCATTAATCATTGACATTTTCATTACAACATTGACTCAGGATTGGAATATAAATATATAACCCACTCTGCATGGTGTCTATTGGCAGTATTAAAGGCAAGCAAAAACTCCCCAGCTGTCTCTTACGTTCATACGCTTTTGAAGCCAGTGAGGAGGGAGCTGGTGGACAGGCTGATTAAAGACAAGCTTCTGCTTTTCAGGAGGAAAACACTATTTCCTATTCCCACTGACACACATACACACACACACACACACACACACACAAGGTGTAGTCCTGGTGATGCACTTACAGACCCACCAACAGAGACTGAATAATTCACCAGGACTACACCTTGGGGGTAGGGTTTAATCCCGGGATCCGGGATTCCCGGGAAATGCGATCAGAACCATTTCCCGTTTCCCGGGAAACGTTAGACGGGAAACCGGGAAAAAAGTCGCGCGCGTCGATTTGACTTTCAGAAATAAAAGAAAGCTTCAGAAAGTTAAATTTAAGGAAATATTGAGAGAAGGGTTCGTTTAATGCGAAAAGCATTACTCTTCATTTCAGGCACGTTCAGCCTCCGTTTAAGGCTTCAGCCTTCATCTCAAGCGTTTTAATAGAGGTATTACACAGTTGTACTTTTTTCCTCTTTAATTTGTTGAAATCGTAGGCAATGTGTTTACCCTAAGGTATTTTGTATTATATAATTTTATATTATTATATATTGTTATATTGCATTATATAGCCTATAAAATATGTCTGCCCTGAACAATAAAGAAATATCTGTTTAACTTCGAGTGTTTCTTTTCCTCGTTTGCAGCCGCTTACTAACAATCATGAATTAGGATACGGGCCTAATGTGTGAAGAAATTATCATGAAATAGATTGCTTTAAACATATTTCGCTTTTAAAATGGAGTTGAGGAAAATGTATATTTTTTAGGCTATAAGGATTGGCCAGTTTTCAATAGACGATTCACAGCGAACCTACTTTAACCCTCAGACACGGTGTTATAAATTTGCTGTTGCCAGAATGGTAATGACCAAGTCGTAGTGCATTACTCAAGGCCCTGTGTTATGCCATATTATAGTGTAGTACGGTAGTTAACTTTTCAGTGACTATTACAGCGTTCCACTGGTGGAGATATAGCGCAACAGATGTCGCCACGACAGCGTGGCTGAGCCTTTATCAATGCTGTGTGGAGATGAACCGTATTGTTTTGCCACCAGCAGTTGTAAAATATCTTGGAATAATTCCATGTACAATGGAGGAATATTCGAATTATATTTGTTAAGGGAGTGTTGAGGAACGATACAACACCGCATAGCTCGAGCACTCCAATGTCCAGATGTAGGTTTTATTGCGTTAATCAAGCCGACGTTGCCCCCTACTGGGCATAACAGGACATAGCTGGAAAGCTACCTCTACAATATCAGAATAGGTTAAGGCCGACACAGGCTACAGAAGGCCTAATTAAAATAAAAAATAAATAAACTTTTTCCCGGGATTCCCGGAAATGGCTCGTCATTTCCCGGGATTTGATTCATGTCATTTTCGGGAAAAATATTAAACCCTACTTGGGGGCTATGTAGTCTGCCTCTGTGTGTGTGTGTGTGTGTGTGTGTGCGTGTGTGTACTATCTATTTGTGTATGAGTGAATAAGTGTGTTTCTGTGAGCATGTGTATGTGCTTGGAATCTCCCTTGATACTCTTGAGTAGGCAGACATGGAGGGAAACCCATGTGTCCATGTGTTAGAAGTAGAAGTCAACAAACCAGCTCATTGCCTGCTAGCTACTAAAGAGATATGAATAGTGAGTGAGATTAGGGGCAAAGAACATAGAAATGTGAATGGAGAAAAACAGGAAGAAAAATGATAAAGAAAAATAAGGGGGTGGGATGGAGCATGAAACAGATATATGCAGTTGGTTGGTATGTTGACAAAAATTATTCAGGCCTGCTGCAGGGATTTTTTATTTATTTATTTATTTTGCTTCTACCCATTTCTGCCCATGCAATTGCCATGGAAACGGGAAATATGACACATGATAAATCCTCAAACACAGAGCACTGACACAATAAATTCTGACTAAATCTAGGACCCTTCATATTCCATGTATACCTCTTTGCAGCTCACAGGCACCAAACTGTGAGTTGATACAGTATATACAGTGTTACACCAGGTTCCGACCAATATTTTTGTCTGTTATAAAGGTTACTATTAGATTTAGATTACCTTTCTCTTTAAAAGTAGAAGTAGAAGTTTTCACAATAGTCTGTCAGGACCTTGTGATGCATCCCAGTTTCACGCAATTATGTGTGATAAAATGATTCTTTTTCCTGACCCAAAGTGGTGCCCTAAATCGTCTAGGTCGAGTCCTTTCAGGAGGAAGTCTGGCCACTCGGCAGCCATCTTGAAATACCTGTGGGCACCACCCTATAGTTGCACCACTATCTTTCCCTGTTACAGGATTTTCTCATAGATTTCAATAAAATAGTTTCTGTGTGCCATGTCTGTGTCTTAGAAAGCGTCTGATAATTTGTAGCCTGAATCCCACATTGGGATAATTTTGAAGTGTTTGCCCTGATTGAATAAACATTAAAATTAAAGTCAGGTGGTTTTGAAACCAATAGGAATCTCCCCGAAACTCTTGCTAGTTTTTGATTTTTGGTTTTTGATTAAATACACAGTCCTTGTCCTGTTTAAAAATCTATTCTAAAGTTTGTTTGAAGTTTATGTTAAAATTCATCAGCTTGATTTACACAAATCAATCAAGTTTTTTGCAGTAATAATTTTCTAGTTGAGAATGAAAACACCAAAAGGATGGAGGATGCTTTTTTGAGATTTTTTCTGGTCCAGTTCCCCCGTGCAGCAGTCTGAGGAGAGATGACCAGAATTCCTTATTCACACTCAACTCGTCCAGCTCTTCTGGGGGACCCAGAGGTGTTCCCAAGTCAAGTAAGAGACATAATCCCTGCAGCTCATCCTGGGTCTGCCCAGGAGCCTCCTTCCAGTTGGACATGCCTGAAAATCCACACCAAGGAGAAGGACAGGAGGCTTCCTGGTCAGATTGCCAAACCACCTCAGCTGGCTCCTTTTTGATGTGGAGGAATAGCAGCTCTACTCTGAGCCCCTTGCAAATGACTGAGCTCTCTACCATATTTCTAACACCCTACTGAAGAAGTTAATTTTGGCAGCTTGTATTCACAGTCTGGTCACTCCCAACAGCTCTTGGCTATAGGTTGGTGTAGGAACACAGATCAACAGGTAAATCAACAGCTTTGCTTTCACACTCAGTTGTCTCTTTACCACACCAAACTGATAGAGCATCCCAACACTGCTGATACCACACCAATCCATCAGTCAATTTCATATTTCATATCCCTCAGTCATGAACAAGACCCTAAGGTACCTGAAATTGTCCACATGATGCAGCAACTCATTCCCCAACTCAGGTACTGTAGGTATTCCACCATTTTCTGTCTGAGAACCAGACTTGTCGTTTTATGAAGCCAACAGAACCAGATCATCTGCAAAAAGCAGAGATGAGCTCTTGAGACTGCTGAATCAAATACTCTCTGCCTCTTGGGTGCACCTAGAACTTCTGTCCATAAAAATTCTAAACTGAATCAGTGACAAAGGGCAGCCGTGCTAGAGTCCAACATCCACTAGAATGAACCAAGCTGTCACTACAGTCATACAGGGATGGAACAGCCTGTAAAAACAGGTCAGATACTCCATACTCCTGATGCTTTGTGCTGAAAAAAATTAACTTTGGAACTATCTCACTTGATTGTACTAACTGAGACTGCTGAGGTCTTAGCTCCATTTTCACTCACTGCCAATATGAACAGGTTACAGTGGATACAATGAACACAATTTGACTACATAATGTTCTCTGAAATGCCTTCAGTTATATTTTTGCTGGTGCCGTTGGTCTGAATTATAGAGTTTCCAAGAAATGATGACTGTGTATAACAGTCCATTGAGTCATACTCTGTGAATTGTAAGGGGGTGTTTCTACCACAGTACTAGTATTTTCTTAGCAGCAGTTAGTGATAAAACTGGATCTCCACTGAAAGGGAATGATGCAATCATTTGAAAGCGCAAAGCCATAACAGGAAAAAGGGTTTTGAATATCACTTTAAAAGATATTCACCATTAGAGACCAAAAAGTGTTATATTGAAGACCTACACTGGGACAACCCACCGAGCATGTAATTTTCAACTTTGTTAGAATAAAGTAGATAGAGAATTAGATATGGCTCAATGGTGGACTTGAAAATACTTCCAATCCAGCCTCCAGCTGTCAGCTCACAGGTGGAACACATTTCTGCCTGAGTCAGCATCCAGCTGATTGATCAGTCAGTCAGCTGCACTTTCATTCAGCTCTCACACAATGCCAGAAAAATAATGACATCTATCATTCATCAGGCATTACAACAAACTCTTCAAAAGGAAAATGCTGTCACAGCACAATGGGTTACTCCAAGATTTACTTGTATTTTTGTCTCATTAGAGATGCTGGCCTGACACTGTGGGCAACACACAAGTGCAGGCTCCTGGAGAAGTGCTGATGTCATCAGTATGAGACAGCTGACAAGAGGATGGGGGTTCCTGTCATGTTTTGACAGCCAAAGCATTTATTTCTGTCCACCTAGGGTTGCATTTTTGGAGCAGATTCTAAACAGCATTTATAAATAATATATTTCCAAGAATATGGTTTTATTTATTTACTGAACAGAAAAGTGTTGACAAGACTACCAGTTAGCACATTGTTTTCTGTGTCAGCTCCTTGAGATATAGAGCACATACTCTGGAGTTCCAGAGCTTCAGCAGAACAGAGATGCTAAAGCCCAATTTTTTTTTTTTTTAAGAACAAACCACTCATTCAGTTATTTAAAAATGCATCAGCAAAATCATGCATCACTAGTGCAAAATGCTTCCACATAAAAGTTTGCTGGGGTTTTCTTGCAAAGCAGTGCAACCTCATGTGGCAAAGAGCTGTTTTGTCCAAATTTGTACAAGTGCACATTAGTATGATGTAATATATTTAGTTGACTCTGAGCTGTGAGGCAACTGCAAAGCAGTAGTTCTCCTAACAAGCAGTGGTTTTTGAGGTAATTTCCAGTAATCCTAAAGTACAGTCATCCTTGAGCTCAACAGACTCCATATCAGGAGAACAAATGAATATAGACAAAACAACTAACTAACCAAACATCTTCTACATTTAGGCAATACACTTACAGAAGACCTTTTCACTACTCCATTGCATTTAGCTGTTTAGTTCCCAAAGAGTCTTACACATGTTAACAAACCTAGGAGTGGATGAACCTGTGAATGGCTCCGCCAGCAGTTCCTCCATAGTGAGGCCTGGTAATGCAGTTAGTGAAAATGGGCATAAAGGGCTGTTAATTTTAGCCTGAAAACAAATGTTTGTAAAGATTTTGTTATGATGTAAGCCTGATTGAGCTTGTAGCATTTATTTAAGCTGGCTTTGTTTTGTATGGCTTTGACCTATAGGAAGCTGTCAGAGTACCGGGGGGGGGGGGGTCTTCCTGTTAAGAAGGAACTGAATTGAATTATATTTGTATTTTTAATTCACTATTAATTGCTTAAATGCTTAAGTCTAACTAACTTTACCAGAAACACAAACAGTCAGGTGCATATTGAAAATGAATGCATTCCTGAGGTCATCTGACTGAAATCTCCAATCTGCTTCCAAACAGCTGGGGATTCAGTCGTGCAATGTGGAACTTTTCAGAGTTCCAGTCCCCAACAGTCGTTAAAAGTGATAATCCCATAATCACTGCCATCCTTAATGGGCTGTTTCGCTCTGAAGTGTCGCAGGCTACAGTGTGTACCATGTCTCCCTTTGCTTTAATGAAGTTATGCAGATTTATGCAAATGAGGTCTAATCCCTGGGACACTGGGGACTCCGGGGTCCTTAAGTCGGTTAGCTGGCCTTTTTCTGTGCCACCACTCTTGAGGTGGCACAGTGAATGAGAGAGGGAGTCCAAATGAGCAAGAGAAGACAAAGCAAGAGTACATGAGAGAGGTGTGATGAAGTTTTAGAGGAAACACGTAGGAGGGTGACTTGATGAATGGGAGGGTGAGAGAGAAAGGGCAGCTGCCAGGAGATAAAACAGTGACAGATAGAGGCACAGGCAAAGGGCTGAGAAGGACAGGAAAAGATCTACCAAAGAACTTGGACACTTGCTCTGGGCTATATTTGGCCTTTATGCTGTGATATCTCTGGATTTCAAAAAATAGGAGGTTAACCTCCCTCAGCGCTTCCTTCCATGAAACTCCAGAGCAATTCTACCTGAGTAAGAAATGTGTTCACTGTGGGGTTTATTTGTTTCTATAAATGAGCATTTCTTGTAAATCAATGTACCCTGACCTCTTTTTTAAGGCTCCACTGCATTTCATATCAAACACTTGCAATCTCTAGGCTCACACCTGCTGAGATTTTACCAGCATTGTTAGAAAAAGTTAGGCTTTATGGCAAAACTCGGGATGGATTTAAATGCATAACTTCATATTCCACATGATGTTCAGACGTGCTGTTTTCCCTTTTACCATATTGGCTAAAGCAACATGAAAACCCATGGTTTAGTTTTTTGTTTGTTTGTTTTCTTTTTTTTAATGCATAAAAATGAATTTTTACATCCAAAGGCAAACAGATGGTTATGAAAGCCATAATACCGCAACCTCTAAGGGTTACCATTACTGTATCATAGTGTGCCTTCATTGGTGGAATAGTAAAGCCAAAACGCATTATTCCAGCAAAATTATTTCATGCATATATGACTGAATACTGGATCTGGAAATATTTTTCATATGTGTCATTTTGTCAAAGCTATTATTCTTGGTGATTTACACACAAAGGCCTATGTACGGGGGTCAACGTGTGCTGGAACAATCTGGAATGGTGTGCTGCCACCTTCACTCAATGAGTAATTAAATTTGATAGGGAGCTTAATACAACATAGTGTGAAGCAAATTCATTTTTCATGTGCTGCAGCTAAAGCCACAGAGAACGTTAAGTCATCACATGCTATTCAAGGGTTATATAGAACAGTAAGTACAGGCTAAACTGCATAGTTTGCAAGCTTATGACATTGTGTGTTTACAGTGATGTCTATGCTGGGCTACTGGAGGGCAGATGGTGGTATCTATGGTCACTTATAGGATGGGAGAAGTCTACAAGGTGGTGGTAGAAATATAACTTCAGATTTATCATTTATAAGCAATATGTAAACATTTATAATTATGAAAAACAAGGTAGTAATAGTAAAGTACAGTCATAATTATATAAAATATATTTTAATGACAAATACTTACTTATAAGCACTTAAATTATCCTTATTATGTTATTAACCATTCATAGTTGTTTCCTACTTATTAATGCTGAAAGAGGGACTCGCAGTAAAATGTAACAGCAGATCTATTTTGAATGGGGAATTCAAAGCAGGCTTTGATTTTATTTTCCGTTCATCTTGTATAACAGACTAGCAATCTAGAAGTGAAAGATGACAGAATGACATCCGTTCAGTGTTTAGGTGTCTAAAATTTCATTCTAAGTATTTGCTGAAAGCCAAAAAGAGCCCACAAAGAAACAGATTAAATGTATCCACCATGAAAAAGTTGTGTGTGTGATTTCATTTGGTATCATTTCTTCTCTAGTCATCTTTGCTTTTGTTTCAGGAGTTCTACATCAAGGTAGGGGATAAACATGCCAATTGCCTTTGAGTCTCGGAGCTTTACCTGATAAGGTGCTGTTGATGCATTCAGGCTTGTCTCATCTTTTCATCTTGGCATAAAAAGAAAAAAAGCAGAGTAGGGATGCATTCTTTGATGCTTTAGTCTTAGGGCTACTATTTTTTTCTTTTTTCTTTTTTTAATGAAAAGTATAACCAATTAAAAGCAGGAACTACAACTCCTCCAGACACGTGTCACGATCTGAGAAAACAGATTGGGAGCTTGTTTATTTCTTAATCACTGTTAGCTACAAACATGCAGCTCAGAATTTGAAAACCATCTATATATATATATATATATATATATATATATATACACATATATATATTTATAAGGTTTCAAATCTTTGGAAGCTATTCTTAAGTTCACCATTTCACAGGGGACCCAGAATGCTTGATTGACTGGTAAACTTGATTATGATGAAATTATGATGCAATTCAAGCTATTAAAGGAGAAAACCAAAAACACATAGGACTGCAGTATTTGATCTCTTGATCAACTACCCTTGGAGTTCAATAAACCAAAGTTTCCTGGTTTGATTGTTGCCAGTCACCTTACATTAACATCTGGTCTTAAAATGAAGTAAATACAACCAGAGATGAACTAGAAAACATGACATATTTCACTGTTTCATTAATTATTTAACAAACATTCAGTCAAAAGGCAGAATCGGGGCATGAAAAACTAATAATTCCATAGGAATTAAGAGAGAAATAGCAGCCAGGTGCTGCTAATCATTGATTAATTGATCACCAGTAAGTGTGACCACCTCTAAAAGCTTTGGCAGGTTGCTGGTCTGGAGTGTTCAGGTGAGTGTTAACACAATGCCAAGGAGGAAAGACATCAGCAATGATCTTAGAGAAGGAACTGCTGCTGCCCATCAATCTGGGAAGGGTTATAAGGCCATTTCTAAACAATGTGAAGTTTATGATTCTACAGTGAGAAAAAGCTTTTAACTGGAAAACATTCAAGGAAGTTGCCCATTTTCCCAAGAGTGGATGTCCCAGCAAAGGTCAGACTGCAAGAAACTGCAAGAAGACTAAGAGCTACATCTAAGACTCTACAGGCCCCAGTTAGCATGCTAAATGTTAAAGTTTGTGACACTACGATTAGAAAATGTCTGAACAGCTGTGGCCTGTTTGCCAGGAGAAAGCCTCTTCTCTCTAAAAAGAACGTGGCAGCACAGCTTATGTTTGAAAAACTGCATTTGAACAATAACCTTTGAACACACAAGGCCAAACTGGAGATGTTTAGCCATATTGCACATTACTTATATACTGTATTTGCCAACAACCAAACACAGTATATCAGCACAAAGACCTCATACCAACTGTCAGCACAATGGTGGAGAGGTGATGATTTGGGCTTGTTTTGCAGCTATACAATCTGTGCAGCTTGCAATTATTGAGTTGACCATCAACTCCTCTGCATATGAAAGTATTCTAGAGTCACTTGTGACCCCACCTGTCCAACAGCTAAATGTTGACCCAAACCCGGTCATACAACAGGATAATGATCCCAAGAACTCTAGCAAATCTACAACCTCCCATTTCCAACAATGTTGGGACACTGTGTAAAATATAAATAAAAACAGAATGCAATGATTTGCAAATCCCATAAGCCTATATTTTATTCACAATAGAACATAGAAAACATTAAATGTTTAAACTAGACTGTTAATACAACTGATAACACAACTGTTATAGGAACTGGGACTGCTGGATGTCTTTGTGCTCAGTCGCATATTTAAGTGGAATAATTTGGCAATCTAAGAACTGCCCTTATGTGGGTTTAAAATAAAAAAGTGATTCTTTGTTAAGGTTTAATGTATTTGTGAATGAGTGTCTGAGCAGAAGATCATTAGTTGAAATCCCCAAAGCAGCTGCGACAATAAGGGTGATCACAGTGAGTGTAACAAACTCCACTCCTTTCTTAACAACAGCTGTCAGTGTAGGTAAATCAGCCTGATTATAATTGTGGCACACACACAAACACACACACACACACACCTATGTTAACAACTTAAGTTGTAGCAATGTGGATATAGGTTCTGAGGCCATTTAAGCTTTAAGCTAAAGCAGATGCTGTAAAAGAACACTGTTGAACAGAAGATCCATAAAGAAGTCTCACGTCTTCCCAAAAGATCAGATGATACACCGAGGTTACAAAGCAGTCTTCTACATCCATCAAAGTCACTACACCTTACTACTCTTGAAAAGCGAATCTGGCTTCAGGTAGCTGCCACCACCAAGAAAACCAAGACACACTCATCTGTGATGATTGTGGGCAGCAAAGTCTCAGTGAAGCTGCTCATTATAAAATCCAAAAGGAGGATAAGGGTCAAATCACACATTGTGTAAAAGACATATAATTGTTTCAGCCTCATTTCAACAAAAAGACAGATACTGCAGAGAATGGCTCCACACCCTCTTTCGTCTTAGCACCCCCAGTAGGTACCATGTTATCCACTTGGCCACATGATATCAGAAGGCAGTTAGGTGTGGCAGCACAGTGAGCATCTGTGAGGCACCAAAGAAAGGGAGAGAGGAGAAGGGTGGAGGGAGATGGAGAGAATACTGGTTGTCAGTTGAGACAAGGAGCAGTGAGGAGGAAGGAGCAATTTGGAGACTGAGGGCAGTGAGAGAGGAGAATGTTTACAAGCTCCATCAGTTTACAAGTACATGAGTGTGCTCGTGGACTGCGTGCGTTCTTTTGTGTGCCCGCTCAGTAACATGTGTGGGTGTGTGTGTATGAAAAAGAGAGAAAGGAAGACAAGAGACAAAGAGAGAGAGTGTGAGTGAGAGACGAGTGATTTTGCACCAGCAAAGTGCAATTTCGAGGCACTGACTCACTCCTGACTCCAGCAGCAGTGTAGCCGCGTTGCTGTGTTTACACCCTCCAAAAGAAACAGATGGAGCAGAAGAATAAAGTGAACCACCAGAGAAGACCCTGGCTTTTGTATTTATTTTGTAGTATTTCAGTATAGCAAATACTGAGGCCTTTTTGTAGATCATCTTTGAATTCTCTAATATCATTTTGTAAATTGTAGGATGACTATGCATCTGTAGGGGGAGGCTAAATGATGGCTACATTTGTTCTGTATTACTTCACAGTCATCCAACAAGCCAGCCTGCAGATGGAACCCTCAAATGTCTCATCACAGCCTAATCCATGTATGCAAACCATATGTTGTTGTGGGTGTGTGTAACATTGTCACGTACTCAGCAGCAGTTACAAAAGCACAAAAGGCATATATTTCTTCCTGCACTGGGAACATCAAGACTCTGTGCCTTATGTAACCTTGAGAGGAACTCATCAAAGTCCAAAAGCAACACAGAAGCATCAAGCAGTAGACACTCAGGTGGCTGACCTGCTGTCACTGGCAAAAAAGTAAAGAGACGCGACAGGCAAGTTAAATTCTGTATACACTACATTCTATTAATGCATGTTGTACTTGTGACAGATCAATTCATTAAAAGTGGAAAGGTTGATGTTTATCTGTACAAATGGCTCTTCTCTAGAATCTGGACTTGCAAATTTAGGTCAATGAAGGGCTGGAGAATTCATAGTTTTGGTCTCTACAGTTAACTCCTCCCTTTATAGCAATGTCAAGAGGGGCTTTGTTTGTTTGTTTTAACTCACAGGGTTGGGTTTTTTTTTTGTCTTTTAAAGTTAAGTTTTTGCCTTTCTGTGTGGGCTCTCTCCGGATATGCTGGCTTCCTCCTACAGTCCAAAAACATGCAGTTAGCGGGGTTAGGCTAACTGGTGATTCTGGTTTTAGTCTTGCGACAGACTGGCAACCTGTCCAGGGTGTACCCTGCCTCTCGCCCTATGGCAGCTCGAATAGACTCCAGCCCCTGTGACCCTAAATTGGATAAGCGTAAGTAAATGGATGGATAAATTTAACTTATCAGGTAGTAGAAAAAGATCTGACAGATTCCATGAGAATAATATTGCTTGATGCTTTTATTTTCAGTCGTATACTGTAACTGAAAAAGTAATTGGTGTTAAGACCGCTATATTAGGCTGAGTGACTGTCACTCTCCACAGCTGATAAAGTGTGCAAGAGTAAAATACTTACGAGAAAGTAAGATAAGAGACAAAGAGACAGTGTGAGCTAAAGACAAGTGTTTTCACACCAGCTAAGTTATAAACACCCATAGTGGCTACATAGTGTAGTGGTTTACACAGTAGCCACACAAGTAAACGCAGCCTGGTTTCTTTCCAGGAGGAGGAACAAATCCCTTTGGGGCATATTGGCCATACAATGAGCAGCAGTAAGAGTGTATTTATCTAAGGACCCAGTAAATATTCCAGCATTGCTAGCATGTTAGTGATTATACTGCAAACAGCAGCTCAGCCCTATGAGCTCTATTGTTGAGCTCCTAGCAATCCATATTCCAAGGATGAATTTTGCTGTGTTGGTTTTTAATGTGACTATGAGATTTTCAGAAGCAGATGGTGAAATATGTTACATGCACAATCTTCAAATTTGAGAAAACTATTTTGTCATTCAAAACAGTTAAATAATGTACAAAGCAATAAATAAGGTGTTACCAGAAATTTTTTTTTTTAAAAAGTTCGGACAGAGAGCGGGGTTCTGAACTGAGGGGAGAGCTAAATTTTTAAAAGCATAAAGTACGATCGACAGTGAAGAGGATGTGCAAAGCAATCTTAGATGTCATAACCAAGAAGAGATATATGATTAGTTAAATATGATTAGGAATTAAAAAGCATTTGCTTCTTTTCACTCCTTTCAGACATGGAATGGTTAATATTTTCTTTTGGGATTTCAGCCTGTGAAGTTTGACTCACGGTTTATTCTTCTTTCTTTCATATTCAATTGTTTTTGTTTTTTTTATGCTCATTAACATTTGTTATTTATATGTATCTAAAATCTGACTGACTGTACATACCAGCAGAATGTGGGAATACATCACCAAGCACAATAGTGAGGTTCACTGATTGGACAACAATGGCACTGCTACACACACACACACACATTACTTGTTAGCAGAACATTTTCCACCTCTATCTATATCTCTAATATTTCCATTATTGCCTCGTTTGTGTGCATTTAAAGGTCACAAAAGGCAACTTCACCTAAAACGAGAGGGAATTATCTGTCACCTGTAGCACAACATTCAGCACTCAAAACTCTTTGCAAGGAATGTAGACTGTAAAATTACCTGGAGCTGTTAAGAAACAGTGCACTTCCACCTTTTCTCTGTGTGTGTACATGACGATGGGTGGGAGTGTGGGTGGAGGAAAGGTGTGTGGGGGGTTCTATGGTAATGAAGTGTTTGTACTTCTGCTGCAGAATGGCAACATTCTCCCAGGAGGACAGTGACTTTAAGAATTGTAATCTAGCAAAGTCTTCTCTAAAGAATGGCAAACAGACAACACCAACAGACCTAAAGGTTGCTGCAACCTCCCAACTGAAGTCAACTGTCTTGTCAGTCTTTGTCAAGAAGGAGGCTCGCAGTCTGTCTGAGCAGTGTAATCTGTGTGGAGCAGCATGGATATCAAACCCGGGGGTGGATCATGGTACAGGAAACAGAGAGGGATAGCCTACATGCACAGAGGATCAGTGTACAGTAAGGAGACCTGGGGGTAATGGTGCATTTACACAACTTGGAAACTTTGACGACTAAAAATTTCCTCACGTGTTTGAACATTGACTTATCCTGTTATTGCTTTTAATTATGTTTACTGTTTCATCTAAATAGTGGTGTTGAGAATAAACAGAAAACCAGGAACAGTAAACATATTGTCCCCCATGAATTATACACTCGCTGTCAAGGCCACTTGCACTTGTCTTCAAACAAACAGCACACCCTTTGGGCCAGTGAAATGCAAGGCTTTGAAATATTTCAAGCCTTGTAAAATAGAATATAAAAGTTTGAATGAAGACTAATAAATTTAGAATATATGAAAGTTTACCTTTTTATTTAAGCAACAAAAGAAATTATATTTTTTAGATCCATTAGTATATGACCTCATTATTTAAAACTTTAGCCATGTGTAGTTTAAACCAACATAGCATCATATATGACAAAAACAAGAAAAATATATCAAAAGCTCCATTTGATAAAAAATAAATTGTGGTGACTGTCTTCTTATCAAGACTGTCATCGCTAATAAGTAACTATTCTAATTAATCCTGTTCACTCTCAGCAGTGATTACTACCTGGTGCCGTATTACATATGAAATGTTAGCACAAAGTAATTATACATAATATAAATAATGACAATATGCAATATTTGAATTTGCACCATCAGTCAAGTATATATATGTATATATATATATATATATATATATATATACATATATATATATATATATATATATATATATATATATATATGTATATATATAAAGGTTGTTTTAAAGGTTGTCTAAGTTCTAAGAATGTGTGTGAATGGTTGTTTGTCTGTCTGTGTTAACCCTGCGACAGACTGTCGACCCCTCCAGGGTGTACCGTGGGAGACCATGAGACCCTGAATTGGAAGAAAATGGATGAATGGATCACAGAGATGTAAATTTGAGTTAAGAAAACAAAAAAACCCTCAAAACTCAAAATTTCTTGCAATTTCGACTTATTTTCTCAAAATTTCACATTAATAATGAAAAATTTCCAGTTATTGCTGCCAATCATGAAGTTTGGTGAAAGAGATGATTTCCTTGTTACCCAGAAGCACACATGTGCACTCAAAATGGGGCACTGATGTCTTTGGTAGCAACAGTATCAGTGAGGTAGCAATGTCTAGCAAACGTGAACAAATTGTCGTCAGCTTTTTGACCGTCAAAATGCCTTACAGTGAAAAACAGCTGCATAAAAGATAAGGAATCAATGTTTTTTGTTGGACGGCTAATACCTTCAAGCACAGAGCTTCCTGACTGGCAGTAATAACTGGAAATTTTACTTTATTAAACGCAAAATTTTGAGATATTTAAGTTGAAATGTAGACCTATTAACCTGAAATTTCGAGTTATGAATGGCAACAAAAAATTTTTTTTAGTGGCGCAAACAAGCTTCCATTCAAGTTTCCATTATAGCATATACACTTTTTTTTAGAAATAATAATTCTCCAAAATGACTAAGGCATGAGGGTTTTTTTTTCCCCTATGAACTGCGCCTTTTACATTAATTTAGTAAACTTCATTATAAGCAAAGAGAGCAGCTTGATCAAATTGTTCCCTTCATGGATGGGGAGAAGGCCTGGAGTTTGCTCCTTAATCATCTTCTCCAAAGTTCAGCATCAAGCATCCATGCTTTGTGATCTTGGCACATTATTTTAGAAGCCATCCCAACTCAAAGAAAGGCTCTGCTCTGCCATGCTCCTTCTAGCATGAAGGCTGCTTTACCCCCACTGTGTTCCACATGAGACAGCTTTCTTCACTTACTGTATAGCCGAGCAAAAAGGAAAGGCCAGCTATTGAATGCTGTGCAAAGAAAGCCTCTAATAAAGAAATAGCGAAGATCAGGTGGGTACATGCGCAGAGCATTGCTGCGTGGAAACATAGCAGTCTGTCTGACATAAACAGCAGTTTACTCAGCTATGGAAAAGTTAAGATTAGGCGCTTAAGTTTCACTCATGTGGAGAAGTGAGGTAAGCATGGATTCAGACATATGCAGCTAAAGAAATATTCATGAATATTTGCATGCCATTCCACTATACTTCAGGTAAACTCATTTTTATTCATTTCAACTTTCACTGCATTTTACTTCAACCACTTTAGGGCTTTCCAAACACCTGCTGTGTCCATTTACACTCCTCCTCTATGGCTCCCTGTTCATTGCCCACGCCCATTAGACACCATCACAACAGTACCAGCAGCATGCAGGGTTACCCTGACTATAAACCTTCAATAGTTATAGAAATTGACTCTGAGAAAGCATTCAGATAGCACCAATGTGAAGTTATTTGGCTTGTTCCACCTCTCTCATAAACATGGAAAAGCTTCCTGCCACAGGCTGAACCAAATGCAAATCCTCAGGAAAGAGACGTCTCAGATATGAACACAGTGGAGTGAGTCGGCAGCGTTCCAGTGAACAGCTGAATATGTTCACCTTTGCAGAGTCATCCACGCTTATCAGGATGGAAAACTAAGCACTACAGGATTAATGTCAATTACCCAACTCCAACGTCAATTATTCAACTTGACTGCACATGTGTGGAGTTGCACCTCTGTGTGACGAAATAGCCTGGGTTTTTTGTTGTTGTTTTTTTATTATTAGTTTGCACCAGATCCACCTCTGTAACACTTTGTTTCATTTTCTGCTGTTGTCGTGACTCTGTTAGAAGCGCAGAGAGCCTTTTCCAAAGCAGGCTTGCAAACTACCCAAGTGCAAGGCACATGGTAGCAGGCGGGCAGCTTGTTTTCTGTGTTTAGACAGGAGGTTCCTGAGCAAAGATTCAGCCAACATCTGTATGTTTATCTTATCTGCCCTGGAGGAACTGACATTTTAAAGAAGCATTCCAATCCCTTGCATCAATACAACCTTCACCAGCATGGAAATGAATGATACTGATACACATCCACTTTCCCCCCGTACACCACAACCATCATCATCCTCATCTTCATCTGCCCTGAGGTGTAGTGAACGTGCTGTTCATGGCTGCCGAGGCACGTCTGAAGTCTGGTCACACGTTCAGGGATGGAAACAACATGCACGATTTGCATCAAAGATAAAACTGCCACAGGGAAATGGGGATGGATGGAGTCTGTGTGTTCTGAAATACAGACAGCTTTGAATTTCATGCCCATAGGCTATTATGCAAAATTCAGCAGTTCAGATATATTGTTTGTTTTTGAAGCTTGCTGGCTATTGATTAATGGGATACAGAGATTTTGAAGGCCAAAAAAATACAGTTGGAAAGGTTTATTAGTGTCCAGTGATTGCTGGATATAAACATTAACTTTGGATAAAGATTTCCTGAAAGTAAGTGTGTCTGAGTGTTGCAGATGTAAGGTGACATCAAAGTAAAGGAGGATTTGCAGAAACTAACCTTTAGAAAAAGGCTCCAGGTGTAATTTAGGAGCACATAGTTCTACACAAGCTGCTGCTGCTGTGATCAGAAATCTCTTTGGTGAGAATTTAAAGAAAAAAAAAGCTCTTCAGGTGAGCCTGAGTGGGATCCCTTCAAGGAGAAGATGTTTCGTGAGTTTTACCCAATTTCTGTTTGGTTTAATTTATCATAGAGTTCCCACCCTCGTGACATATCACAGCTATTAACCATGCTTTAGTGAACACCATAATTGAGGCTAATTCTGGAAAAAAAAACGTCACCTCAAAGTGTACCTCATTAGGATGCTATTTCTAACAGCTCTTAAATCAATTATTACCGCTGGGCTTTGATTAAAGAAAAGCCGGCTGGGTGCTCAGATAAACATCAAGGAGGGAAAAACTATTATCTTACTTTGACTGTCAAATTTCCTGATGATGGTATCCAGGAAGGTGTTCTGCGGAGCCACATGGCCCCTCCGGACTGGCATCTTCGCTGCTGTGGCCCCTGAACTGTGAAAGACTTTGCAGGACTTTTAATATCTCAGCGAGTCTGCGTTTCCAATCTCCTCAGCCGGACGCACGATGCTCACGGCGCTCCCGGCATGGGCACTACACCGCCAGGCTCAGCGGCAGTAATCCGGGAGCCAAAGTTTTCCCAAGTTGACCACAGAGAAAGTGGCTTCTCTTTCCAGGAGAAAGTGAGGATGAGGAGCGTTCTGGAAGGAAGGCGCACGGTAGGCACTGCGGATCTGAGCCGTTTTCGCCCTCCAGTTTCCAGGTTGAGAGGCGCGAGTATCTGTTTCTGTCCCCCAGATGAGAGGGCCGCCTCTCAGGTGATATTTCTCCTGCTCTCACACTCGTTGGAGCACAGCAGACCACTCATCCTGCTCTATAACTCGCTCCCGTGAAGCAGACCGGGCGAGCTTTCCGACGAACCTCTTTGGAGCCATAGCTGGGGCACTGGGCTGCGCGTCTTTATTTCTTTCTCATCCCACCTCCTCTGTCGGCACCTGAAGCTCAGTGTGTTTGACTGGGGAGGAAAAGAACACAGGATTGGTTAAATGAAAAAAGCAGAGAACAAGAACAGCAGCCTGAAAGCGTGTTAGATCAGTGTTTTTAGGAGGTGTTCACTGTATCACTCTCCTCCTTCTCGCTGTGCGCTCTGCCAGATGACTTCAGCTCTGCTGGCTTCTAGCTGCGTCTCTTTTTAACCCTTTACTCATCAGGAGCGAAATAGCTCACCATTGATGGATGGAGAAGGAGACGCGCTCCATATTCTTCTCACCCCAGAAGTAAACTGCTTATCACACCTACAAGAGCTTTCCAAATAGTGGCTTTTGGTTGCTTCAAACCTGGTCCAAATATCATTAATGAGCTTTAAAAATGATTTTATTGATTTAAAAAGATACTTTGTCACATTTGAAGGAAACTGGTTTAAGAAAAAGGGATCCTCGAGATAATTAACGTCAGGGTTTAAGTATGTGCGGCGCAGCTGATGGTGGATGAAATACATCACACACCTGTTCTGAAAGGCTGCTGTTGTTAACAGGTGTTCGGCTTTGTGCTGCGTTACCTGTCCTCTTCAGCTGTGGGAGGGATTCGGTTTACATCCACGCCCTTCTGGCCGCTCCTACTGCACTGCTTTCCTCTGTGGAACAAAATACTACATCCATAGCTCACAAATCAAAATTCACCTGCGGCGAAGTGAAACATCTCTCTCTCTCTCTCTCTCTCTCTCTCTCTCTCGCAGCTGCTCCTGAATCAGTGACGTTGCTGTGGATGTTGAATAACCCGTTTAAACGCGTTGCTGATGCTTCTTTATTGTGCTTCAGGGAAGGTCGGACGGGGATTCACCACTCAGCCTGCTCAGCTACGTCACAAGGCGTCGGGGTTCCCCCTTCCGTCAAGCTGGGGATGATGCCTTCACAAAGTGTCGGGTATTTTAGTTTTTGTGGATATAAAATTACCAAATTTTGTCTGAAATTAAACCCCGTTCTGTTATGGCACAATACTATAATCTAATTACATGTAATACAAACTGATTTTGATAAGTGCCTTTTCTTTTGGCTTTAATTAATTTTACTTCTCGGAAAGTATGGCCATGCTTACAATTACTATTATTATTATTATGGTGTAAATATTGCTATTCTGAGCGAGAGACAAAACGTTTGAGCGTTTGTGCTGAGATAAACAAAAACGGGGATAAACTCGTACTTTACGCGCTGTGTAAATTGTTATGTTTTGTTATGTCCCAAAGGTGATTTCGGAAATCAGGAACAGTGAAATCCCGGTAACATCTTATTAAAATGATACAGCATATGTGCTGATTGCAAAGCTAATGGGAGCGTGAGTAGTTTTACCTCTTTATGTGATCCACCGGGACACTAACAAGGTGAAAATAATGTAAAAGCAGCTTTAGCGAGCTGATATCTTAGAAAGAAAGAAAGAAAGAAAGAAAGAAAGAAAGAAAGAAAGAAAGAAAGAAAGAAAACGGTGATCTTGTTTTAATTATTTTTTCCATTCAAAAGCTGTTGCAAATTTTTACTTTTTCTGAATGCCCTTGAAGGCAACAGCAGACAAAGCGTTCTTCCCTGAATCCCTTTAAGACCATTAGAACAAGATTTTAGACCACATCACCTACAACGGGCTTTGACTGAGGAACATTTCCTCGCTTTCAGTAGTGCCAAACAAAGGCCTGGAGTCACTCTGCTGCTCTATGGAAGCATTTATTAAAATTACCTCAATTTTTTTCAGCATCGTTTTTTTACACGTGATAAATGGCAGTCTTGCAGTTGGACGCGGATTGAAAAACTATCTATCAAAATGTGACAGTATGAATTAAAAATGCATCAGTTACTGCTCTTATTACTTCCAGCAGTATTTACTAAAGCAGCTGAAAGCCAGAGGAGCATGCCGGTTACCCTCACAACTCCCTTATTTAGTCAAGAAAAAAGAGAGGAAGGAGGAAGAGGAGGAAGGAAGAAAGGAAGGAAAGAGGAAGCAAGAAGGGGGAGATGAAAGAGGAGGGAGGAAAAGAAAAAGAAAATTTCATTTTATGGATGGGTCTAGTCACAGCCTGTCATATTCTTGTTGTATTGACTGCTGCACACAAAGCTGTACACTATGATCAATATGAAACTAAAGCTGTTTGATGAATTCCTAATGTATTTGTGCCTCACAAAATATTGAATAAATGACTGAAACAAAAGGAAAGAAAAACCTCCAGGCGTCACTTTGGCACATCCATTAAAAGCTACATCTTCTTACGATGGCCGAACATCTCAGCGGTAAATTAAACTGTGAGCAGAAATAGTGTTTTTCAAATTGCCAGTTGTATTAAGGAAAGGTGGAGAAGCTGCAAGAA
The DNA here is from genome assembly GCF_007364275.1 of Archocentrus centrarchus. NCBI lineage: Eukaryota > Metazoa > Chordata > Actinopteri > Cichliformes > Cichlidae > Archocentrus > Archocentrus centrarchus. The sequence goes on along the minus strand of NC_044365.1, from coordinate 10,013,830 downwards.
GCAACCAAAAGAAACATGTGTGTCTATGTGTGTGGGGGGTCATCTTTGCAAAGAATTGGAGAAACATGATTATTATTTTAAGACTGACTCAAAAGTTCAGAGCTTTTTGTTTGGAAGCTAGATCTAAAGTAGGAAGGCTTGTCTTACAGCCAGGAGACCAACTCTTTCTGGACAGCTGAGTGATAAGAATAAGAAAAACTTTATTGATCCCAGAGGGAAATTCATATGTCTGACATAGCCCATCTGCTGTTTGTATGAAAGCTGTAAGGCCTGATGGCTGTGGGTGCAAATGTTTTTCTGTATCTTTCATTAACTGATGCAAACCAATGTGAAATCAAATAGAACACCAGTATGTTTTTTGTGGCAAATATAGGATTTTTTAATGTGTTATATGAGCTTTAAAACTTTGGAAATATCCATCAGGAAGCTTGTGTTTTTTGTACTTACAGCCTTTAGATGTTAATATGATAGAAGAACACTGTAAGTTTGTTGAAGTCTACATTAAAAGTAAAGCTGCTTAAAAACACAGCATGAGCATAATTTGAACGTATGAATGTATGAAAAGAATGTGCATTGTCAGTGATCTCATGAATGAAACACTGGGCCAGTCCTGAAAATAATCATAATTATATATCTTATAAACATTTAAAGGCACTTTTTTTCTTTAGCAGTCCAGGATGTCTGTTAATTACAGTGCACAAGCTAACGTGGTGCTTGCCACAAACCAAGAGAAGTTTTTGATGTATATGCTGGCATAACACTGCTCAGAAAAGGATTCCTAAAAAAGACTCATGTACTGTATGTCCATGTACTGTATAGAAAATATTTATTGACCAGCCCATCAGAACTGCACTGTAAACATGTAAATATATTAGACTAGCCACTGTAAGTTAAATCAGACTTAAAGACAGCTGCTACATATACATACACAAACATACATATGAAACATCTTTTAATGCATTAGAGATCATAGCATAGGTTCTTTAACCTATAAACACAGAGCAGACTGTACAGGCTGAAGAATATTTGAGAAATCTACTATCAGCAGTAGGATTCATTTAGTAGCCATTTGATGACTAAGAACTACAGAGCAGTGTGTTTATCAAGAGGGACTTTTTCCACTCATCGACCCAAAATCCTCCATCTATCACCCAGCTGGCTTTTAGTGAGGTGCTCTTGCATGGTTTTGGACTTGATACTTTCCTCTGAAGTGCATTCACAGACACACGTAACAGACTCACTCAGCGTCTGGACAGATCACCTCCTGTGGAGAAAAGAAACAGTGAACTGGTGTCATATCTTCACTGTTATTCTCTCAAAGAACTTAACACATTCAGCAAAAAGAAAACTGTTCTCTCTACTGGATGACAGATTGAGACCAAGTGTCTGTAAAGCATTTTAGCTTAATTCTGAAATGTGATAAATCTTGGGATAGCTCAGTTTCCATATGCAAACTCTACTAATAAATCCAATGCAGAGGTATAGAAATGATTTTAAGCCATCTTTAGTCTTGTGTTTGAAATGAGAAACGAGAGCATCAGATGAGAAATTTAAAAAACCTGTAGTGTGTGTGTGTGTGTGTGTGTGTGTGTGTGTGTGTGTGTGTGTGTGTGTGTGTGTGTGTGTGTGCGCGCGTGTGCTATCAAAGACCGATCACAGCATCGGCCAGATCCATCAGACATGATGTCCATGGAAGAGTAGAACAGGGAGGGGAATTTGAGCTGGGGGGTGTTCTGTGTCATATGTGGCTCTATGCAATTAACTAACGCAATCAGCCATGTTGATAAATGGATTACAACATAATTGCTTCAGAGGTGGGATCCTTGATTAAATTATTTATGACGGGAAAAGGCGAGCATATGTTTTGCTAAGTGTGTGTAAATCTGTAGAAATGTATGTAAGCGTCAGTGACCATATGCTTGTGGTTCAGCCTTTTGTTAATAAAAAATGAAAAAGAAATTGGGCTGCGAGAGGAAGAGAGAGAGACGATGGCTGAGTAACACTTTGAATTACTGAGCTGCAAAAAATGGGCACAGTCTGCTCATTTCCATAGTTTTGTTCTTGGACATCTTTTTTGGCTGCTCCTTGAAAACAGAAGGTTAGAACAGCACTTTAGGCTCACTCCAGTGGTGTCATGTGCCAATCAACGTCACAGCTGTAGTTTCTGTTTCATTTCAATCTGAGACACAAAGCAGCGTATGCTTCGCTTTTGACCCGAATGAGGGTTTGTGTGGTTAATTTCTCAAACTACATGATGTGCAAACACGTACAGTCACTGTAAAAAGAAAGTACACCCTCTTTCACTTCTAAGGTTTTATGTATCAGGACATCGTAAAAATCTTCTGGTTCTTGGCAGGTCTTAAAATGAGGTAACTACAACTGATTTAGGCTTCTGTGGTGAATCTTTGTACAGCCTATGATGTAACCTACATAAGAGGGCGACGCCATTGCCAGAATTCATACTTGTGCATATGTGCTAATTACCTTGTGGTCGCGTCCTGGTGTTTTATATGTGGTGTCAACCACAATAGTGTAGCGCTTCCTATGTACCCCTTGAACTGAGATACAGCGCCCTGGGTCCGTTCCCTTTAATAACACACAACTAGGGAAATTTTCACTCTCTTGGATCTGACAACTGAACGTAAAATTATTTAGCAAATTGTTGTGTGTTTTTACCTTTAAGTTCTCACGCTGTAAATCCCTCACACTCAAATAAACCTCTTATTAATACCACAAATGAACGAAGGAAATAGTGCCCAAAGTACAGTATTTATTTACAAACGTCAGCGGCACATTAACAGGAAACCCACCCACTTAAACAAACTGAGGGTGAAACTCCATACAACTGCAAATATTTGTGAAACTTCAAACACATTTACCTGTGTGGGCCCACATGAAGTGAAAAACAAAAGAAAACATTAAAGAAAAAAGCCGGCAATACCCTAAAATAACCTGTTGCAGGCCTGATCCTCAGATAATGGCGGATGATCAGAGTTAGTGAGTTCACAGTCTTAGCTAGTGTACGCGATGTGAGCGTGCGGATAGGGTTACTCACTCTCGGCAGTCCATACTCCCTTGTTGCTGCTAGCAGTCCCACAGGCCACGTAGGAGCCTCGTGGTAAAAAAAACTTAACTCCACAAAAGTCCAGTCCTGTACACAGCGGCAAAAACTTAATCCAACTCTGCGTCGGCAAAAAGTAAATCCCAACTCTGCGTCGGCGACAAACACAGTCCAGCTCTTTGTCGAACAAACCAACAGCCCCAGCCTCTTACTGACAGGAAAGGCTACTGTATGTGATGTCCTCAACTGGAAACAGTCTCTCGGCAAAACTGTTAGCTAATCGCTATCAGTATATATTTGACATGACACTTAATGTCCGCCGGAGAGCACAAGCTGCTTCTCGCTTCGCCCTCACGTTTGCTTCCCTCTCTCAATCTCCTCCCCCCTCACGTTCGCTTCGCTCATCAGCCAATCAGAGTTCACATGGTATAACTTTACACCAAACACTTCACAAACATTAACTTAATCCATCACAAAGTAAATACTTGCAGACAGTATGCATAATACAACTTATTTTTATACATTGACACCCACTATGAAAAAGGGAAAAATCTTAACACAATTTATTAGGATCTCAATCAAAATTTCACATTTTCACCAAAACTTTAACACTGGGGGTTTTACCCCGGGGTTACATCCTCCCCCTTCTAAAAGTCTGGCTGTCCCAGCCAGTCAGTTCTCCCTTTCAGGGAGAAAAAATGGTCATCAGGTGACCTTCTCGAGGTTGTCCCCGCTGCAGGTGGGACACCAAACTGTGAAACTGTACAAAGGCACAGGTACCTTAGCAATTTCGTTCTCTCTCTCGCTGGCGATGCATAGTCTCATCCCTCTCTGGACTATGACCAGAGGTTTGTCCATAGGTTCTCCTGGTTCATCATAACTTAGACGAATGACTGGCCTTACAACCCGTTTAGCAACTGGACCACTGTCAGCATCCACTCCATCATTGGGCTCACTAGGCATTGGGACGTCTCCCATATCCAGTCCTGTGTCCACCACAGGGTCCTCTGATGGTGGTATGAAACTATCAGTTCTCCCTCCAGCCACTAAAACTGGGTCAGCAATCCTTTCATCGCTGCCATCGGCACCTTGGACATCACCTTGGACATCACCTCCTTCCAGGTCCACCACCTCCGGCTTACTTCTAGCCCGGCTCAAGGGACATAATAAAGGGGACAGATCAGACCAATCAGTATTCATAGTTCTTCTGAGGGAACAGTGAAGATCCTCCTCCTCGCTCTCTGGATCACTGTGCTCTTTCTCATCAGTTCTTTGCTTTGCATTTTGTTGCTCCCTCCTTTGACTCAACGCATTAGCTGCTCTAGTGCATGGTCTCTGAGGTGTATACTTCTCGTCTCGATTTTCTGGCATCCTAACCCAGAATCCTATGGGTAAAAGATGGTTTCGGTGAAGAGTCTTTACTATCCCTCTCCCCCTTTCAGGCTTTACTCGGTAAACTGGGAGATTTGGAAGTTTCCCCATGACTATATATGGTTGAGGATTCCACTTTTCTCGTAACTTGTGTTTTCCTGGAATCCCGAGGGCTCGAACCAGCACTCTGTCTCCTTCTTGCAGGTCGTGCACTCTGACCCTCATATCATAGCCTCGCTTGTTTTTCTGATGATTCTTTTGCGAAGCTTCAGATGCTAGTTGGTAGGCATGACGTAACTTCTCTCTTAACCTGCCCACATACTGGTGGTAGTCTTTTACCTCTCTGCCATCCTTGGATATGTCGAAACACACATCAATGGGCAGACGGGCCTCTCTGCCAAACATTAAGAAATATGGCGAATAGCCTGTCACTGCGTTACGGGTGCAGTTATAGGCATGCACCATACTAGCTACATGTTGGCTCCAGCTCTGCTTTCGCATTGGGTCAAGAGTCCCAAGCATGGATAAGAGAGTACGATTGAAACGCTCTGGCTGGGGGTCTCCCTGTGGGTGGTAAGGAGTGGTTCGGGATTTCCTTATCCCCAACATGGTCAAGAGTTCTTTTATCAACAGACTCTCAAAATCCCGCCCTTGGTCAGAATGTATGCGGGCTGGCAGGCCATAATGGACAAAGAATTTCTCCAGCAGCACCTTGGCTACTGTTGCGGCCCGTTGGTTAGCTGTGGGAAAAGCTTGGGCGTACCGAGTGAAATGGTCAGTGACCACTAGGATGTTACAGACTCCTCGTGAGTCTGGTTCAACTGACAGAAAATCAATACACACCAGGTCCAGAGGACCACTACTGGTTATCTGATGCAGTGGAGAAGCCTTTTGGGGCAAAGTCTTCTGAACCACACATCTCCCACAGCTTTTGATGTACTGCTCAATATGAGCAGCCATTTTGGGCCAATAAAATCTCTCTCGAACCAGCTCCATGGTCTTCTCAACACCTAAATGTCCAAAATTATCATGCAGAGACCGCAGTACAAGTGGCCGGTGTTTTTCGGGAAGAACCAACTGGAGCATTTCCATACCATTGGGCTTCACAGTCTTCCTGTACAAGAGCCCATTCCGCAGCTGGAGCTTTTCTCCTTCTCGCTGAAGAAGGGCTATCTCTGGGTGGCTGCTCGAAATAGTGCAGGGCCACTTTCTGGCTCTCATTTCCTGTTTCACTTTTCCAATGGCTCCGTCCAAATCCTGGTCCTGTTGTAGGTCTAGATTACTCAGCAATTCCATCGGGGGTTCACCCAGTTGGACTGGATACACATATAGGTCTGGAATGACTGAGGGTGATGCACCAAGTTGAAGAACACATCCACTTGGGATGTCAAAAGGCTCACTGACCCTCACAGTTTTGCAGAGAGCCTTCACTCCAGACGGGGGTATCCACCCCTCATCTTCAGGGTTTGCCTTCCTGGACAACAGATCCGCATCTACATTTTCTCGGCCTGGCCTATACTGTATGCCAAAATCATAAGTAGACAGGGCAGCTAGCCATCTATGCCCTGTGGCACTGAGCTTGGCTGTAGTGAGAACGTAGGTGAGTGGGTTGTTGTCAGTTCTCACGGTGAACTTAACGCCATATAGGTAGTCGTGGAATTTATCCACCACAGCCCATTTTAGCGCCAAGAACTCAAGCTGATGGACTGGATAGTTTCTTTCAGAGTTCCTCAGCTTTCGGCTGGCAAAGGCCACCGGGCGCAAACCCTCCGGGTACGCTTGGTAGAGAACTGCACCTAAGCCCTCAAAACTGGCATCCACATGCAATATGTAAGGCTTGATTGGGTCAGCGAATGCTAGCACTGGAGCATGTGTAAGACAGTGGATTACTTTCTGAAAAGCAGCGGTGCAGGTTGGTGTCCATCGGTCTCCAAAAGGCTGCGACTTCTTAAAATAGGTGGTCCCTTGTGCTACAGCTTGCTTGCCCCGGTTGGTTGGTTGGTAACCTTTTGTCAGATCAGTCAGAGGCTTTACAATAGCTGAGTAGTTGGCGATGAAGCGTCGATAATATCCGCAGAACCCCAGGAAGGATTGTAGGGTTTTGAGATCAGTAGGCTGCTGCCAGTGAGTGACTGCTTGTATTTTCTCCGGGTCGGTAGCTATCCCATCAGCAGACACAATGTGGCCAATGTACTTGACCTGAGGCTGGCAAAATTGGCACTTGTCAATGGATACTTTCAGGCCATATTCCTGCAGGCGGTCAAGCACTTTGAGGAGGCGTTCCTCGTGTTCCTCCAGTGTCCTACCGAACACTATCAGGTCATCGAGATACACCAAGCACTGGAGCAGGTTCATGTCTCCCACGGCCTTTTCCATCAGTCGCTGGAAGGTGGCAGGAGCTCCGGTTATGCCCTGAGGCATACGCTCAAATTGGAAAAATCCAAGTGGGCATAGGAAAGCTGTTTTCTCCTTGTCTTCTTCCGCCATTGCAATCTGATAGTAGCCGTTTCTCAGGTCCAACACAGAAAACCATCGACTCCCAGTCATGGAGTCTAAAGCCTCATCTATTCTAGGGACGGTGTACTGATCTGGGATTGTCCGGGCATTGAGGGTCCGGTAATCAATACACATCCTGATTGTGCCATTCTTTTTTCTCGCCACGACAATGGGAGACGCATATGGACTGCGTGACTCCTTGATTATTCCAGCCGCCAGTAGTTTTTGCAGGTGGCGCCTCACATCATCTATATCTCCTGGTGCAAGACGTCTGGATCTTTCTCTGAACGGTCGTGTGTCGCTAAGGCGGATTGCGTGTTCTACATCTTTTGCCAGCCCTACATCCCATTCCCCCAGAGAAAAAACTCCAGCTTTTTCAGACAATTTTTTTATGAGTCTCTCTTTCCAGGCACTTGGGATTGGAGAATCTCCAAAGTTGAATAATCCTGGATCTATAGCTTCAGAGGGGATCTCATTCCTCTTAAGTGCAGTCACGATTTCGGCTTTATGGACACAGGCTACGACAGTGCCCTTAGGAATTGACTTGGCTTTCAGCGACTCATTCCTAAACAACACTGAAAAATCATTGTTGTTTATATCTGAAGGCAGGAGAACACACGGGGGCACCATAACCCCGGCTGGGAGAGGGGTTTTGACGGGGGCCTCAATTATTAACACATCTTGGTCCCATGACTCCTTTGCAGTCACCTTACAGGATGCAAATACTGCCCCACCAGGGGGGATTTGGAGTGGTCCGGGGCCAGTCCACCTTATTTGTCCAACACCATCATCTATGGGCCCTGGGGAAAATGGTTTTTTGACTTGTGCAGGTGACTCTGCACAGACCCGCCAAGCTTGAGCTGGCCCACAACTCTGAGTTCTGCTGGTGCCATGCTTGGGTCCATGATGAAAACTCCTTGCATTTGTTCCAATAATCACTGGGGCCTGCTCTGGCCCTTTTGGGTCTGGGCACACCAAAGCTAACACAGTCTTGGGATCATGATGAGTCCCATCATCTGGGAACATGACATTCATTGCCACATATCCTTTGTAGGGATAACTAGACTCACTCAGGCCCCAAAGGGCTAGGCTAGAAATAGGATGGATGGGCAAGGGTGACAGGTGTGCTGAGTACCAGCTTTCGAATATTAAGGTGACACTCGAGCCACTATCCATCAGTGCTGTTACTGGTTGACCCTCGATAATCACCTCACTCAGTGACGCTTCTCCCACTAACCCCTCAGGGAGGGTTGTGGCTTCTTCCGTATCTACAGTGCTCCGCTTGACAGAACAATGGGTGTTGGGTGGCTCTGTACCTCGAGTTTTGGGCTCCTGTTTGCTTCCTTTCTGTCTCCTTAGTGAGCGAATTAATTTCTGTATGACAGTTGCAGTGTCTTCAGGGGCTGTACAGTGTGTGGCTATGTGACCATCTCCACCGCAGTGGTAACAGAAGAAATCCTCTCCTTCCACCCGGGATTGTGGTTTTCCTGGATTACTTGAACGTGTGAGACTGGTATTACTGTCCCTACTATCTCTGAAGCCTTTCTTCCACCCAAACTCCTTGGACACCCTAGAGTCTGCGTAGGCCACAGACATTACACTGAATTGATTTTGCAGATCCTCTACCTGTTTTTTCAAGGCCTGAACCTCACCGCTGATGGTCATTTTGTCTCCTTTCTCCCTTTGAGACACTTTAGACTGCTTATTCCCTTGCGTGGGTTTTGGCCCTGCTGTGAACTCAGACATCTGGGACCGCAGCTCATTAATGTGTGACTTTAAGTCTCCAACATCACACTCCATTTGTTTATCTTCTTCTTCCACCCTCACCTGCCTGACTGCAGGTTTAGCTTGGTGGGGGCCAGTTTTCTGTCTCAATAACTGTTGATTTTCCTCTTCTCTGATCTCATGTAACAGAGTCAAGAAAGGAGGGGGGTTGCTTTTTCTCTCTCGTAATCTCAACTGCAGAAGCAGTATGTCAGATTCGGTAGCTCCTCTGAGGAGTTGTTCCACACGAGCACTGTCTCTCTGGTTGGGGGACAGTCCTCCTCTGTGTACCACTTTAGTTAATAATCGCTCCACTCTCCTCAGGAAGTCCGACAGTCGTTCCCCAGGACCTTGCCTCAATGCTCTGAAAGAAAAGTAGAGGTCCTCTGGGGTCTCTGAGATCCCAAAAGCCCTTTCCAGGGTCTCAATGTATTCCTCGGGCATTGCATCAGGGTCATTAGCTCTCACAGCTTGGGCTATGTCTAGGGCAGGACCCCTCAAGCTTTCCACAATTCTCTTTCGTTTTTCACGAACAGAGCAGTCGCATTCTTCTACCATCAATCGGGCCTGCTCTAACCAGGCGTCTAGGTGCTCTTCCCCAGCAGGGGCGGGAGTAATTCCAGAATATATCCTCAGCCGTCGAAAAACACTACTCTCGGAAGTGGGCCTCATGGTTTTGGCTAGCAAGTCTCCTACTGCTCGTATAATGGACTCCGCCGAGTTCCCTCCGGCTAGATCTGAGAGTTCTGGTTCTGGTTCAGTGGTTGTCCTTGGAGTGCTGGCAGGGGTCTCTTCCCCCTCACTGGGGCCATGCAGGGTCCAAAGCTCACCTCCCTCCCCAGCAGGTACATCCAGGGGAATGGTTTTAGTGTTCACTCGTTCACTACACTCACACAATACCATTAACGAGTGTGAATCTGGGTCAAACATCCGCCCCTTAACTTTCACTCTCCCAAGGGCCTTAATAGCTCCGACAGTCTCTTCAATATGCTCTACTGTGGTGTCTATGGGGACCCGTTTAACCACAATGGAATGGTTTAGGTCTACCCCTTCCCCTTTACACCAGTTCTGCAATAGAGACATGGTTTTTCTTACTTAACAAGTTATTACAATAATAGCCGCAAACATGGGGTTGGCGTTTAACAATGGCAAGGCATGAAAACAATAACCATTAACTCACACAGTTACTAAAGGGTTTACATGCAAAGAACATCATGACATAAAACACTTTCAACATTAAAATCCCAGCGGTGCCTCCATTTATGTAGCGCTTCCTATGTACCCCTTGAACTGAGATACAGCGCCCTGGGTCCGTTCCCTTTAATAACACACAACTAGGGAAATTTTCACTCTCTTGGATCTGACAACTGAACGTAAAATTATTTAGCAAATTGTTGTGTGTTTTTACCTTTAAGTTCTCACGCTGTAAATCCCTCACACTCAAATAAACCTCTTATTAATACACAAATGAACGAAGGAAATAGTGCCCAAAGTACAGTATTTATTTACAAACGTCAGCGGCACATTAACAGGAAACCCACCCACTTAAACAAACTGAGGGTGAAACTCCATACAACTGCAAATATTTGTGAAACTTCAAACACATTTACCTGTGTGGGCCCACATGAAGTGAAAAACAAAAGAAAACATTAAAGAAAAAAGCCGGCAATACCCTAAAATAACCTGTTGCAGGCCTGATCCTCAGATAATGGCGGATGATCAGAGTTAGTGAGTTCACAGTCTTAGCTAGTGTACGCGATGTGAGCGTGCGGATAGGGTTACTCACTCTCGGCAGTCCATACTCCCTTGTTGCTGCTAGCAGTCCCACAGGCCACGTAGGAGCCTCGTGGTAAAAAAAACTTAACTCCACAAAAGTCCAGTCCTGTACACAGCGGCAAAAACTTAATCCAACTCTGCGTCGGCAAAAAGTAAATCCCAACTCTGCGTCGGCGACAAACACAGTCCAGCTCTTTGTAGAACAAACCAACAGCCCCAGCCTCTTACTGACAGGAAAGGCTACTGTATGTGATGTCCTCAACTGGAAACAGTCTCTCGGCAAAACTGTTAGCTAATCGCTATCAGTATATATTTGACATGACACTTAATGTCCGCCGGAGAGCACAAGCTGCTTCTCGCTTCGCCCTCACGTTTGCTTCCCTCTCTCAATCTCCTCCCCCCTCACGTTCGCTTCGCTCATCAGCCAATCAGAGTTCACATGGTATAACTTTACACCAAACACTTCACAAACATTAACTTAATCCATCACAAAGTAAATACTTGCAGACAGTATGCATAATACAACTTATTTTATACATTGACACCCACTATGAAAAAGGGAAAAATCTTAACACAATTTATTAGGATCTCAATCAAAATTTCACATTTTCACCAAAACTTTAACACTGGGGGTTTTACCCCGGGGTTACAATAGAAACAAATTAAATGCTGGGACTTTTTTCTCCACTCTTTGTTGTGGTCAGGTTTTTTTTTTTCTCCCCGGTGGCAAACAAATTTGTCATCCATTCGGACTGGATTCAGTAATGTCCTTGCAGGAATTTATTGACATATTATTCTCTCACTGATCTACTCAAAAACTGTGGTGTAAAAGTAGTCAGAAAGGCAGAGGAAGAATCAACAGTAAATTAAACTGAATCAGCATCTCTGAACAGACCAATCACAATAGTCACAGGAAGCATCGACACAACCTGAGGTTACATTTCTAGGAAGGTGCATATCAGGTTATGGAAAAGGTTACGTCGTAGGGTTTCAGAGGGGCTTGCAGTTCTGATGTACCTATGGTGTAGATTTAACACAGAAGTATATATTCCCTGTCAGACGAAGTACAAAAATGACACATTACATGGTGTCATTATTTATTTAACAAAAGCTAAGCCAAAATGCAAAGTCTACGTAGCACACCAGTGCTGTTAATGTAATGCACTTAAGCAGAAGTTCTGCCAGTTAGCTGGTCTGGAGAATTCAGGCGAAAACTTCAACAACAAGAAGCACTCCAAGAGAGCAAACCTCCACCAAGGTAGCTCACTCTCTGGGCAGTATTTCCTTTTAAGGGAATAGTACTGTATTTTGTATATATTCATTTTGTTTTCTTTGTTCTTTTTAAGTTTGTATTGCAGTAAAAATCAGATACGGGCAGCACGAGGGATGCTTACTTTGATTACACAAACATTATAATATTATACTACAGTATATTTTTAACTAACTAGGCAGCTCATTCTCTTTCTCTTGACAATACTTGACAAAATCGAACACATTTTGCGGTCAGTGTCAAAGAAAGGCAGATGCGAGATGTAAAAGTGAGATCAGAGGTGATCAGAGATGCTTTCTATATGTTGACAATAACCACCACACCTGTAAGAACTCTACACTCCTACAAAGTTTTATCAGAATTCATTCAAAACTTTTCGAGGTTTCGTGTTTACAGACAGAATGACAAGCATGCACGCACCAAAAACATAGCCTCCCTGGTGGAGGTAATGATCCTAGAGAAGAAATTATTGCTGCACATCAATCTGGGAAAGGCTATAATGCCATTTCCAACAATTTGGAGTCCATCACTCTACAGCGAGAAAGATTATTCTCAAGTGGAAAACATTCAAGACAGTTGCCAGTCCTCCCAGGGGTGAACCTCCCAGCAAATTCACTCAGGTCAAACTGTGCAGTGGTCAAATAAATTGCAAAACCCCCTACATCTCAGATTCTACAGGCCTTCAGTTAGCATGTTAAATAATAAAGTTCATGACAGTATAATTAGAAAAAAAAAAACAAGTATGAATGGTCTGGAAGGAGTTGCCAGAAGTCTCTTCTCTCTCAAAAGAACATGACAGCACAGGTCATGTTTGCAAAGTTTCATCTGAACAAACCACATGACTTCTGAAACAATGTCCTTTGGATAAATGAGATCAAAGTGAAGATGTTTTGCCATAATGTACAAAACCACATCTGGCAAAAGCCAATAACTGTCACGGTGCGTGGAAGCAGGCCGTGTGACTTGTGGAGGAGGTGAGGACCTGAACGCAGGACGCAGGAGCAGATTGAGGTATGAAACAAAACAAGCTTTTATTGTGGCTAAACAAGCACATGAACCAAAAGAAGATAACACTAAAGGAAACCTGAACTGTGAGAAAACTAAGGAATACAAAAATGCATGAGAACTTGGGAATGAATAAAACACTGCCACAATGACAACAAGACTCTGACATCTGACATGGGTAAAACTGAGACAATAAATACACAGATGGAATGAGGGGTGAGTGGAAATAGCTGGGGCAACAGGTGAACAGAATGACACTAAAGAGACTCAGGGAAGTAAATCAAAACATAGAGCACAAGAGACAGGGCATGTCAAAATAAAACAGAAAGTGAGAGGACTGATACACAAACGCAAACTTGACACCACATAAAGAGGACGCAGACTAGACACAACACAGGGAAACAGACACTGAAATCTTAAACAAAATAAACTCCACACAGAGGGGAAACACTCTGGGATGGAACACAGGGAGAACTAAGGTGTGAAGCAATGAGGAATAACTAAGAATACATAAGGGAAACACATGAAACAATATAACAAAACAAAGCAAAACAGTAACAATAAAGGTAACAAAACTACAAAGGACCATAAACTAAGAAAGAAGGGGTCGCAGACCCAGGACCATGACAAACACAGCATATCAGCACAAACAACTCTTGTCAACTGTCAAGCATGGTGATGGAGAGGGGGTGATTTGGGCTTTTTTACTGCCACAGGAACTGGGTACTTTGCAGTCATCGAGTCTACCACAAAGTCCTCTGTGTACCAAAGTATTCTAAAGTCTAGGGCATATAAAGCCATCTATCAGACAGCTAAAACTTGGCTGAAACTGGGTCATACAACAGGACAATGATCCCAAGCACAGCAGTAACAACAGAATGGCAGAAAAATGAAAGAATCAAAATGCTGCAATGACCCAGTCAAAGGTCCAGACCTCAACCTGACTGAAATGCTGTAGCAGGACCATGAGTGCTTTGTATAAATGAATGCCCACAAACCTTACTGAACTAACAGATGTAAGGAACAGTGGGCCAAAATTATGTCACAATGATGTGAGATACTGATGAAGTCATAAAGAAAATGATTACTTCAAATCATGAATCATGGGGTGTATTTAATTTTTCACACACTGCCTCTGCATTTTGGCTTAGTTTTTGTTGAATAAGTCAAGACGAGGTGTAATATATATATTATGTGGTGTTCATCTGAGGTTGTATTTACTTTAGTTTGCTAAAGGACTAGATTATTTTTATTATGTCCTGATATTTAAAACTTTGGAAGTAAAGAGGGTGTTCAGTACAGTACAGAGCCTGATGCTGAGAGAAGGCAACAAGAGAAGCAGACAGTGATCAGTGAGACAACCGCAGACCAGCAGGATAACCATGAACCAAAGACATACGTTTGTGTTGTTGAGAACACCGATCAATAACATGTCAATAATATAAAAACTATAGGATAGTAAGACCTGAATTGCTGATTTGTTTATCTAATTTCCTCCACTATGAGAAAAGAAGGCTTGTCTTGCACACAAAAGTCCTGGATCCATTCTGACTCTATCCAAGTTTCCATTGTGAGTGTGCCAACAACTAAATCTATTATCATGTCATACATGGACCTACCACCTTACATAGCACCTGCGCTCCACTTTAACTGGTTTCCTCACCACTGACGATACCGAATGGAACAAAGCCTCCTCAAAATTCACCTGTGGTGACATCACTGATAGAAGTGTGTCCTTTCAATTAAAGAAGAATATTACTCTGTTCCATAAATGCAGGTGAACCTGCATAAATCTTAACTTTTTAACAGCCATATTATGATCACTTAGGTGACACGAATAACACTGATTATCTCTTCATTATAGCACCTTTTAGTCTGTGGGATATATTAGGGAGCTAGTGAACACTTTTCCCTCAAAGTTGATGTTTTAAAAGCAGGGACAGTGGGCAGCTGTAGAGCAAGTTTGACAGGAGCCAAATTGTGATGGCTATATGAATATTTCAGAGCATCTCCAAACTGCAACTCTTGTGGTGTCTTCCCAGGCTGCAGTGATCAGTATCTATCAAAAGTGGACCAAGGGAAAAGGACGGAACAGTGGGGAACCAATGACAGGGTCATGGGCAGCCACGTGCATCATGTTCCCCATGTAAGGCTGGCCCATGGATTGAGGAGTACAATAATCAGTTTGAGTTTTTAACTTGACCTCCAAATTCCTCATATCTCAATCTAATCAACCATTTGTGCTGGACAAGCAAGTTTAATCCATGGACTGGCATGAAGCATCTTTGTGCCAGATACCACAGCACACCTTCAGGGGTCTAGTGGAGTCCATGCCTTGATGGGTCAGGGCTGTTTGGCGTCAAACGGGGCACCAACACAATATTAGGCAGGTTGTCAAAATGTTCTGTTTGATCGATGTATCATCAGAACAAGAACTCCTCAAGGACAAACCTAAAACATTCACAATTTTATTCACTCTCGGCATATACCCGCATGTGGTCACAGGCCCCTGCATGTGTCCGTCCCTTGATTGTCACAGACCCCGCGGCCTAGTATCTAGTATTCTGTTATTGTTAAAATAAATGTGCTGCCATTTTGTGCGCTTGTACTGTGTGAACCTATGTCAAAATCTTTTAATCATAGTCTGATATTTAGACCTTTTGCCTTCATTCACATGGGCAGAGGACAGACTGAGATTTCCCTGGTGTTGCCTCAAAGCAAAATATTATTTATTAAAAAGTAGGTATATTACTATATTTACATTTTGGAGAAAAAAAAAAGCACCTCACCATTTCCTGTGAAATGAAATTACAAAAATTTAGCATAGGATCCAGATAAAAAAACAAAAAACCTCATTTAAAAGAGTGCAGGTGCATTATGTATTAATTATTGTTAATTACTGAGTGTGAAATCTACACCATAACCTACATCATAACCTGACCAGCACCTCCTGAGAAATTTAACTACGTGTGATGCAGCCCCCAATGATCGTGATTGGCCTGTTTAGCACCATCGGCTCCTCTTGTGCATTTCCACCTATTATTATGGCACAGTTTTTTAATTTATCAGTGAGAGAATAACAATAATCATCTCAATATAAGGAATAATAATCATAGCATCCATATGTCAGATGTCAGCAAAATCCAGGAAGGAGATTGCTGAATGGATGTGAGGAAATGAACCAATAATTGGAAAAACTTGAGGGACAAATATGTCCACCCCCCCCCCCCCCCCCCCCCCCCCAAAAAAAAACAAAACAAAACAAAACAAAACAAAACAAACAAAACAAAACAAAACAAAACACAAACCTGACCCAGGACAGAAAAGAGTCCCTGCATTTCATGAGTCTCTGTTGGCCAAACCACATGTAAAACACCAGGACACAACTGCAAGGTAATTAACACAGATTTGCTGCAATGGTGGGATCTGCACCATCCACAACACGACCAATCTGTTCAACCAGCTTAAGTTCAAACCCCGCAGAGTTGCCAGTATAACCAGTATTTGCTGTGTCTGCCTGAATAATTCTGATTTAGTCTGAAGCTGAACATGTTTTCTGTTTGCTCTGGACTATAATGGGCCAGCCTAACTGGAATCTGGGGCGTAGAATTAGGGACAGCAGGGACACTTCGCCACCAATAGTGTTTATTTTCAAGAGATTGTAGAAGTGCACTAGATTTCAAGGTATTCACTGTTCTTTAAGTGCAATACATGCAGTGTATTTACAAAGTCAATGATTAATCATGTTAAATAATCATGATTTCAACATTGACCAAAATAATCATGACTAAGATTTTTTTTTTCCATAATTGAGTAGCACTACCTGATTATTCATTTGGCTGTTCCTAACATTTCTGCTGTCCCTTCAAATGGTTTATTTTGTTTTTTGAAGCATGATGATGGCCTCACTTGCATCAGCATCTCTTTGGACCTCATACTGAGAGTTCTACAAACAGCTGGAATGAACTGCAGATCTTTTATCTGCCTTTTTTGTCACAGAATAAATTCAGAACACGCCTCACTTGGCCATACAACTGCTTGCCAGTTAATTGTCCAATTGCTTTTAAGCCTATAAAAATGTCTGTATTTCCTAAACAGTTAATGCAGTATCCATTAACTCAAAACCCAATGAGCTAGAGTCTGCACTTCATTCACATGTTTGTTTAATTTAAACTACAGAGGAAGAGATAGAGAAAAAAAAAGTGTAATTGCCCAAAAGCTTGTGGATATAAATGTATTGTGTTACAAAGGTGGTTCAGACTGAACACAGCCAAATTTTTTAATTCAGTCTCTGAAAAACTATTTGCCCCCTTCTTGATTTCTTGAGTATTTGTCCTCTACATGTTTAAGATCATCAAATAAATTTTAACATTAGACAAAGATAGTCTGAGCAAATACAAGATGCACTTTTTAGATCATGATAAATTTACTAAATGAAAAAAGCTATCTAAACTTACCTGGCCCTATGTGAAAAAGTAATTGACCCTAAACCTAATAATTGGTTGTACCACTCTTGGCAGCAAGAACTGCAATCAAACATTTAAGATAACTGGCAATGAGTCTTTCACATCAATGTGGAGGAATTCTGGTTCACTCTTCTTTGCAAAATTGTTTCAATTCAGCCACACTGGAGGGTTTTCATGCATGAATGACCTGTGCATTTCAGATCACTGTTCTGCTGCACAACCCGGGTGTGCTTGAGCTTCAGAAAAAACTGATGACCAGATATTCTCCTTCCGGATTTTCTGGTAGAGAGCAGAATTCATGGTTCCACCAATTAAGTCATCCAGGTCCTGAAGCAGCAAATTAGCCCCAGACTGTCACTCTACCACCACCATGTTTGACTGTTGGTATGATGTTCTTTTTATGAAATGTGTTAGTTTTATGCCAGATGTAACAGACCTTCAAAAAAGCTCAAATTTTGTTTCTTCAGTCCACAGGCTATTTTCTCAAAAGTCTCGGGGACCATCAGGATGTTTCTGAGCAAATGTGAGACGAGCCTTTTTGTTCTTTTAGGTCAGCAGTGGTTTTCTCTTTGGAACTCTCCAATGGATGTCATTTCTACCCAGTCTCTGTCTTATTAAATCATGAACTCTGACCTTAACTGAGTCAAATGAGGCCTGCTGTTCTTTGGTTGTTTTGGGGTTTTTTTTGTGACCTCATGGGTGAGTTATCGATGTGCTCTTGGTAGGCTCTTGGTAGAATGGCCACTCCTGGGAAGGTTCACCACTGTTCCAAGTTTTCTGCTTTAGGAGATAATGGCTGTCATTGTGGTTCACTGGAGTTCCAAAGCCTTAGAAATGGCTTTGTAACCCTTTCCAGACTGATGGATGTCAGTGACTTTGTTTTTCATCTATCTTGGCTTCTTTTTAGATCATAGCATGATGTGCTGCTGTTTTTGTTTTGTTTTTTTGTTTTTTGTTTAGATTGTTAAGATATTTTAGCCTCCTTCACATCAGATTTCTTGATTCGACAGGTCTGGCACTAATCAGTGAAATTGAACTGAATTTTCCAAAAAATGTGGTTAATCAGATAATTCGTGATTTAGCAAGAGGGGGCAATTAATTTTACATACTAGTACTAGTACATACTAGTAATACCTATGATCCAAAGGTTCATGCATTCCATTTCTGATTGTTTTAGACAGAGGATGAACTGATGGGCTGTGCCAAGGCCCAGCACAAGATAAATATCTATAAATAATTGGATATTCTTTTATTGAGATTCTTTTTATGCAACCTGCCAAGAGACTGCAGATGCAAATTAGCTTTAAGCTAACTCTGGTACATGCATCAAATGGTAACATTTATGTTAATATTGTACATGGTCCCTTTTTAAATAAATTAAATTAAAAAAAAATATGCAGCTATGAATAAGCAATAATCAACCTAAACTGTAATGGGTTAGCAATTAGGAACTATTTATTTATGATATTGTGGTAAATTAAGGAGATGAAAGATCGTAATTTGATTCCAAGGGTTGAATTTGCATTTGGTAGCTGTTCATGAGAACTCAGCATTAAACCGAAAAAAACAAATCAGGTCTATCAGAGAGATAGCTACTGTAAAACTACAGAGTGTCCAAATCATGTATTTGGAACATTCTTAAAAAGCAGGAATGCACTGGTCAGCTCAGCAACTTCCAAGTTCCTGGAAGACCACAAAAGACAACAGAATTCTTTCCTTGAAAAACCCCTTCACAATATTTATCCATGTAAAGAACACTCCCAAGCAGATGTAATGTTGCCAAAGTGTACTATCAAGAGACAACTTAATGAATGCAACTACAGAAGGTTGACCTCAAGATGCAAAACAAGATGGTTACACCTGAGAACAGAAAGGCCAGATAAGACTTTCCTAGGAAATATCTAAAAAAAAGCCTGCCAATCTCTGGAAGCTTCTTTTAGACATATGAACTTGTAGCAGAATGATGGAAGAGGAGAGTCTGTCAAACACGGTGGAGTGAGTGTTATTGCTTCATCATATGGCAGCCAGTGGAACTGGGTCATGGCTGTTTATTCATGACTAGAGTGTTGCAGCAGGGTGAATTCTGAAGTATACACAGCTTGACTTTGCAAAACTGAATGGACAGCGCTTCACAGTAAAGACAGATAATGACCCACCAGGACCCCCCCCCCCCCCCCCCACACACACACACACACACAAATAAGCAGCAACTGAAGGCAGCTCTAGTAAAGGTCTGGAAAAGAATCTTATTGGAAGAATCCAGGTTTCAGACTTCAGGCAGTCACTGACTGCAAAAGATTTGCATTTAAAAATTCACAATAAGTCAGTTTGTTCAAATATTTCTGAGAATGTGAAAATGGAAGGACCATTTTTGAAAATAAAATATCTTGAATTAAAGCTTGACTGCTTCCGTTCATTGGGGAGGTTTACACAAGCAAATTTACATGTATAATACTATATATAGATCAATTACATTCTCTGACCTTCACTGTTTGGAGTAAAGTCTGTCACTGCTAGGAGCCAGGTATGTACTCAGGTGGCTATATGAACATTTTTACATATATTTAAATCCTTGAGTCTCACACTGACATGAGAAATGGACATGCAAATCCACCAGCCCCATTATTCCTCACCTTGGCAGCTAGTGCACTCACAGCTGTGTATGACTGGCAGAACAACCGGCTCGCTCTCTCCACTCTGACATTGCAGGCTGAGGAAACGGACCGGGGTGTGTGGGTCCAGACGGTAACTACAGCACTCACACATTGATTGGAGGTATGGCTCCTGGGTGGAGAGAATAAAAAGAAGGGAGAGGGTAAGTAACTGGTGACTAATTGTAGGGGCAGGAAGTGAAATAAGAGACAAGAGGAGTAAAGTGGAAGGAATCAAGTGAAGATAAGGGCAAAGTGAAATTAGAGCAGGGGGTGGTTTCATGAGTAGATTAGAGAAATAATAGGAGGTAAAAAGTGAAACTATGAAAAAGTAAGAAAATATACGATAATATGAGGGTGAAAAAGTTAGAAAAGAACATTTAAATGAGGTGAAACAGCAGGACAGATGAGGGAGGAGAGAGAACCTCTTAATATTATATGATACAAGACTACAGTGTAACTACTACAGCACACTAAAAAAAAAAAGACCAGATAAAAAAAATGTCCATCATTGGCAAAAAATGAACTAATGCATCTATAGAAGACACAGTTATACAGCATAGCAACAGCCTTTAAATGTTTTTTTAATTTTCGCATCAATATGACCTAAAATGGGCAACACGGTGGCATCATGGTTAGCACTACTGCCTCACAGCTAGAATGACATCTAGAAGGTCTGGGTTCAATTCCACCTTGCCCCGAGACTCTTGCTGTGTGGACTTTGCATGTTCACCTCATGTCTCCGTGGGTTTCCTCTGGGTACTCCGGTTTCCTCCCACAGTCCAAAGACATGCAGTTACTGGGGTTAGGTTAATTAGTGACTCGAGATTGCCCATAGATGTGAATGTGAGTGTGGATGGTTGTCTGTCTCTCTGTGTTGACCCTGCGACAGGCTGGCGACCTGTACATGGTGTACCCTGCCTCTCACCCTACAGTATGTCAGACACCCCCTGCGACCCTGAACAGGATAAGCAGAAGAGAATGGATGGATGGATATGACCTAAAACAAAATTAGATTTCCAGAGTACTTAAGATCTCAAGCTGAAAAGAGAGAGCAAGCCCTTCTGGTTGAGATGCAGCAAAAAGGACCCAAACCATGGACCTACCCTCACATGGTAGGGATGTGTTTCTAATGCTGTAATGCAGTGGTTTCTTTTTTCTCTAAACATAACTCTTATTGTTTAAGCCAAAAGTTTTATTTTGGTCTTATCCATAAAACATTATTCAAAGAGTCCTCTGTCTCATCCATGGGATCTTTTGCAGACTGTAGATAGGCAGCAGTGTTTTTTTTTTTCAATTCAATTCAATTCAATTCAATTCAATTTTATTTATATAGCGCCAAATCACAACAAACTGTCGCCTCAAGGAGCTTTGTATTGTGGGTAAAGACCCTACAATAATACAGAGAAAACCCAACAGTCAAAACGACCCCCTATGAGCAGCATTTGGCGACAGTGGAAAGGAAAAAGTCCCTTTTAACAGGAAGAAACCTCCAGCAGAACCAGGCTCAGGGAGGGGCAGTCATCTGCCGCGACCGGTTGGGCTGAGGGGAGAGAAAGACATGCTGTGGAAGAGAGCCAGAGATTAATAATAACTAATGATTAAATGCAGAGTGGAGTATAAACAAAGTAAACAAGGTGAATAAAAAGAAACAGTGCATTATGGGAACCCCCCAGCAGCCTAGGCCTATAGCAGCATAACTAAGGGATGGTTCAGGGTCACGTGATCCAGCCCTAACTATAAGCTTTATCATAAAGGAAAGTTTTAAGCCTAATCTTAAAAATAGAGAGGGTGTCTGTCTCCCGAATCCAAGCTGGAAGCTGGTTCCACAGAAGAGGCGCCTGAAAGCTGAAGGCTCTGCCTCCCATTCTACTCTTAAGTATCCTAGGAACCACAAGTAAGCCAGCAGGCTGAGAGCGAAGTGCTCTGTTGGGGTGATATGGTACTATGAGGTCTTTGAGATAAGATGGGGCCTGATTATTCAAGTCCTTGTATGTGAGGAGAAGAATTTTAAATTCTATTCTAGATTTGACAGGGAGCCAATGAAGAGAAGCCAATATGGGAGAAATCTGCTCTCTCTTTCTAGTCCCTGTCAGTACTCTAGCTGCAGCATTTTGGATCAGCTGAAGGCTTTTCAGGGAGCTTTTAGGACAGCCTGATAATAATGAATTACAATAGTCCAGCCTAGAAGTAATAAATGCATGAATTAGCTTTTCAGCATCACTCTGAGAAAGGATGTTTCTAATTTTAGAAATATTGCGCAAATGCAAAAAAGCGGTCCTACATATTTGTTTAATATGTGCAATGAAGGACATATCCTGGTCAAAAATGACTCCAAGATTTCTCACAGTGTTACTGGAGGCCAAAGTAATGCCATCCAGAGTAAGTATCTGGTTTGACACCATGTTTCTAAGATTTGTGGGGCCGAGAACAAGAATTTCAGTTTTATCTGAATTTAGAAGCAGGAAATTAGAGGTCATCCAGGCCTTAATGTCTTTAAGACATTCCTGCAGTTTAACTAATTGATGTGTGTCATCTGGCTTCATTGATAGGTAAAGCTGAGTATCATCTGCATAACAATGAAAATTGATGCAGTGCTTTCTAATAATACTGCCTAAGGGAAGCATGTATAATGTAAATAAAATTGGTCCTAGCACAGAACCCTGTGGAACTCCATAATTAACCTTAGTGTGTGAAGAAGACTCCCCATTTACATGAACAAATTGGAGTCTATGAGATAAATATGATTCAAACCACTGCAGTGCAGTACCTTTAATACCTATAGCAAGCTCTAATCTCTGTAATAAAATGTTATGGTCAACAGTATCAAAGCTGCACTGAGGTCCAACAGGACAAGTACAGAGATGAGTCCACTGTCAGAGGCTGTAAGAAGATCATTTGTAACCTTCACTAATGCTGTTTCTGTACTGTGATGAATTCTGAAACCTGACTGAAACTCTTCAAATAAACCGTTCCTCTGCAGATGATCAGTTAGCTGTTTTACAACTACTCTTTCAAGAATCTTTGAGAGAAAAGGAAGGTTGGAGATTGGCCTATAATTAGCTAAGACAGCTGGGTCAAGTGATGGCTTTTTAAGTGGAGGTTTAATTACAGCCACCTTGAAGGTCTGTGGTACATAACCAACTAATAAAGACTGATTGATCATTTTTAAGATTGAAGCATCAATAATTGGAAAGACTTCTTTGAACAGTCTAGTAGGAATGGGATCTAACAAACATGTTGCTGGTTTGGAGGAAGTAACTATTGAAGTTAACTCTGAAAGATCAACTGGAGCAAAAGAGTCTAAACAAATACCAGCAGTTCTGAAAGCAGCCGAACATGAAGAATAATCTTTGAGATGGTTATGAATAATTTTTTCTCTAATGTCTAAAATTTTATTTGTAAAGAAATCCATGATTGTTTTGTTTGTGTGTTTGTTTGTTTGTTTTTGCAGAGTAATGTTTTCTCCTTGCAGCTCTGCCACGCACATTCATGAATATGAACATTAGACAATGTGAGGCAGGCCTTTAATTGCTTAGACGTTACCCTGGGCCCTTAGTTTGTAGCCTCTTAAACCATCACACTCCCTGCTGTTGGAGTGACCTGTGTTGCTCGACCACTCTGGAAATGTTAGCAATGCTCTTTAATTTCCTTCCTCTGTTCACAGTCAGTGTGACTGTGAAC
Organism: Archocentrus centrarchus; assembly: GCF_007364275.1. Taxonomy (NCBI): domain Eukaryota; kingdom Metazoa; phylum Chordata; class Actinopteri; order Cichliformes; family Cichlidae; genus Archocentrus; species Archocentrus centrarchus. Next base: position 9,990,286 of record NC_044365.1, on the reverse strand, counting down.
GGGTTTAGTTCAAAGTCTTTAGAGATCATTTTGTATCCTTTCCCAGCTTCATAATCATCTACAGCTTTTTTCCGAGGTCCTCAGAAGTCTGCTTTCTTTGTGCTGTGATGCACTCCTGCAACATGTTGTGAAGAGCAGACTTTGACAGATTCCTGCTCTTTAAGTAAACCAGGGTGCCTGTGGACTCGTGATTTTTACCCTGTTGATCATAAAACACCTGATTCTATTTGAACATTCAGATTAACTACTAATCCCAGAGGTTCACATATATGCAATATTGAAAATATAATTTTCCTCAATAAATATTTTGTTTCATTTCTTCATTCAGTTTCTTCTCATTCTCTTCATTTATTTTTAGTACTTGTGTAAAAATGTTTGAGGGCATTTTTATGAAGAAATACAGAGAAACTCTAAAAGGTTACAAGACTTTCAAGCAACACAGTACTTATGTCACAGTTGTAAAACTGGACCATTAACATTGATTAGAACTCAGATTGTTCTGTCTGATGAATTCATTCTAATTTCAGCTCTGATTATTTCACCAACAATTCCAGAGAAACATATCATCTTATGCAGCTGCTACATGCTGCACAATGTTTATTAGTTCCGTGCTTAATCTCCTTGCCAAATGATGCACTGGGTTTATTAGCACTTGTCAATGTAAACAAAGAGCAGAAATATGCTAAAATGTTTTTGGTAAATAGGAACTATTATCTTGTGTTTAAGCTCTGCAAAACATATATGTACACATTACATTTTTAAATGCTGTTTCCTTCCACATCATTAAGCAGCATGCCCAACTGACAATAGATGACATAGCAATAGAGCACCAAGCAAATACCTTTGGCCATATTAAAATGCCAGAACAATTTAAGTGTCAGTAGTGGAAGGCACACAAGCAAAATGGCAACATAAAACCACAGAAGAAGAAATGATACATTTTTCTGTTAATGTGGGAGTTTCCAGCTATCTGAAAACAATTTATGACAGTTTCAGAGAACATTTGGAATTAAGTCAAACTGCTGCCACTATGTATTTTGTCAGTGATAAGCGTCAGTATGCCAGTAATACAAAGCAACACAAAGCTGGCATTTTTAGCTCCGGAATCCATTATGAGAAAGATCTGTTTTGGGGACACAAGATTGCCATTTCAGTCTGGATGGAGGATCAAAACATGGACAATAACAAACATTTATGAATTTAGCCAGCTTAGTTATGACATGGCTTAATACTGTAAGCAATATCAAATATAAAAATATTGATTACAGATGATTAAGCCCTTTGTCAAGAAAATACGCTGACTTTGTTAATCTTGCTTATACTACTACTACTTTTATGACTATTACTACTACTACTAATAATTTTTTTTGCTTATTGTATATTGGTCTTTTTAAGGTGATTATATGACAAACTGAACTGATAAAAAAAATAATTTAGACAACTAAAATATATGTAAAATTCGTAAATTTGAGAATAATTGAGTCTCTTTTGTAATTCAGTGTTTTGCAAGAATCAAGGTCGCCTTTTGGAGGCTGTGTTCATGCGTCCAATTACTGCAGACAAAGCATCACGGAGGAGAGAGAGAGACACACTGTGGGAAAAGTACAGAAGATGATAGCAAAGCATGATAGATAAAAGGAGAAAGAGGTGAAAAAAGTTCCTCTGAAGAAGAGTTATTAGTACTTCTCACACACTTTGAAAAATCCACGGTGTGTGTGTGTGTGTGCGTGTGTGTGCGTGTGTGTGTGTGTGTGTGTGCGTGTGTGTGTGTGTGTGTGTGTGTGTGTGTGTGTGTACGCGCGTGTATGAGAGAGAGAGAGAGAGACGCATGTACCTAATAAGTCATCTGGTGGTGGGAAATAGAATTTGATCACTGTAATGAATTCCTGCTTCTTCCAGTCGTGCTAATCAATGAAATGGGGACTTCACAGCACTGCCTAGTCATCGGTTACCATCCCCGGTTGCCACAGTAACGGGAGGTAATGACACATTTGGCAGAGCTGATGTTTATTTTTACTGATCTCCCAGCATGACTGACTCTATTTTTACAGTGGAGACACATAGATGCCAAGGAAGAACAAAGTCACCATGGTGATGAGGTGATAAGCTTGCTGTCTTACGAGGATGAAAAAGACAGAAAAGAAAGAACAAAAATCAAAGAAAAATTAAAAGATAGAATCCCTCTATACTTGACCCTTGCACCAAATTCAAAACATCTATCTACTGTATTTACATCACTGATATTTCAACGAGTAAATCATGTATTTATGTTTGCCTGCTTTCAGGTCATCAACTGGATGTTTATCTATAAGCACAGATGACAGAAGTTAAATGGTTTTGCTATTTTCAAAGACAACGGTCTTGCAACAGCAGAAGAACAAAATAGCAAATCAGATGAATTGATTTGCTGAAGCAGTAATCCAAAACCCAGAATCCCAATTTTATTCATGATTTGTCTTTGTCAGGATTTAAAGGGACAGAGCCATTTCCCTGATAAACTGTTCATCAGAACCGAAGACGCCTTTCGGATGAGAGGTGAAACATCTTCAAGAAACAAGTCCAGTCACAGTCCAGTCTTTTTCATGCTCTGGACACAACTATGACCTGGATAACTGAGAACCTACACAGACATAATGTCTTGGAAAATGTTCCAAAGACCCAATGAAAACAGCATATCCAAGGCAGAGGAGCAGCAACATCTGTGAAAACCTTTGCAATAGAAAACAAGGCCTTGAAACTATGGTAATGGTTTTCTTTACTTTAAACTAGGACATTTCTACCTTAATAAAAAGAAAACCATGATTCTGGATGAAGTCTGGACACTAAAAAAGTGAAGAACTTAAAGTGCATGGAAAAATGGGAGCTCTCTAAGAGATCCATCACATGTGGTCAAATATGGATGCTAGAACTACACTGCTCAAAAAAATAAAGGGAAGACTCAAATAACACATCCTAGATCTGAATGAATGAAATATTCTCATTGAATACTTTGTTCTGTACAAAGTTGAATGTGCTGACAACAAAATCACACAAAAATCATCAATGGAAATCAAATTTATTAACCACTGGAGGCCTGGATTTGGAGTTACACACAAAGTTAAAGTGAAAACCACACTACAGACTGATCCAATTTTGATATAATGTCCTTAAAACAAGTCAAAATGAGGCTCAGTATTGTGTGTGGCCTCCACATGCCTGTATGACGTCCCTGCAACACCTGGACATGCTCCTGATGAGGTGGTGGATGGTCTCCTGAGGGATCTCCTCCCAGACCTGGACTAAAGCATCCGCCAACTCCTGGACAGTCTGTGGTGCAACGTGACGTTGGTGGATGGAGCGGGACATGATGTCCCAGATCTGCTCAATCGGATTCAGGTCTGGGGAACGGGCGGGCCAGTCCATAGCTTCAATGCCTTCATCTTGCAGGAACTTCTGACACACTCCAGCCACATGAGGTCTAGCATTGTCCTGCATTAGGAGGAACCCAGGGCCAACCGCACCAGCATATGGTCTCACATGGGGTCTGAAGATCTCATCTCTGTACCTAATGGCAGTCATGCTACCTCTGGCGAGCACATGGAGGGCTGTGCGGCCCTCCAAAAAAATGCCATTATTGACCCACTGCCAAACCGGTCATGCTGAAGGATGTTGTAGGCAGCAGATCGCTCTCCATGGCGTCTCCAGACTCTGTCATGTCTGTCACATGTGCTCAGTGTGAACCTGCTTTCATCTGTGAAGAGCACAGGGCACCAGTGGCGAATTTGCAGATCCTGGTGTTCTCTGGCAAATGTCAAGCGTCCTGCACGGTGTTTGGCTGTGAGCACAACCCCCGTCTGTGGACGTCGGGCCCTCATACCATCCTCATGGAGTCGGTTTCTAACCGTTTGTGCAGACACATGCACGTTTGTGGCCTGCTGGAGGTCATTTTGCAGGGCTCTGGCAGTGCTCCTACTTGCACAAAGTAGCCTGTCTCCTGGTAGCACCTCCAGCCTCTGGACACTACGCTGACAGACACAGCAAACCTTCTTGCCACAGCTCACAGTGATGTGCCACCCTGGATGAGCTGCACTACCCAAGCCACTTGTGTGGGTTGTAGAGTCTGTCTGATGCTACCACGAGTGTGAAAGCACCACCACCATTCAAAAGTGACCAAAACATCAGCCAGAAAGCATAGGTACTGAGAAGTGGTCTGTGGTCCCCACCTGCAGAACCACTCCTTTATTGAGTGTGTCTTGCATTGCCAATAATTTTCACCTGTTGTCTATTCCATTTGCACAACAGCATGTGAAATTGAATGTCAATCAGTGTTGCTTCCTAAGTGGACAGTTTGATTTCACAGAAGTTTGATTTACTTGGAGTTATATTGTGTTGTTTCCCTTTATTTCTTTTGAGCAGTGTAGTTAACCTGCACAGGGAGGATGAGTAAGGACCCTGTCTGCAAGCTATGTAGCGGAGAAGGAACCATAGGGCACATCATGTCAGGGGAAAAACTGCTCTGACCCAAGGGAGATGGCAATGGCAGCATTATGCAGAGCTGGCAACACTGTAGAGTAGTAAAGGATAAAGGTTCTGAGGCCAGCTGTTTAATGTTAAACAAAACCTGTTGAAGTCAAATCAGGTAGAAAATAGGTTGAATTAGTAGAAAACTCATATTCTAAGACCAAATGGAGTCTCATAGAGGAAGAAAAATAATCATGTTTGAACTAACAGTTATGTAGGAGGAGATAAAGAAGTGTCAAAAAGAAGAAGATCATATACCGCAAAATTGTTTGGATGAAAGAGCTTCCTGTTACTCCTTCTGGAAGCCTGGAAAGAGGGACAGACATGGCCACCCCCCAGTTTTTTGCTGCTTGTATTAAAACTTACTGTGCCACCAGTTGCCACTCATTGAAATCAGCACTTGTCAAAACTGCCTCAAGGTGTCCAGAGAGTAATATGTTCTGTGTGTGTGTGTGTGTGTGTGTGTGTGTGTGTGTGTGTGTGTGTGTGTGTGTGTGTGTGTGTGTGTGTGTGTGTGTGTGTGTGTGTGTGTGTGGTCGCTGTACCTCCAGGATGACATCAGTCCTGGACAGGCAGTGTCCTCTGCAGAAGCTGACCTCGACATTGTCGAGTCGACAGTCTCCCTTGGTGATGTTCCTGACCTGCACATAGCGATGACACTCTGGCACAGGCTCACCTGATGCAAACACAGAGAAGAAAAGAGATACAATGACACGGGACAGCAAAACGGGTTTGAGCACAAGTCAAAGAGAGGAAGAATATAATAAACTAGAAGCACTCATTTATAGAAGATATTTTCTTTGAATTTGCATGAAATGAAAGTCAAGGAGACAGAGCAGAAAGCTCATTGCAGAAGGCAGGGTGACACTGCCATGACATTTCCTCCACTGGGAGAGAGATTAAAGCTCCAGCGTAGGTTAAGTAATGTAATCTCCCACTAATTGGAGACTGCAGCACTTCACTTTTAGCCTTCTCTAAACTGAACTAAAGAACATTCAAATCCATTTAGTGGTCTGGAAACCATGATATTGGAACAAACGGACCACAGTGACTTTGTGTGTGAGAATAGATTGTTTTACAATAACTTGTATTTTAATTGCCCCTTTTGTTGTATATTATCATAGTCAAGGAAGCCTTACTTTATAGCATCCACTGATAGTTTAAAAATTATGAAGATTATGGAAATTGATGGTTAGAAGTCACTAGAACAACAGCCACAGAATAAATATCTGCTTTAGCAGAACTGTTAAATGGTGGTGATGTGCTTTCTGACATCTGTATGTTGTAACAAACCTGGAAACTGCTTTCTGCAGACTGGACAGCAACTGCCTGGTTGTTCCACCTTCACTTCCCTCTGAGAAAGCAATTTCATCATTTTAACTTATTAACTTTGAAACACACAGGTGAATAATAGAACATTTACAGTCTGCTCATTAGACAGTGAAAAACAATGTTTTACTAACATTTTAGATCAGGCGTTTCATTAAAAGTCATGATGCAAATACAAAAACATTAACCCATCTAGCTGAACCAGGCCCACAATGAACCAAATATCACTAAAAGCTGACTCTTAAATTTATGTGCCTTAATTTATTTAGCTAATTTTATAACATCTTTATAATAACTGCCCAGAGTGTGATTTTTTTTTTTTTTAAGTGACCCGTTTGGTTTTTTTTCCCCAATACCTAATAGCAGTCAAGGTGCCGTTGCCTAGGCTGTAGAGGTCTGTGTGTCCCTCCATGGAAATGCCTCCTCAGACCATCACTGACCCCCACCACCACCAACAACAACAACAAACTGGTCATGCTGAACAGTGTTAAAGGCAGTGTGTGAACTTGGTCTCATCTGTGAAAAGCACAGGGCGCCAGTGGTGGACCTGCCAATTCTGGTATTCTATGGTAAATGCTAATCGGGTGCCACGGTGTCAGGCAGTGAGCACTGAGCCCACTAGAGGACACAGGCCCCTCAGGCCACCCTCATCAAGTCTGTTTCTGATTGTTTGGTCAGAGACGTTCACACCAGTGGCCTGCTGGAGGTTATTTTGTAGCTGTGGCAGTGGTCACCTTGTTCCTCCATGCACAAAGGAGCAGATACCAGTCCTGCTGATGGATTAAGGACCTTCTACAGCCCTGTCCAGCTCTTCTAGAGTAACTGCCTGTCTCCTGGAATCTCTTCTGGTTCTGCCAGAGGTTTCTTCCTGTTAAAAGGGAGTTTTTCCCTTCTCACTGTTGCCAAATGCTTGCTCTTAGGGGGTCATTTTGATTGTTGGGTTTTCTGTGTAATTATTGTAGGGTCTTTACCTTACAATATGAAGCTCCTTGAGATGACTGTTTGTTGTGATTTGGCATTATATAAATAAAATTGAATTGAAATTGAATTAAATTGAACTGAATTGCTGGGAGACCTTCAAACCTTCTGGCAATGGTACATATTGATGTGCCATCCTGGAGCAGTTGGACTACCTGTGCAACCTCTGGAGGGTCCAGGTATCACCTCATGCTACCAGTAGTGACAGTGACCCTAGCCAAATGCACAACTAATGAAAAAACAAGGATGAGGAGAAAAGATGAGGAGGGGAAAATGTCAGTGGCCTCCACCTGTAAAACCATTCCTGTTTTGGGGGTTGTCTCATTGCTGCCCCTCCAGCGCACCTGTTGTTAATTTCATTAACCAGATCACTAACCAGATCAACATCCCAGAAGTTTAACTGACTTTGTGTTAAACTCTGGTTAAAAAGTGTAACCTAGCACTCCATCCTCTATTCTAAATATAATAAATAAATAAATAAATAAATAAACCAACACTGTGGAGGCCAAAATGCAGAGAAGAGAAACCAATGAATGACATAAATTTTAATAAGTACACTATTTGCATATAGTTTATGACAAACATTCAATCATTCTATCAGCAATGCTGGAAAACAAATATTGTGATCATTAAAAATTCTAATAACGCAGCTAAATCAAAGAAAATGCGATCTATAATTTTATGCTGACATAAAACAGACATAAAGTGAATTTCAGCTGACAGACAAGGAAGTAACAATAACTGCATGGCCGCTTGAGGCTGGCTATAAAAATGAGGCTACCATGTTAAAAAGGCCTAACTTCACAAAAATAAACACATATAGAGCAAGAAACAAAAAACAGTTTATCTATAGCTATTTGTCCCCTACATAACAACTGTGTAGCAGTGGAATTTAACGTGTAATTATATGTATCTATTTCGATCTTCTACAAAACAAGTGATTACATAAACAGATGATGAGAGAAGGATGGAAAGAGAGAAAATGACTTACAGCCAGGCAGGCAGAGACACAGAGAGTCCAGCCAAAGAGATTGGAAAAGGGACAGAAATAAGAAGCAGAAAAATGAGACATAAAGACCAAAAATAGTGCATGAAAGAAAGTGTGACGTAAGGACTCACAGGACATAGACAGAGGGCGTAAAGAGAAATCCAGAACAGTCCAGAGATATGCAAGGTGTCCTGTGATGTCCCCGCCTGGGAATAGCTGCTGTTAGCATGCAAAGTCTCACACAGGCATCGATGACAGCAGGATTCAACAACCCGACCAATAGCATCTACCCCCAAAACTTCATCCATCTATACCATGTCTCTAGCACAGACACACAAACACACACAGCTCTCAACTGTTCACCCCAAGGACTGTTCCTCCCACTCTGCACTGCCGCCAGCCTTCCCTCAGGGATAGAGGAGACCACTTACTTAAAAGGGTGAAAGGTCACGAAGACAACTATTTTAAGTCTTTTGAATTTCATGTGTCTGTGTATGATGTAGCAGGAGATAGAAAGAGGTAGAAATTGGTATACCTGGTTATTTCAAAGAAAAGGGAACTGAGCATTAAAGTAAAGGGTAATAAAATGCAGGCTGTTAGGTGGAATTTGAGAGGTTTTTATCTCCCCATACTATATTATAACAGAGCCTTTGATACACTGCCTTGAAAACAGCCTTCCAGCAGAGTCCATGCAGCAGCTTAGAGATTTCAATTTTAAACAAGCAACGCGTTTCACTGTAAGCTGGGTCACACATAAAGCACACTGACAGTAACCCATTCTCAGCCTGTCAGGAGAGGGAAGGCAAGGCATCAAATGACCTTTTCATATTGTTTTGGATAAGGGGGCTTTCACTGAGGCATAACTCGGTTCACTAGGAGTTATTTGAAAGTTCAAGTATCAGTAGTTACACAACTGAGCCCCTCCAGAGACAGAACTGGAGGGGCTCAGAACTAAAGAACTGTGTACACCACAGGTGGAGCACTGGGAGGACCGTCGACTTTGTGGAGCTTGCTGTGCAATCAACCTCGCCCTTCAGGTTCTGGTTGTCAGCTGAATGTATTTTTACACTGGCCTTTACACAGTGCTGCTCTGCTAAAGATATCAATTCAGCTTACTGTGTCACGGATGATAACTTTTCTACTGCAACTTATCTAAACTTCATCACCATGGTGAGAAGATTTAAAGTGTCTGTTCAACCCAAATTACACGCAGAATATCTTCTCACTTACTGTACATCGAGACAGTTGCACCGGAGTGTTGAGTTTGATTCTGGAGTCCAACTGAAGTTGTTATTTTATTTTGTAAAATAAATGCATGCTAATTATGTTGATTTCCTTTACAAATACCATTTTAAAATTCTTATCTTCTTGTTTGCAGGTGGTCAGTGAAGCACTGGACTGAAACGGAAATCCATCCAGAAACTCTAGTCAAAAGTGAAGTGTAATACCTTTTGGTAATATGCTATTATTTTCTAACACCATTACCAGAACCATCATATTTTAAGTTTTAGTATTCTTATTATTACATTTTCTTTGTACATTTGAACAAATACCTGCAAAACTAATGACACTTCCCTCAGTTGTTTTCAGTTGAGTTAGCAATTGTTAGGGTTTCTGGCAGCCATTGTGTTAATATGGCAAACACTAAACCCATTATAGCTTAATACATTGACCACAGACTTCAGCAAAAGCATATTATGTAAGTTCACACTGAGTTGACAAAAAATATTGGTGCAAAGGACGGCAGACTATCCTGTGTGGGTAGTGGGCGTGAGATGAGTGTGCATGAGTACAGACATGCACACTCACCAGCATATAGGCTGCACTATTGTAATTCGTTATTATCAGGCTGTCCTAAAAGCTCCCTGAAAAGCCTTCAGCTGATTCAAAATGCTGCAGCTAGAGTACTGACAGGGACTAGAAAGAGAGAGCAGATTTCTCCCATATTGGCTTCTCTTCATTGGCTCCCTGTTAAATCTAGAATAGATTTTAAAAAACCTCTCCTCACATACAAGGTCTTGAATAATCAGGCCCCATTTTATCTCAAAGACCTTATAGTACCATATCAACCCCAATAGAGCACTTCGCTCTCAGCTTACTTGTGGTTCCTCGGATACTTAAGAGTAGAATGGGAGGCAGAGCCTTCAGCTTTCAGGCCCCTCTTCTGTGGAACCAGCTTCCAGCTTGGATTCAGGAGACAGACACCATCTCTATTTTTAAGATTAGGCTTAAAACTTTCCTTTATGATAAAGCTTATAGTTAGGGCTTGATCAGGTGACCTTGAACCATCCTTTAGTTACTGTATGCTGCAATATGCCTAGGCTACTCATGATGCACTGAGTGTTTCTTCTTATGCACCTCTTTTTACTCTGTTTATACTCCACTCTGCATTTAACCATTTGTTATTATTAATTGCTGTCTCTCTTCCACTGCATGTCTTTTGTCCTGTGTCTCCCCTCACCCTCAACCAGTCGCGACAGATGGCTGCCCCTCCCTGAGCCTGGTTCTGCCGGAGGTTTCTTCCTGTTAAATGCGAGTTTTTCCTTCCCACTGTCGCCAAATGCTTGCTCATAGGGGGTCGTTTTGATTGTTGGGTTTTCTGTGTAATTATTGTAGGGTCTTTACCTTACAATATAAAGTGCCTTGAGGCAGCTGTTTGTTGTGATTTGAATTGTATTGAATTATGTACAGGATGCAGACTGAGGCATAAAGTGAAGAGTAGCAGTTGGCACAATGACTTCCATAAACATCAGGAATGAGAAGTAGTGGTGTGGTGGTGGGGGTGGGGGTGTCAGCATAAACAAGGAGAGATACTGATAGAAACATGTTATAATCATGAGTTTGAAGAGAAAAAGAAAGCGTGGGAGGAAGGTGTGGCCGGTATACAAACGTTTTCTCCTGCGTATGATAGTTGTGGCACTACTGAAGGAGCACTATCACACTTAGTAGCTTTCCAAACAACACAGAATGTAATTTGGGAATCTTTGTTCACTCTGATTGGATAATGGCCCTTTCCTCCCATCAAAGAAGCAGGCATGTTGACAACAAAAAGTTAATATTACTAAACTGGAAGTGTCCATTGCCCATCTGTTTCAGAAGGTGACTCAGAGAGACACCTTCTGTTGCCAAATTAGAACAGATTTAATATTCACAGAAATACTTCCACAAGATGTGGAAACTGTTTTTGCTTGGACTAAGGCATTTTGGTGCTGTGTCTAATTTTTACTGACAAACAAACCCTGATTTGTGCTGTTCCCGAAATTATTTTGTAGAATTCCACCCCTATATTATTTTCCCCCTTTAATCTTTTTCTTTGTGCCCTCCACCATCCTGCCAGAAAGGACCATTACTGGGAGTGCTGTTCACTTTTTACAATGAAACAAACACCAAGTCAAGAATGAATTAAATAAGAAGAAATTCCTTTGTAAAATTCATTTAAAAGGAAACTATTTTATGTGAGAGGAATGGGGGAAACGGCAAAAGGGTGAAAATTAGAGAGAAGTAATGCAAAATTAAGTTTGCAAGAAAAAAGTTTTAGTCATAAAAGAACATGATGTGATGCCTCCACAGCCAATATTTATTTAAACACTGTCACACAGGGCAGAACAGAATCTCCATTTATGTGGTACCAAAAGTTCCAACAGCCTTAAGGAATACAAAAATGAATTAATATTTTATGCAGAGTTTCTTCATCTGCTCTGGGCTGTACAGAGCAACTGCACTGAATTTCTCTAGATGAGCAGACATTAACTCATGTATGACTAAGCATGGGGAGTCAGAGAGAAAAGTTATTTTGACCATCATCAAGCTGTACATATGGTACCATATGTTTGAGGCATAATGTAATTAAAAGTTATTCAGTGTTTCAAGTGTAAAATAAACTGTGGTTTACATGAAGTCGAAGGCATAAAAAGCAACAGAGACATGGCCGTCAATGCATCGATCAGTTCTATTGCAACGTTCACATAAGCTAATATAATTTAAACATAAACCAATTTTAGGCGAAGTCTAAAAGAAACTGAAAGCCTTTTTTTTCCCCTTACATTTATACAAGATCATGCCTAATTTAGTTAGCGAAAGCACAAAGTACAAATGAGCAAAACTACATTATACTTGAATAAGTATCCAGTGTGTCACAGGAGGAAGAAGGGTATGGTAATGACAAAAGGGCAGGCTCGTGGGAGGATTGGAGAGTCAGGTATTGATTTGCTTCAGCCAACATCCCACACATTCTTGAGCGAGTCGAGCATTCTCTCCCTCACTCAGTAATTTAGATGTTTGCAACCTCCAGAGATTAGTTAGGTGAATCGTAGCACCCTGGGGCAGCTGTGGCAGTTGACTCTTTATCTGAGAGACTAATCGTGCATCTGTATGGAAGACTTCATCTCAGGTCTCCTGATGTTGCTATCACATATTCTTTATGATTACCTCCCCATGTTGATGCGCATCAGTAAGCAAAGGTAAAACTGATCATTATACTGATGTTGCTTCAGAGAGTGAATTTGTGTATCTTACCTCATCGCAGTAAAGCGGAGGGCACCTCAGCCGGCACAATTTTCTCCCGTTCACACAGCTGCACGACAGACAGTCCTCCTCCCACTCTGATCCTGCCTACATACACACACGCAATATCCATATTTATACACCAGATGCTGTAATTGGGTTGATGCCTCAACAGCCCATTACCCTGCATGCACACTGGTATGAGTGCAGGTTTGATGAAAGTGCAACTGGTTTTAGGGTTTCAGGAGCAATTTCTTCAATGAACCCACCCAAACTCTTGTGGATTTTAGGTGACTGTGGCACATTATGATGCTGTAATTATAACAATGCATTGTACAGATATACACTATACAGTATAGACAAAAGTACTGGACCACACCTCTTAATCCCTGAATTCAGGTGCTTTCCATCCCGCTGCCACAGGCATATGAATCAAGTACTTAGCCGTGCAGCGTGCCTTTACAAGCGCTTGTAAAATAATGGGTCATTCTAAAGAGCTCACCAAATTGAGTGTGGTACTGTAATACAATGCTACTGTTGCAACAAGTCAGTTTGTGAAATTTCTTCATTCCTACATATTCCACGGTCAACTGTAACTGGTATTATTGCAAAGTGGAAGCATTTAGGTGCCACAGTAACTCAGCCATGAAGTGTCAGAGAACATAAAGTTATAGAGCAGGGTCGCTGAGTGCTGAAGTGCAGAGTGCATAAAAGCAGCCAACGCTCTGCTGACTCAGTAACTGCAGAGCTCCAAACCTCTTCTGGCATTAACATCAGCACAAATGTTGTGCACCAGGAGCTTCACAATCCATGGCCGAGCAGCTCCTGCAGGTGTGATGTGTAGGTGGCCCAATGCTTTTGTCTATACAGTTTATCTTGTGTGTTTATGTTACATATGGGAATAACTGTGCTTAGTTTTATCAAGCACCCAGTTGGAAGTGGCTTTTCAGCTTACACTGAGCTATTTGGTATAAGAGTCATGGGGTGACATAACACATAGGACAGACCATAGGAAAATGGTCTGTCCTATGTGTTATGTGACAGCCCAGTGTGGTACATCCTATATTAAGTTGTCTTTGTCCTATTTTTTATGCGGACATTGAATGGCACCTTTACCCAATTTTCGGGTGAAGGGAGGGTATTTAACAGGTGGGTAGCATTTCTTAATTAAGTCTGAAGAAGGGCATTGCGGCCCGAAACGTTACTACTTTCTGAAATACCCATGGATTAAAATATTTCCAGGAGCTTGTTGGTGTGCGGACCTCCTCCTTTTTCATTGAGTTCTGTTCGGATCCAGCACCCAGTTTTATTTTTTTGTGGATGTGCGTGTTTCTCTTTAATTAAGTGGCTGATTAGAAAACCATAGAGGGTCTTTATGTGGGCAAGACTCATAATTAGCTGACAGAAAGAGAGAAAAAGAGTAGGTAGGCAGAAGGAAAGACTACAGAGAATAACTTGAAAGGAGCGAAAGAAAGAGAAAGAGGAAAATTGAGAAAAAAAATGAGTCAAGAAAAAATGGAAGAAGAGAATGACAAATTGCCAAAATGGAGAAAATTAAAGGAAAATCTATGAGAGGAGAAAGAGCAACAGAGAAAATTAAAGAGAAAGACCTGAGAAAGAAAGAAGAGCAGACCTGACCTCTTGTCAGGGTAAGATTAATTGTTATAATCCTCTAATACCCACTCCTTCATAAATAATTCCTGGCAGGCTTGCCCAGTTGCGGTCCAAGTGCTGACTTCCTACATAATTGATGAGGCTGAGGGCTGGAGGGGCACTGTGGTGTAATGTGTCCTGTTGAGCTTGTCACTCATCTTCTAATAGGTCCTTCTTTATGAGTAAATAACACAATGGGATTGAATGGGATGGCATGTAAACACTACTCTAATAGGTAGGGAGGCAGAAACAATGGGTACAAGATGCCAAGTTTGCTGGGCAGCAGATGTCACTCTACTTTTTGTGCATGCGTATACATACCTCCTGCACAATGCCCTGGTCATGGCAAGGGCAGAGGGCAGCGATGACACACAAGCCCTCTGGGTTTCGATACAGCCCCTCCCGACACACACAGCCCTCAGCAGAGTGGGTGCAGTTGACAGGAGTGGAGGAGTAAATGTCCTGGCAGCTCCTCTCACACAGCGGGATCTCCTCTGATGTGGTCCTCCTCCACTGCTCCCCATCAGGACACACTGTACAGGAGGACAGGAGAAAACACAGGGACAGACGATACAACAGGAAGATGATAGGGTGGAAAGGAGATATTGGGATAAAAGTGGAAAGCATTTAATGATGAATCAGTAGGGAGAAATGAACAAGTAGAATCAAAAGAAGGCTTACTATTTAAATGTATAGTGTTAATCATGAATTTACTTTGTTACTCTAGTTCCACATTGACTAAAATTATGGCTAATATTAATGCAAATAATCATCAGTAAAATATTATCCATCTCCCCTTCTCTCACTCACCACAGTCAGGTGCAATGCAGGTTGTGGTGCGGAGGTTAGGGCCTTCACATGGAGCCCCTCCATACTGATTGGGCTGCAGAACAGATCTGAAGGAGCTCTGCTGTCCTGTACCACAGCTGGCTGAACATGGACTCCACTGGGACCAGCTGGACCACTGGCAGTCCACTACAACGGCATAAAAGGTTGGGACAAAACAGTCTTAGTACTGGCTTTACATGCATTTATCTGCAACAGCAAAGCAGGAAACAGGAGAAAATAGTCAACTGAGCACTTTTACTGTACCCAGGAAAATAAAATCACAAACCCCATTTCCTGAAAGTTGGGATATTTTCCAAAATGTATTAAAATCAAAGATCTGTGATCTGTTCATTCATGTGAACTTTTATTGAACTGAAAAAAGTACAAATTAATGATTTTCAGTGCAGCACGGTTGTGTGGTGGTTAGCACTACTGCCTCACAGCTAGAATGACATCTAGAAGGTCTGGGTTTGATTCCACCTTGGCCCGGGCCTCTCTCTGTGTGTCTGCGTGGGTTTCCTCCGGGTACTCTGGTTTCCTCCCACAGTCCAAAGACATGCAGTTCCTGGGGTTAGGTTAATTGCCCATAGGTGTGAATGTGAGTGTGCATGGTTGTCTGTCTCTCTGTGTTGGCCCTGTGACAGGCTGGCGACCTATACAGGGTGTACCCTGCCTCTTGCCCTATGTCAGCTGGGATGGGCTCCAGCTTTCATGATGGCTCAGGCTTTGCAAGTAAAGAGAGGTCGTAGCTCAATCTGTTGTTCCCAAAACCTTGACAACATTGTTAGTCAGTCCAAAAGGAACATTTGTCAATGCAAGACTGCAGAGAATTTACGTCTTTCAACATTAACAGTGCATAATATTGTGAAGATATTTTGAAAATTTGGCGCATAAAGGGCAAGATCGACACCCACTGTTGAACACGTGTGATCTTTGAGCCCAGAGGCACCGCTGCCTAATAGACCTTTGTGCTACTATGACAAATACAACCACATGGGGGGTCACAAGTGCTTTGGAAAACCACTGTCACTTAACACAGTCTGTCGCTCAATCCAGAAATGCAACTTGAAAGAGGAAGCCACACATTAACAACTACAGGAATGCCGCTGAGTTCTCTGGGCCTTAGCTGATTTCAGACGGTCACTTCCGATTGTATGCGTGAGTTGTATGTACGTGATTGTACCAGTGACTCTGAGGTGGGTATTAGGATTTTTAGAGAGACGTATGTTGCTATCAAGGTGGCATCTCTTCCTGAGACAGCCATGCTTTGTTCAGCAGGACAATACCACACCACATTCTGCACCGACTACAACAGCGTAGCTTTGTAGACATGAAGTGTGTGTGCTTGTCTGACTGGTCCAGATCAAGCTTCTATTGAAAATGTATGGTGCATCATGAAGAGAAGAATCAGACTGCGGTAACCACAGACTGCTGAGCAGCTTAAGTGTTATATAGAGCAAGAATGGACAAAATTACCAATCGCAAAACTACAACAATTAGTATCATCAGTTACAAAACTATTACAAAGTCATGTTAAAAGGAAAAATGATCTTGGATCTTTCCCCAACTTTAGCTGAGTGCTCCATCACTCTAAATTTGTGTATACTTACAAAGTACAATTAAGTTTGCCAATAAAAGTACTGAAAATCTTTTAAACTTAAATAAAACTTCACAGATTTTTTGTTTTTACTGTATTTTGTAAAATCAATAAAAACTAAAATAAAATGCAATACGAACAAAAACCATTTGCTGGTAATGGGGTTCCATGCATCATGAAGCCATTTGTCAACAGCCAGGCCTGAGTTAAACTGATGATGAGATAAAGTACACCCTCAAAATCAAGTTTTGTCTTTTTTAGGCTTCATCTTGGAAAATGCAAAATAAGGTGCAGCGGGGACTGACGACAAGGAAGCAAACATAGAGCACCTTTCTGACAAGTGAAAAAGACAGTTCAACGGACAATTAATTACTTTAATTACAATTCTATTAATACTATATTAATACAGTTAATACTAATAGATATATATTTATTAGTACTAAAAGTATATACTACTCTTTGTAGTATATTTATCTGCTTATTTTTTTTTTTGCCATAAAACTTAAATTTTAAATGTTGGTAGAACTGATTCCTCATCACAATGAGCACAGATCGCACAAACACCCACGATGGAGTTGTACAGTAAGTGAAATTGTTATCATGATCAATAATATATGTGCCACAACATTTGAAAACAACACCTATGGGAAATGGGAAATTGGCAAATACCTGAACTGCCTTTTAAATTTGGATAAACGCCGTTCTCAGGATAAAAGAACTCACTACAACCAAAGACACGTTTCCAAATTTAAGAGGATGGTAAGAGATGGTGAGCCCTTCATTGTGTAATTTTAGAAAGCTTTGAGGAGAAGGCTAAAATTGAACTGATACAGATCCCATTTGGGGCTGAAATTTTAGTAATAAATGTGATTATGTGTAATGTGACTGAAACAAGATCCTCCTTTATTCCACATTAGGATTTAAAAAGTAAGGAAACTGAGACGGAGCAAACAACCCATGTTCAGATTTTGACTTTGATCTAATTTGCTCTTTTAATACGTATTTAAAATAAAAATAAAAGTTAAAAATAAATCTTGAAATTGTATGTTTGTGACACAAAAATCCAGTAAGGGCCTTTGTAGGCTCTGATTGATGAGACTGCAGCTCAGTTATTTGAGGCAACTGTTGCAGCAGCTGTTCCCAACTATAGATAGGTTGACAATTTTATCACAACCCTGACAGTTCAAAAAAAGATTATTGTTGCTGACTGTTGCTTTCATTGCTGAAAGAGAGAGGCCCTGTAAGGTTCAGGAAATGCAGCTGTGACAAAGCATCACTCACCCTCACAGGGCTCTGAGGTACAGTTGAATATTCCACCTTGGCACACACTGGAAGGAGTTCAAAAAAGTTGAGAGAGTAAAATTAGATGAAAGGAAAGTAGATGAGTATATAATTGAACACTGAGGCCGAACTAATCACACAGTTGCCTACCAGACTAATTTAAAGGGTACATATTATACAAAACCTCCTTTTTCATCATTTTTGAACATAATTATGTATCCGAAGCTATTCTAGCAGTTCATAAGAAAGGGCCATCCTCTTGGTTCTTTCTCTAGCTTCTCAACAGATCAGCCATTTTAAATTCCAGACAAGTAGCTGCAGTTTGGTGCTATTATTTACTCGTTAGAGCCACGTCTGCAAACTCTGACAATAAGATGTGTTTGCTATGAGCTGAGAATGCCAGGTTATGTTTAAGCCCACCAGAACAAACAACTCTGCCATGTGAGGAACTGAAGACCCAGTGGATTACTTTGGTAATACAAAAGCCCCCATATGTCTGCTGTCAGCATGTTGCATGACTTATCTGACTAGCATTTAAGCTCACAGGTCAGAGCCTGTTACAGAGTTACTGTGTTTTCATGTTGCCTTTTGTACAATACTGCAGCCTAACTTGACTGGCTTTTTACAGCCATTAGGTTTCAAGTTGGACTTAAAGTTATTGTTATTCAACCAGCAATTTTCTTTTTTTTTTTTTGTTGTTGTTGATCAGAAATGACACAGGCATCTCCCAGAAGATAATGAGACGAAGTACAAGAGGCATCATTGTAGGAAAAAAATTTTCCCAGCTTTTATTTACATTTGAAGAAAAAGTGGCAAAAGTGTCCAAAATTATGCATACCCTTTGCAAACTGTCACACTCTATGGGAAAATCCAGAGTCCTATACAGTACCATTTCAAATAGTCCAAGCTTTTCTAAAGCATCCTAGTTACTGTGATTCATTGGGAGCAGCTGTTTTAATCAACTCAACAGGTGAAAACCAGCAGCTTTCTCCAGCTGGTTTGGGGACAGTCATGGCTACAACAAAGGAGCTCACTAAGGACCTGTGGCTGCTCACAAGTCAGGAAATGGCTGTAAGGCCATATCTAAATGTTTTCAAGTTCCAGTGGCTACAGTGCAAAGTATTATTAAAAAAATACATGACGTTCCACAGTGTGGAAAATTCAAAGGACGTCAAAAGTGGCACCTGTGCTGGCCAGGAGGATAGTGAGAGAGGTGAAAAAGAATCCAAGTTATCACCACCGAGGCCATCCTGGTGAATCTGGGCTCTGCTGGTGGCAACGTCTCAAGGCACACAGTCCAACAGACACTGCACACTGCTGGGTTCCACGGACACAGACCAAGGAGGACGTCACGTCTACAGAAACGGCACACAAAAGCTTGCTTGGCCTTTGCAAATGCTCATCTGGACAAAGAAGAAGACTTCTGGTCTTCTGTTTCATGGTCAGATGAAACAAAAATTGAATTGTTTGGCCACAATGATGTATCCATTTGGCGTAAAAAAGGAGAAGCTTTCAACCCTAAAAACACATCCCCACTGTCAAATATGGTGGTGGGAACCTAATGATTTGGTGTGTTTTTCAGCCAGGGGACCAGGGAACCTAATCACAGTAAACAGTACCATGAAAAAAGACCACTTATACATAACAATTCTCAACAACAACATCAGGCAGTCTGCAGAGAAACGGCACCAATGGACATTTCGGCACAACAACGACCCAAAACATACAGCAAAAGTGGTGAAGAAATGGGTAGTGGACAAAGACATTAATGTTTTGCAGCCAGATTCCTGACCCGAATCCAACTGAGAATCTGTGGAGGGAGCTAAAGATCAGGGTGATGGTAAGGAGACCCCCAATCTGAAAGAGTTGGAGCTCATCGCTAAAGATGAATGGGCAAAAATACCAGTGGAGACGTGCAAAACGTTGGTCAGCAATCATTGCTGTAATAGCCAATAAAGGCTTTTCTATTGATTGTTGAGGGTATGAAATTTTGTACATGCCACTTTTTCTCTACAATGATACCTCTTGTACTTCATCTTATTATCTTCTGGGAGATGTCTTTGTCATTTCCAGTCATCAAAAAAAATTGCTGGTTGAATAACAATAACTTTAAGTCAAACTTTGCCAGTGGTATGAATAACTGTACGTACTTTCCTGTTTCAGTTCAACTGCTATGAAATAGTGAGCTAATATTTGTCCAAAACTTTGTTGCCACATTCTTTTTAGAACTTCTGTTGATAATAATGCTATGGTTTCATTAACAGCATTTCTTGGGGCCATCCTTGATTTCTCTGGAGTATCTGTGACATCAGCAGAAAAGGCGCAGCCGTTATCCAGAAAGGGGGGCGTGCAGCAACATCTCATTTCATTTAAAGCTACAGGAAACAAAAGAGTCTGTTTGGAACGTGGCTAAAACCAGGAGTATACAGGAAAAGCAAAATGCACGATCAGTTCCACACACTGTGGAACATGTGGTATATAACATGATATTTTTAAGAAGAGGTATGATATGGGACCTTTAAATAATCAAACACACCATAACCATGAATAAAATTATGATTTTGGGAGGGTTTGAACATTGTTAGAAACATTAGGAATAAAGTGCATAACATGGGTCTAGTCATTTTTAGACATTTCCTTATGGAAATGTTACAGCTTATTTCAGCAGATACTATTGGTTTAGCTACCTACAGCATGACTCCGCATGATAAATCAGTGAATGACTGGACTAAACCGTGTGTAGCAGATCACCATGTATTGCAGAGGTGCCTAATGGCCGTTCCAGGTGGCAGCAGAGCTTCTGTGAAGTACTCAGCGCTGACATTCCAGTTTTGGAACTCAGCCGGCAAAGACAATGGCGAACAGGGACAGTCAGCATGAGTCACACAGGAGCCCTGGTACAGCACCTGTAAAGCGCACAATGAGAAAATGAGTTGAGAATCAGATCTACTGTACAACCACACACACACACACACACACACACACACACACACACACACACACACACACACACACACACACACAGGGATGGGCAGACCTGTCCAGGAGGGCATGTACACCCAGGTGTGCAGGGTCCAGGTAAACACTGAGTGTGTGGCCACAAGTCCTCACAGGTATATGGACAGGAGCCTGAGCAATCACTGAACACCTGCCTGCTGGGACACTCTGCACACGTGTATAACATACAACAAATTACATAATCTCTTATAAACAGATCAGTATACAGACATTGGTGCATATATATTTTCTTTATATACACTTCACAGTTTATGTCTTCAGAGCAGAATGTGACTTCTCTTTCCATCATTTTAACTCAAGTGGTACTTCTTGGTAGAAACACAATACAAATGTTCAAAATTCACAGATTTGTGTGTGTTTGTGTTACCAGGAAGGCAGCTGTTAGTGTTACAGACAGTGTGTTGTTCAAGTGGGCCAACACAGGCTGTCCCACCAAGCTCTGGCTCTTTAAGGACTGTCTTGTTCCGCACTGACAACCCGCCATCACAAGAGGCGCTGCACTCACTCCAGGTTGACCACTCACTCAACAAACAACCCACTGCAAAGAGAGATGGAGTTAAGCACAGTTTAAGGAGTTTAGTGTTCCGTTGTAACACTACATGAGGTAAATGTCAGACCTGGACATGATGGCAGATCACAGATTTCTGTTTGCATGATTTCGGTACAGGGAGGGCCGCCCTCGGCATCCTGGCAGTCGCGTGTCCTGGTTCTCTGGCCACGCTCACATGAAGCTGAGCAGGAGCTCCATGGACTCCAGGGCTCATAACCTGGACAGGGAAGCTTGGAGCACACCAGAGTGCCATTCTCGCACACACTGAACATGGGGGTGGGGGTGGGGGTGGAGGAAAAATAAGGCATCTGAACTCTAGACAGTATAATACATCTGAAAGGACCAGAGAGTATAAAAGACTGCTTTACTAATCCTAACTACACCAATAGGACACAATAATTTCAGCACAAAAATTCTGACAATTCACATCTAAGAATAAACTTCACAGAGAGCCGTTCTCACCAAGTATTACAGTCCATGGTGAGCTCCTCTTTAGGGCTGAACTCCAGTGTCCCGTTGCCTGATGGGATACCACAGCGACACTCTGTCACTAACACACAGTGGCCGTCCTGCAACAACTGTCCTTCTGGACACCGACAACCTGAGAAAAAAAAAAAAAGAAGAAAGACAGAAAATAAAAGTGAAACAGAAAAATAGAGAAACATTTAGTATCATATATTAAAGTAATGGCAGTCTTTTATTAGGAAGATATTATTCATGTGCACCTGGGTGACAGGCTCCTTGGAGACACTGCACATGATCCCATAAGTCAGTGCAACTGCGAGGACACTGATTGGCACAGCTCTCCTGGTAGGCTCGACCCCTATCCTCACAACGCTCTCCTAAAAGAAAACCAAAGAAAAGAACTCGTTTTCAGGCTTCATCGTTAGTCAATAGAATGCACTGCAAAATTTTTACATTTTTATTGTTTTATTTCTGTGATCAGATACAGAAATAGAGTTAATAGAGTTAGTCAATAAAACTAGAAAAGCAGCTATTAAGTTTAAGAGAGCAATTAACTTTTCATATGGATTATCTTTCTATCTCTCTATCTATCAGCACACAGTCATTTCAGAAAGTATTTAATAGAATTTACAACTTTTAATTTTTTTTATTTCAAATAGTTTCAGGTCTAATGGAATTTCTTTTGAAACTTTTTTTTAAAAAATGTAACGATATTTGATATCTGGCACTTCCTTGAATCAGATTATTTTTCTTTGAGGTGCCCTTTAGATATACTTTATAATAGATATATTTTTTTTATTAGATATGTTTTTATAAGTGTAATTCCCCCTATGACCTCTTTCCAAAATGTTTTAATCTTTTCACACTGACACACACGGTGAAAAACAGCGAAGATGACTAAACTGGAATTCTGTCATACTCTGTAGTTGCAAATATACTTAATCAAATACAGAAATCTGTTACTTCAGTGTTCTATAGAATCTTCATCTTGATTCGAATAAGCCTCGAAGGCATTCCAAACCTGAACACAGGCTTCTTTTCTCTGAGAGTTTCACTGCTTGTGCCAAAACTTTTGAAAGACATTATTTTGCTTTTGTAGTCATCTTCATTACTCCGAATATAAACAAATTCTGTGAGTTATGAAACATCAGTCACATTTGCTTTTCCTGATGGTTAATGCTTATTGAGTTTGAATGCCGTTTTTCTGTTACGTGTAAATGTACCTGGGCAGAGTCCTGTGTTGCAGCCTTGGCTCTGTGTCTCTTGGCTCCTACAATGAGCAGCGTGGGCCTGTCTGTAGCGCTGCCTGACTCCACCACTGCATGGCTCTGCACATGCTGTCCAAGCACTCCACGCACTCCAGTGACACAGATCTAGAAGAGCAGAGCAATCGTCATAACTAACATAGTATAATTAGAACAATACCAAACTGTTATCATCATAATGACCAATAAAGAACTTTAACTGTGTCATTTTAGATTGATGATGATATAGCAACAAACAAAATGTGTTTATGTAGTTTTGTGCATACAGAACTTGAGCTGTTAAGCTGTATGCTTTATATGTAAGAGATGCATTTTAGACTGGCTCAGCTGCATTCATTGAAAAGTAAAAGTAACTAAAACCACTGTTTATTGCTACTGCAGTATTTAGACAGTGCACTATGACAAAGTACAAGACTTCCATTATTTGACATGCAAATTAAGCCTAAGGTCCTCTGGGCATGGTAGTAACTCAGAGCCATTCTGCTTCTTGTCTACAGAAAAGGCAAAGCGCCAAAAACTAAATTCATTAATAAAAGAAAATGGAGGGATGACAGAGGTGAATTCAAGATGAATCATTCTTTGCACACACACACAAAACCAAACCCAATCA
Organism: Archocentrus centrarchus; assembly: GCF_007364275.1. Classification (NCBI taxonomy): domain Eukaryota; kingdom Metazoa; phylum Chordata; class Actinopteri; order Cichliformes; family Cichlidae; genus Archocentrus; species Archocentrus centrarchus. The sequence goes on along the minus strand of NC_044365.1, from coordinate 9,966,721 downwards.
ACCTCATGTGCATCCACAGACACGTGAAGATAAAAGTCCATCCTTCCAAATCCTTTTTTCTCTCCTTTGGGGAATAAAGTGAATCAAAATAGCAGCGACGCGCCATTTTTCACTGTAGATACTGATTACTTAACTATGTGCTGGTTGGAGCTATTAGTCTGAACTGGCAGCTGTGACTGGCACACAAATACTTAGACACAGTGAACTCATAGGGCCACACTTATTCCACAGAGATTCCACGTCAGAAAAAAAAAACAAAAAAAAAACATCCCTCTTCTGGTGCATATGTTTTTAAAGGAACTGAAGCATTAATTTAAATCTCTGCCTGTTTATAACTTGGTCAGTTTCCGTGCCTGTGCATTGTGTCACATCCTGTCTTGGAACCTTTTTATTTCTGTGTTAAACACTTTTCAGGTGAAACGAATGCGCTTTGAAGTGTGCACATATTTCAAAACAAAATGATCCCCTTTTCCTCAGAGAAAACTATGCTAGAGCGATTTCATCACCCTCCGACCAAATGTGTAATGAATTTTTTTTCTTTGTTGTCATGCTTGTTGAGCCCTGACTCATTCACTAACTTGTTTGCATACAATCTTTTAAATGGAGCAGTGTGTCAAACCTTTGCAGCATGCTGAGAGGGTCTCAGAGCAAAACTGTCCTATTGCTTTTCCTTGTTGTGGTGTACAAAACTAAAGAAGTGGTGCTATAATAGATAGGAGTGAGCTTCTTTTTGTCCTCTGTGGCATCACCTCTGCAGATGTTAGCATCTGGACATAGCCTCTCCTCTACCAGTAGTCCTGGGCACTGGCTCTCCTCCTCTGTAGTGACAGGAAGACCAGAATCCAGGTCCAAACAGGCTCGAAAGCGCCTCTGGATTGAGACCAGTTGTGAGCTGTTGATAGCTGCTGATAAAGCGCTGTACTGCAGAGAGGAAGAGAGCGTACAGGGGGAACAGGGAGTCCACCCTGACCACTCACTGAGGATGACTGAGAGAAGTAGAGAAAGCGAGAGGCAGGTTAACAGGTTTAAAGACTTTTTCAAGAAGGGCCTCTTTTCATTACTCTGCTCTCTTACCTTCACATTCTCTCATGTCACACTGCAAACTGCCATTGTGACAAAGACTGGAGGACAGAGAAGTCAACAAAATGGACAATAACAATCTGTCAAACACAGTCAGATCCCAGACAACATGAAAGAAAAACTGTGTACAAACAAGCCGGGAATTAAAAAGAAAGCGAGGAGAGTGATAAACATACTGTCTGAAAATGTGGGCTAAATTATTTAGAGCAATGGTGGACTGATAAAGCAAACATTTGTTTTTAAACAGCTGGGTCTAACCAGGTACTGCAGCCTATGGTGACCGTGGCCCCCTGTGGGATGGTGACAGGTGTGGGTAGCTCTCCCGAAGCTTGGTGCTGCAAATGGATGCAGCCACATTCCTCTGGAGGAACACAGCTACCATTATACTGCAGCAGGCCCTGGAAAGAAAAACATTTTTTTAAAAAGTATTAATATTACTGTGATAGATACTTTACAAGAAAAAACTAACACTTCTTTTTTTTCCCTGGTATCTAATGTGTAAAGCAGTGAGGAATCTATACACAAAGTAAAGTCTGCAGTATAGTATTAATTGTAACTGCATATTCTACACCTCTGGTAATCCTCTTTTCTGATTTATATTTTATTATTGCCTCTCCCTTCTGTTGTTTGAGTGTATCATCAGTCTGTCAAAGATGTTTCGGTTTCTTTGCAATAAATCAAAGCTGGAAGCATCCAAACTGGACAAAACAACATTATAAATTTGTCAGCACAGCTCATATCAAAGTGATGGATGAACTACTATATGCAGCACAGCATATTTCACTTTCCACATTCGTGCCAATGCATTTGTCCCATGCTCTTGTTCTTGTAATACATGTCATGTTTATTTAGATGCAGAAGCAATATCAAGATATAGAATGTGCACTTCAAAATGGGCTTTCAACTGTGTTGTTTGAAGCACATTAAAAACCAAAATATATCTATCAGCATGTTTTACATTATTTGCTGATTTGCTCATCTTCACATTTCACAAACCTTGAACTCCCAAAGGCAAACGTAAAGTGTGTCTTACTTTTGGCAGACGACAAGAATGGTGCTACAAGGATCCATTCTCTCTGTCTGCAGTATAGATACTATAATGTATACCAGGGGTATCTAGTGCAATGCATGCTAGTGGTAAAAAAAAAATAAATAAATCACTAAAATAATGAAATTAAGAAGCATCCATTAAAATTCACCTGTGGACAGTAACAGCCAGGTGTGCACTCTCTGGCACTGAGACACAGATCTTTACGGCCATGCAGTTCACATTGCTTCTGACAGGGTGCGCCACACGCCGAGTACACAAATGGGGCTTTGCAGACTAACAGAGGAAAAGACATCAATGAATGTAGTTTTTGAGTGCACCTTAAGCAACACTAAGAACTCTTCATCCGGGTAATTAACTTACCATCACACTGACTGAGACTGCATGCCCGGCTCTGTGTTTCTACAGGGGTGCACTGTTGCCCCCTGGTGGGTGAAGAGAGAGCTACGCGGTAACGCAGCTGCCTTTGAGACTCACAGGCACACTGAGACCAAACACTCCAGGCTGACATGGGACAGGCTGTAAAAGAAAACAAATTATCCATTCATATGTTCTAGCTGGCTTTAAAAAGCACTTAATGTCATTTGTGAGTCATTTCAGCCAATCCTATTTATCTACTTATACACCAAACACTTGTTCCTCCTTTTGTACACTGGCTTTACAAAATAAAGTGCAGTTAAAGAGCAGAAACATTGTGACTGAAGTGACTGAATCTCAAATGAAATGAAAAATTCTCACAGTCTAATAAATGAATGAATGTGAGGCTCCAAAGTTATGTTTTCTTGTTCTTGCATTTTTTCTATGATTTCTGTTTGTCAAGACAAACCAGGGTAAGATTCCAAATGGTTTTACTGCCCACCCAGCTGCAGTGTGCCTCACACTGAAGCAAGTGCTGCTGCTGCTCTATTCCCTGCCTCACTCTCAGTAGCTCCCTGTAGGTAATTCCATTCACCTGTGCAGCTCCCTGTTTCACCCAAACCAAGGACAAAGACCTGCAGCTCACAGCTCCCACAAAAAGCACCACTGGTATGGTAAAATGTTTGTTTAAATCATCAGTATTCTCTGGATGATATTAGGAAGTTAAAGTTGGTTTATTTGGTACTGTGTTGTCTACTGCGTGCACTGAATATAAGTTAAAACAAGTGACAATATTTATAAGATCATATTTTAAAAACAGCTCATTAATTGGTGGCACTGAACATTAATTCATGAATAACAGATAAGATTTAATCTGAAGAACACGTTTATTTGGTTAAAATGCTATGAATATTTAAATGTGTAATTAAAGTTAAAATTGTTTAATGGACCACATGACTTAAGAAAAATGTTTTGGATAAATAAATGTTCATCTTGCTAAAAAGTAGTACCTTTGTTAACCACATAGTTTAAAACAGTAAAATCTTTCTTAGGTTGCAGTGGATTTGTTACAGTTTGTGATGTTTAATGTATGTTTGTCTGTTCAAAGGTTATCAACCTACTCAACCCCACTCCATTAATCCCCTTGCCCATTTGCTACTCACCTAATGCTTGTAATAACAAGAAAAAGGAAGAAAGAACTTAAAGTTGAGTTGTCCCAGCATCCTTTTGTGTGGAGCCAGCCTTTTTCAAGTTTGGGCAGGAGCTGAAGGAACTTTTAAAAACTTGACACTATTGTATGTTCTCTCATTTCAGATAATTCACATCCTGCCCTGATATGTTTCCTTCCTTTCCTGTCTTCCTCTGACAGATCATCTTTGTACAGTTTGTCAAGTGGTCCAGGACTCCTTCTGTCCTATAAGTATTATGCGCCTGATCCTCTGTTTGCTATAATATACAGAGTTCCCTTTACTTTGTTTAAAGGCTGCCTCGATTACTCAATAAATCCTACAATGCACATGAATGCATTCAAGCCTGACCGTGTCCCATACCCTAATGGCAGGAAGATGGAAATCAGCTTATGGACAGATCAAAGTGAAATTAATTTTACCTATTTAGTATTCTGTGATAAACAGCATACAAACAGACTGATCACATTTGTAATCTGTGTTCAATTACTTAGAGTTCCTGCAGTGTAAAACAGACTTGGCAGCAGATTGGGACCAACCATAACATTTATTTTCTGCATAAGCAACTGAATGCACATAAATGTCCCTTTAATCCAGTGTTAGTAAGATACAGCTCAACATGTGTAAACTGGATTCCTTCATCAGAAAATCTATAACACACTTAGAATATGTCCTTTGGAAAAAAATCAGTGAAAATGAATGAATCAGCCAATTACAAACCAAAACTCTGAACAGAACCCTTTTCTCATGTTCAGCATCAGTCACTATGGTGACATTTGTGACACTAAAAACAAAGCTCGGCACACAGAACCAGTCAAACGTTTGGACATGTCCAAGACTGGTTTTGCACTTCACTAACCCATTAATGTCACTTTGTGGTTCACCAGTCTACTCTCTGTTGGGACCGTGAGTGCTCTGGTCTGTGTCCACCCTCTAGCTCACAAATACTGATTGAGAACAGTTTCAGCATAAGTAATAAGTACTGATGGACTTTTGTAATTGTACCCAAAAGGTGTGCCTTTGAGAGTGAATACATGTATCAGTTTATTCAAAATAACTGTTTATCTGATCGCATACCTGCCTGATTCCATGTTTGGACTTGCATACATTATCTTATGCATAACACTTTATTCACTAATAATCATTGCAACTATATCCAACTATTTACTGTGATAACAAATCAATTAATGAGAAAGAAATCAGTTGAAATCCCTCTAATTATAATGTCTTTGGCAAAGACAAACATAAACCTCAGATGTTCAAAGAAAAAGATTTAACAGCACAGCACACACACTCATTCTGGCTGTTAGACTGTCTGGCTTCAGTTTATGCAGCTGACTGCTGCCAAGACGACTCTTTGGAGAGTGCTTGTGTGTAAGTACCTGGACAGGGCTGTTTGTAACAAAGCTGAGTCTCCACACTGTTCCTTTCAGCCTCAATCTCAGGGGTACACGCTGTATCTCCGCCCTGCTCACACACACACACCCTGTGTCGTGATACAGACCCCGCCCCACAGCTCTGAGAGCATGTTGACCAAGGAGACCACGGGCAAAGGTCATCTGTAGATATAACATTAAAGTGTCTTTAACCAAAAAGAATGTGATTTTTTTTTTTTTTTTGTAATAGCTACTTGACTTGAGATACAAACCCAGGCAGGGAGGGGTCTGACAGTCCTGGGTTTCTCTCTCTGGCCCACTGCAGTGAGACCCGTTGTTTCGTGGTGGGGGGTTTATACAGGCACGGGTTCGAACATGTGTGCCCCGGCCACAAGTCACTGAGCAGTCAGACCACACTGACCAGGGAGTCCAAGCACCATCCACTGAAAACAATACAAAGGATTTTCACAATTCTTTCCAAAGAAATCTGGCCATTTTAAAGGAATTGCAACAGTGTCATTCTACCATATTAACGCACACATCCACATAAATATAGTTACACACCTCTGCAGTCAATGTCTTGGCAGAAAACTCCCTCTGGAATGCATGTGCTGGGGGAAAAAAAAGTTTCAAGCACAAAGCAGAATCTCTGAAATGTAATTTTTTTTTTTCAGAATTAATATCCATATCATCTGTGCCTGTGTTCATCTATTTTACCATTGTTTACATTCTCCTTGGAGCCAGGTGTCTCCCAAACTGAGGGTCTGGTTGTCAAGCAGACATAGAGGGGGGCAGGTTCCTGGATTGCAGGATCTGTGCTGGACCTCCTCAAAGTGGCAATGTGCTCCTTCAGTCTCTGGGGTCAGGGACCTGGCACACATGAAAAAGTGGTAATCACTGTTTAGTTTCGCTAATTGTGACCCATGCAGGAATACACTGAAAATAAGCAATAGACTACTTATATCCACATAGTACTTTGGAGAAAGTAACCATAAACAATAAACCAGAGTATTTAAATGAAGCTAAATGGACATCCTGATGTCCTGGATCACTGCTGGTACAGCAGCTGCTCTTTTGCAGAACAAATGTGGCTGCAAACGGTGGTTCAAACTAGAGGATTACCTGTGCCAGTCTGCCTGCCATAGATGACACATACATGTAGAGGGACAAGTCCACAAATATTATTAAATATTCATGCTTGTGAACTGTTTGTCGTCCTTTCCTCAGGAAAACAGTAGCGCAATATCCAGTCCAACACCAGTTTTAAGGATAGCCTTCTACCCCCATGCTGTGAAACTGATGAATACTGACACTCAGTGAATCTCCCACCATGACAAACTAGACTCCATTACTATCGATATTGCTGTGTTCCTGTCAAAGCAGGTAACCTGAATTGCTAATCCGTTACTCTGTGACTGCCGCTATATTTTAAATGGTATTTATTTGATTTTTACTCATAAGTTCCAAGATATGCAATTAGCCTTTTAAAATATGGAGTACCCTGGAAATCTAGTTAATGTACCACAATATGGATTTGAACAAGCATAAGCAGTTATTTTCACACCTGTATCTGGTTCTCTGGCCCTGGCCACAGGAAACACTGCATGGAGCCCAACTGGACCAGGAGCTCCAAACACAGGTAGCCTGGCAGCTGTCATTGGTGCAGAGGAGCTGTCCATCAGAGCAGCTGCAGTTGTTGCAGTCCACCTGATGTGTGCTGCCGGCCACCCAAATCTGTCCCAGTAAGTCCACACAGTTGCACTGCCACAGCTGCACACACACCCCGTCCTGCTCCAACTGACCTAAACACACAGATACGAGTGTTATGGAAACCACAATTTATGTTAACAAAAAGTGAAACTGAAAATGAAATTGCATAAATCCAAAGTACTTCTAGGTGAAAGTCATGCTACTTAGCAGGAGGATGCAGGTATTAATTAAAGGTAATATAGCATATTGTAAGACTCAAAGATTAATAAAACACTTCAGATCTCTCTGAGTCCAATCAATTAATTTTCACAGATATTTACATATGATCTGAAGCTAGAGGTTTTTTTTAAATCACTTTAAGACAGCCGCTCTGTAAACAGTAACTTGGGTGTCTGTAATTATCAATACAATGCAAAGCTTCACAAATCGTGTTTTTACTCTATGATTTTTTAAAATGGTTTTCTCCCCAAATTTTTTGCTCTGAAAGATCAACCTTCAACAGACACTAATACACTTTTAGTTGGAAACCTGACACTGCACCTTTATTTAATACTGACAGCAGCTTTTTAACACCAAACTGAAGTTTTTGCACCATCAGATCATCAATGAATCTGGCCCCAAATGTGGGAAAGGTCACATTAACCCCATCTGTTCCTGAGCCATTGTGTTTTTGTAGTACAATGATGTACAAAGGTGATGCTGACCTGCTGATCCTGTTACCAATATAGAGGCAAACAACTCAGAAAAGTAAGTTTTATTCAGTCGTGTTTTACTAGGCAGAACCTTTAAAGAAGAATTAAGTAAAACCCCATTCTGGTAAAAATCAAGTTTCTAATGATGTTAACAGTAACAATATTTTTCATGGGAATATGCAATCACTGCCATAGTTGAGCATTTCCACCTTAAAACTGCACAGATTCACAGAGGCAGGTCTTCATGTGTTGTTATTATTATTATTATTATTTTTGTTCTTTATATTCTTTATTTAACCAAATAAAAACCTCATTGAGATTAAAATCTCTTTTCCAAGAGCGACCCGGCATGACAGCAGCAGAAATAATCAACAGGTGTAACAAACCTGAGGAACTAATCCCAAGATGGCAACTGAGAACAAGGTTTATCTAACATCAGCAAATTATTACTTGCTGTCTGATAAAGGGGTCAAGCTGAAGGCTGATGTTATTGATTACCATTATATTCTAATGGAATTCTGTACAATGCACTCTTGCTCTTGAATTACTTCAATTCAGCATTTGTAACTGATAATTTTTAACTAATAATCTGTTACAAGTTTCTGCTGGGTAGTGCAGAGAAATTTTACACAGAGTCAACTGCAGGCAAATGGTGGAGGGCTGGAAAGAGGGAGTGAAAGAAGGAACAGGTGGCAGCAGCTTCTGTACCTTTAGGGCAGCGGCAGCCAGGCTGGCAGTCGGTGTTGCTCTGACACTCTATGCCCTGCTGGAGGTCTGAGCAGCGCTGTGGACACTGGTTGGCACACACCACAAACTCTTGGCCTGGTGGGCACCCTTTCTCATCTGACAATACACAAACAGAACGTCACGAGTTTTCCCATGATGCTGCAGACATCACAAAATGTGCCTCACCAAGAGTACTGATAACAGGCCTTCTTGCTTTGTTCAACACAAAGGCTTCCATAGATAAACAGCCATATGCTGAATTAATGAGCATTCATCCATGTATGGGATGAGCTAACCTCAAGGGCATGTTAGGACAAACTCACCACAAGGTTTAATGTTGCAAGGCTTGACTTGGTTCTTCTCTCCTTCACACTTCTTTCCACCATTTTTGGGTGGAGGACTAGAGCAGGAGCGAGTGCGTATAGAGCGTCCGCCACCGCAACGCTTATCACAGCGAGACCAGGGACTCCACCGGGACCAGCCTCCATCAACTACACGATCCAAACAGACACATCAATGAGCATAAACACAGGCCAGTAAATCCCAGTGTGTTTGGTATTTAAATTAAGCAAATCATTTGTTAGTTCTGATATGTGTCTTTTACTTTACAACCTAGGAATATTTAGCCTTTATCAGAGAGAACAGTCAAGAACATAGTGAGACACTCCGGGGCAGAGTCCCTGCAACCTTTCAGCAAATGGGGGACCTGCTTAATCAGGTGAGCTATAGCAGCACCCATAAAATCAGTCTCTTAAAAGAAAAAAAAATACAAAAATATTAGAAGATTTTGTGAAAATATTTTATAGTTTTGAAGTCTACATGTTGATTTTCATAGCCTGTTGTAATCAGTGGTAGTATACCACTAAAACTACAAACTTGAGGGCTGAAAAAAAGAAAGTACTAGATTTACTAATAAGGGCAAATGACCATGAAGCTATAACTGCAAAGCAGCACAAGTTCTGCAGGAAATCTACTATCAATGAGCCAATTCATAAACCCAATCATAACCAGTTGGATCAATCAAGAGCAGTGCAAATTCAAAAACAAGCAGAACTGATGAGGGAGCAAATAATGGACAGATAGTTACTGTGCAACATCTTGGAGCAGCTGTTCTCTGGATAAATATGAACTACAAGATGGACACAAAGCTTTGGTGCTGTGCTCACAGCTTTGACCAGTGTGCTCACTCTCATAACATCTCTCTTTAGCATTCTAAACAAATTAACATTCCTACTGCCAACTATCACAGTCACATCAGGAGGTAGAGCAGGTCATCTACTAATTGGAAGGTTGGTGGTACGATCCCTGGCTGCTCCAGTCTGCATGCCAAAGTATCCTTGGGCAAGATACTGAACTCTGAGTTGCTCCCGATGCATTCATCAGAGTGTGAATGTGTGTGCAACTGTTAGATAGAAAGCATTTAGATTCACCAGTGCGTGTATGACTGTTTGTGTGAATGGGTGAAATGAAGACAAGTTGTATAAAGCTCTTTGAGTGCTCAAGCAGAGTAAAAGCACTCCATAAGACACAATCATTTACCATTTTAAAAAACAAGCTTTTACACAGAATTAAATAATTGTGCAACATGCAGTAAACGGTCTACTGTGATTCATGTTTGCGTGATTTAAACTCCTCTCTAGATTTGTGCAGTAAAAGGGAACTGCTGCAAAGACGTATGCAGTAATTGTGTCCATGCCTTTCACTCACAAACATGCCACTGACAGTAGGTTTTTTTTTTTTTTTTTTTTTAACACCAAAGGAGGATTTCTTTGCTAGTGAAGTCCGAGCAAATTTGTCCCTACAAATATGCTGCAGGAGGAAAAAAATGATTCCCCTAAACAGTTTGAATTGATAATCACAACTTGACTCCTCATGCTGCTCCAGTTAGCTGACCTCTGCAGGGTTTGATGTTACAGAAGCGATGCTCTACGTTTCCTTCAAGGATGCCCTCACACCACGAGCCGTTTGTGCCAGGGCGCAGGAACGTTCGGATCCTCTGCTGCTGACCCACTCCGCAGGACCGTGAGCAAGCGCTCCATTCTCCCCACTCAGTCCACGAACAGTTCCTCTGTGCACAGTCGGGCCTTACACATATCCCGCCTCAATATAGAAACATATTGCACAAAAAATAAGATTGGTTGACACTTGCCACTACGGTTTAGTGTTACTACAGCAACTACTTGTTTATCATGTTTATAACAATGTTCAACAATGTATTTAGTAAAGCAAAAACTGAAAACACAACTCCTCCAGTTACATCAAATAAGCACTAAACCTGGATAGATTACTAACCCTGTCTGCTACATTTAACCTATCATTTCAATGATCTTACTTCACTACTCTTTAGAGGTCTACTATTTCCATTTGTTTATACTCAGTACTATTTACCCTCTTTGTTGGAATATAAACTTCAGATAAAAATCAAACAGTAAACACTTCTGCAGCTTGGCCCTCGTACGAATTTGACTAAATCCACTCTTAATTTCACGTTCCTGCTAAATACTAGAGCATTATTGCACTAATCCCTTCTGATGTCTGCACTGATCAAGTCTACAAATACTGTCCTGTTAACGAGATAAGCATGTTGGAAAAATCAGGCAACAATGCCTAACAGCAGAGTGACAGATGCAATGAAATTCAGTTTGTAAGAACTCTTGGAGTGGGTGATCGCTCTATGACACACCACTGTCAGCAGCATGGCAGTCTTGACAAAATCTGTAGTAGTTTTGCCATAGATTTTATTCAGTGATACCTTGCCAAATATATTAACACAGTAACATTTTCTTTGTTTTGGTTGTCCCACACACACTGCATTTTAACTTATAGCCTGCTGCTTATAGACACACAAACTCCGGGTTCCCATGCCCTCTTATGACCTCACAAATGACCTGTTGCTAGGAAAGTATTTCATGATGCATGGTTAGAAAACAGATATTTATATTTATACATTTAAATTGACTTTTACATTTAAACGGAAAGAAGCAAAAAGAGACAGACAGGGTGTGTGGTAGTCATACCTGGACATTGGGGCAAGTTGCAGGCCTTCTCTTGGTGAGAGCTTCCAGAACAGGGTGGTTTCACACACTGTCGGTGGCGGGACTTTATAGCCGGGGTGAGAGCATCAGTGCAGGTCTTTGTGCAAGGACTCCACAGTGACCAAGGAGAGAATCCAGAATCCTCATCTGAAGAAAATGGAAGCAGAAACATGATGAAATACAGAGAGGACATTTAAGGAAAATCCAAAATGCACAATATATCAAAGACAAAGACCAGCCAAGAAATCGAAAATAGCGACCAAAGCAACAAAATAAAAAGTAAAAAAAATATAAAAGTAAAATAAAAAATCTGAAAAGTGTTTTTGGCCTACCTGGTATGGCTGGTTCTTCTGTTGGAACAACAACTACAGAAAAGGAGAAAAAGTAAAACCTTTCATTTATGTTTTCAGAGCCAACAATTTGACTCTCTCTCATCATTAAAACACACTTATTACATACAGCACATATTCTACATAAATCCCCCAAAGTACCTGGACAGTCTGGGGCCTGGCAGTAGGTTGTTTCCCTCTGTGGCCCCTGGCAGTCTCTCCCTCCATGGGCCGGGGCAGGCTGTGTGCAACCCCTAGAGCGAGTCTTCAGTCCTAGACCACCACAAGTTAGTGAGCAGGGGCTCCAGGGGCCCCAGGAAGACAAACCACCATCCACAGGGCAGTGCTCCAAGGAACAGTTCCACCTGCCATGCACACAGCCACTGCAGGGAACAGAAGGGAGGAGGACTGAGGTGTGATACTGTTGATCTGGAGATATTTACTATAACAGCAATGGTAATGATGGGAAGGTGGCAACTCAAAAATTAACTTAGAATTCAAATTTCATGGTATAGTCTATGTTTTAGTTAGTTGGGCAGACCATGTGCTTCATTTACAGCCTGGTTTCTATAAATGTCAGGGCACTTTGTGAAATGTTCGTTTAGCGCGTATTTAACCGAAGATAGTAAAGACAACACATCAAATATAGAAACTGAGAAACGTCACTTTTTTTTTTTTTTTAAATAAAATAAATTTTGTTGAATTTGATGCCAGCATTGTTTCCCAAAAAGGGCATTACTCCCACTGTGTTGCATCACCTCTTCTTTAATACACACTCAGGGGAGTGAAACCCAACTGGAAAGCATTTGAGCTCCAAATGTTTTCCAGTTCTTATTCTTCTGGTTTTTTTTGTTTGTTTGTTTCTTTTAAGCTGCTTAACAGTTCAGGGCCTTCTTTATTGTAGTTTTTGTTTCCACCTGAGTGACAGGTCTGGACTGTGGACAGCCCAGTTTAACACTGGTCACGAAAGAAGTTACATGCACAATTTTACACTTAACCTCAGTCCATCTTAAATGAGCTAAGGCTCAGAGATCCTGGCAGCGTTTCTGGGTTTTACTATGTTTTTTTGCATTGCAAGGTATAGTTTTTTCATTTTTTTTACATTTGTGGATTTGTAGATTTGTATAAAAGACATTCACTGATACCAGTTTTCAGAATTGTTTCTGAGCCCGTGCAGTGAACTCCATGGATACATGTCTGCCAACCTGTTCATGCAGTGCTCCCACATCGGGAAACTCCTCATCTTTACTCTGATTCTCTTGGATGCCAATGCAATATAAACACAATACAAATTTTCCATATTTTGTTTCCCCCATGCCAACTTGTTTTTTACCAGCATGTAATTGAAAGTGAGGACATATTTTTCTTTTTTTCTTTTTTTTTTTAACTGACATATTTTTCAAAAACAAATTTCACAATTTCAGCATTTGATATGTTGTCTCTGTATTATTTTCAAATAAATATAGGGTTTCAATGACTCAAAAATCACTCTCTTCTAGTTTTATTGACATTTTACACAACTAGGTAACTTTTTTGGAAACAGGATTTTAAATACTTAGAAATTGCTTAAGGAAAAAATGGGTAATGTATTAGTTCCAAAGTTCTCTGCTTACCAGGTGCTGCAGTCATGGACAAATGTATCTCCAGGCTGGAGCTCCATACCCTCTGAGATGTTGTGAAAAAGCAGAGATGAGACTGATGTTACAGAGACACTCTGCAGAGAGGCCAGAAACTCTTTATCCACCAGACAGGGACATTCCTGAAACACACAAAACATAAAAGCTCACATCTTTGAAAAACAAACAAGCATTTGTATCAGTTTGAAATGATATTCTCACCAGTGCATCATAGCCAGTTTCACACTTTTTTGAATACGCTTGTCATTTTGTGTTTTACAGTTTTAAAATCTAGCAGGGAGTGCATGTTGCTCTGAACCCACCGGTAAACAGAGGCCATGGTGCTGATAGGTGTGCACAGGACAGTGGCAGCCTTCCTCACAGCCATCATTGTAGCACCCCTCCCTGCCGCTGACCTGAACACAGCTGAAAGGACAACCTTCTCCTCGTTCACACTCCCTATACAGCCTCCCCGGAGGGCAGCCCACATCTGCACAACAGCATGAGGACCACGCAGTGACATCAGTTAAAGACACCAATTAAACACTCTTCCAGTAGGAGCTCTTTTAAAAAGCTTGCATGACTGTTAGAATTAATATAACTTTGATACCATAGCTGCAATTATTGTATAAGAAACAGGAAGTCACCAAGGCAGACGTGGGTATTGCAGGTTTTGCTCTGATGACTGAGGCCACTGCAAGCCAAAGAGCTGCAGAGACGAGAGCGGGACTGCTGCCCTCCCCCACAGCTGACTGAACACTCAGACCACTGAGACCAGGGCAGCCACGGGCCCACTGATTCTGGAGAGAAAACAGAAACTGCAACGTCTGGAATTTCATTTCATTTAAAAGTATCTAATTAGGATTCATCTTGATCATATTCATTACACTTTTATTATTAGCAGTCGCAGTACAAAAATATCAAGTTTTTACATTTAAGGAAGAAAACAATACTTTCATTGTCATGACTACCTGTGCACAGGTGCGTGTTGCAGTCTCTCTGCTGCTCAGTGACACCCAGGCAGCCTCTTCCACCACTCTGAGGAGATGGATTATCACACAGGCGTCTTCTGAACTGGACTCCACCGCCACATGAAAGAGAGCATTCAGTCCATTCTCCCCATTGACTCCAGCCACCATCAACACGGCAGCCAGGGACAGACTGACACTGCAGAACCCCAGCCTCACATGAACTGAGATAAAGTTGGGGAAAAAAAAAAATAAGATCATGCTGCATTTTTTTGGTATTTGAACATTAAAACTGTATGAAAAGATTATTTTATATGTTAATTAATAATTATTTGCTTTGTACCAGTTTTTGCAATCACTGATAATTTTCTCTCCTGGATTTGCAAACTGCCAAACAGATCCACTGGGCCACACCCATGATGCATTGCTGTAATCCACACTACCTGCACAAAGATAGTCGAATCAGAGTGATCAGAGCAAATAATCAGCAAGCTGGATGGTGTTACCATATCAGAGACACAAAAACAACTGACTGGACCGATATCTTCTTAGCCTAACACAGCTCATTCATAACCTCAAATATATACATTAGATATTTCCACATTAGCAAAAAGAAGATCAAACCAGTAGCAGAGTTGTGGTATTTGCAGCGACACTCGTCCCTGACCACACACACTCCATCCTGCAGCACCATGTCACCCGGACAACCACAGGTCCAGCTACACCCAGGGGAGTCCAAGCACTCTGTGTCACCATGGAGATCCGAACAGGAGCGAGGACAGGGTTTGCCACAAGGCCATTCTTCCTGGCCTCCACCACAGTCTGAGAACATGGTTTGAACAGAATTAACATCCACATGTGCATACTTAGATAAGTATCCATACATAAAACACATTACCCCTTTGCGTGTACACACTTGTTTAAGGCAAGATAAAAGCAAACTTAAAACTGGCCAGATTTGAAAAGAGAAAAAGCATGAAACGGAATATGTCCCCAGACGAACAGTGATAGAGGTCAGCCAAATGAAAATACAAGAACCTATCAGAGCTGGAATGAAAAACCCAGAAGCTTTTTGATTATGTGTAAACAAACTGAATTTATTCCTGAAATGAAAAAGTTACAAACAGTGTTTGTTTAGTTTTCCCTCTGACACTTGTGCACCAGTGCAGGCAGCTCGGTCACATGCGTGCGTCACAGTTATTATTTGATGGGCGCAGGGGCAATGAGAGTTCAACCAAGCTAGAGAGGTTATAAATCTTTCTTTTCAGGCAACCATTTTATTTCAATAAGACATTTGGTCTTTTTATTCAACAAAACAGACTTCACTACCAGATCTATAACTGCTACCTTCACTTGTGTTCGTTAATATATATCTTTTTAGGTGGTACAATGGTGCTTTTGTGCAAACATTTATACAATTTTATAGTCAAAGTAAATATAAAACCTGTGATTATGCTAACCTGAGCAGACAGTGATATTTTCATTGCAACCACGGCTCTGCCTCCCCTCTCCAAGACATGGCAGGCCACCATATTTAGTAGGAGGACTGTTACACTCTCTGGTACGAGTTGACGACCCAGTGCATCCATCACACTCTGACCACATGGACCAAGGACTCCATGAACCATGAACTAAAGAGACAGTAAGGAAAAGAGAGAAATGAAAAGTAGAGGTAAAAGTGTATCTAACTGAGTGAGAATCAGAAAATGAAAATGGAAACAAATGGTGGCTAAAATATTTGTCTTCCTAAACTGAAAAGCACCAAGTTATTAGTAAGAGACAAATACATAGTAATTAACAACAGAAGGAGTAAACAAAAAGTGCAAAGGGCAACAAAAAATACAGCAACAAATTTATTCTTTCATTCCTATTTTTAAGTCACTGTAGAGTAAAGTGTGATATTTCCAGTCAAACCAAATATAAGCCCATGATTGGAAATACTTTCAGCCACAAGTATTCAAAATATTGCAAACTATGTAAATATGTCTGCCTCCTAGACACGATCTTCTTACCTGGACAGAAAGTAATGACAGGGCAAGGCTGTCTCTGGATCTGAACTCCGATTCCACTGTGCATTTCCTGTTCACCAGTGCACAGCTGTCCTCCAGCCTCTGGCTCAGGACAGCTACAGCTCCTGTAGCGGGACACTGACTCTGCCCCGCAGGTCCTGGAGCAGGGAGTCCACTCTGACCACTCACACCAGCCACCCGACACTAAAATTGACAGTATATCAAGTCAAATCTGTGCTATGCCCATTTTGATACAGATTCGTTGTCTACCTTTATATTAATGCCATTAAGATGAGCTCATTCAGAAACTTATAGCTGGCTTTACTTACCTGGGCAGGAGTTTCGAGTACAGTTGAATTTCCCACCTTCACAGGTGCTGTTGAACAAAGGACAAATGGAGAAAGGAAAAGGATCTTTTGCTTTCCTTTCAAATTGTTATCTTTGTGCATCTTAATCTGTTGTACATGAACTACATGTGCTTCTTGTGTGTGTATTATTCTGACCAGTTGTTGCATCCATCAAGGGCTTCAATGGTATCTCCACGTTCCAGTCGTTGTCCAGTGCTAAGGTCCAGGCAGGGACAGTCTTCCTTCTCTACACAGACAGTCCCATTAGCAGACAGGACTTTTCCCTCTGTACAGTAGCATCCTGGTTCACAATTCCACTCACAGTGCTGAAAAAACAGGAAAAAAGATTCTTTTTTTTTCATCCACAATATACAGTACCAGTCAAAAGTTTGAGCACACTCAAGTCTGTTTAAATTTTTGACTGGTACTGTATGATGTGAGAATTAGCACCTCCAGGCTGTGGTTGAGGCTATGGTTTTCAGTCAGAAAAGAGTGCCCACTCTGGGTTAGGAATGAGCTGCTGTCTCATATGAAGGAGTTTGGGTATCTTGGGGTCTTCTTTAGCTGTGGGGGCAGATCGGACTGGGAGATTGACAGATGGATTGGTACAGCACTTGCAGTGATGCAGACGCTGTACCAGTGTGTTGAGGAAAAGAGAGAGCTAAGGAAAAAATGTAAAACTGTTGAATTATTGGTGAATCTATGGTCTTATCGTGGCATATTGCTAAAAGCTGTGGATAGTGACCAAAACGATGAGGCTGAAGATACGGCAGAACTTTGCTTTCTCCCAAGAATGTCTGGTGAGTCTTAAAGATAGGAGGACAAACTTAGTCATTCAATAAGGGCCAGTTCCAGGACATGCTGGAGAGATTATCTCAGTTGGCTTGGAGGAGGTAGCTGGGGAGAGGGAGGTCTGCCCTTCTCTGCTTAGATGGTGGCCTCCAAGACACGGATAAGACGCGGATAAGCCACAGAAAATGGATGGATGCATGGATTTCATGTTAAATTAGCAGAACTAGGTGAAACTGGGAGTCACATTTAGTGATACTCACAGTAAGGTCATCGCAGGAGCGAGGGCAGGAGGGCCCACAGCTGCTGAATACAGTTCCTGGGACCAGGAAACATGGCGCCACTGAAAATACACACATAACCACATAAAATTTTAGGTTAATTACATAACCCCTGTTCTCAGAGTAGCATAGTTTTCTATGGGAAGTTCCTGCGTATTCATCAGAAGATTTATCTCATTACACCAATTTTGATTGTCTGGTGATCACGGCAACCATGCCAGGCAGAACCACCCACCCTTAATTAGCTTGCACTACCATGTAGTCATTATTCAAGATAAGCACTTTTTTTCTCTTTGTCCCAACAAGAAGGAATGTGAGGCATCTCAAACGTGTTACTCTGAGAGCACACAAGTAACTCAAAGTTCTCGTTCTTATTCATTTTGATGTGTCACTATGGGATATGGTATTGCTCCTGTATTGCTAGACAAGCTTATCCCAAGCAATCACCAGCAATTAGCAAGTACCTCCTCAGCTAAGTGAGGACCCAGAGCTCAGAACCACTTGGGTTACTCTTGGAACAGAGACATCCAGTATGTAGAGCCAGAAAAAAAAACAGAGAGTTGAGGACCAGCTTGCAGTTGCACTGATGTCTTGGATTAATAGCCCTTTTAATCATTGCTCAGGATGCCGAGCACTATTTAGCCTTAGGGTTTAGCTTTGACAGGTTATGATGGTTATTTGAGTTCTTTTATTTATATGTTTAGTGTTGGTATTTTCATATTTTTTCTTAAGCTTTGGTTTTCTCTCTTTTGTAGAATGGGTTTAGGTTTTTAGTAGTTTTGGATTTAGAGTTCTGTGTATGCTCCAGCTTGTAGTATTCCTCTGTGTTATTCCACCTCTACTGTGTTTTGTTGTCTGGTCTTTGTCATGGCCGGGGAGGAAACGGGCGAGGAAGGGCCAACACGAGGGACTCCAGAGAATGGCATAACTTAAAAGTATTTATTGGGACCGGGAGAAATGAAATACAAAACCTTTTGGGAGGGAGACGAAGGGAGCACAGGAAGCACTGGAACACGTAGGTACACAACATCACACGCAGGCACAATAACGTCAACGACGCAACAACAGGCAGAGAAAACGCAGGACTTAAATACACAGAAGGGCTGATGAGGGAAGAGGAAACAGGTGGGAACGCAGGTGACACTGATAACCAAGACGAGACCAGAGGGAAGCAAAACTGAATACAACAGACAGGGGCTAGATGGATATCAAAATAAAACAGGAAGTATGACAAGGGAACAGAGACGCCAACCTGACACAGAATACAGAGAGACACAAGGAACTAGAAATAACTGAAGGCAACTATAACAGATAACAAAACAACCTGAGAAAACGGAAACCATATCAAGAAAACATAAAACACTGGGCCACCAGCCCAGGACATGACAGTCTTTGTCTTTGCATGGCATTTACCCACCTTCTGTTCTGTCTGGTTCTGTTTCCATGTTTAATTATCCATGTTTAGTTATAGTCCATTTTGTGATATTCCTCTGGGTGTTGCGTCAAGTCAGTTTGTATCATGTTTGGTCTCTTCCTGTTTAATTTTGACAGTCTCTGGTTCCCTGTATGTTGTGTTCAGTTTTGTTCAGTTTTGCTTCCGCTTGTCTTGTTAGTGTCATTCAGTCCACCTGTCCTTCCTGTTTCGACTGCGACTGCTAATAAAAGCTTTTTTGTTTTGCCTCGTCTTGTTCGGTTCTTTGTTGCATTGTCACCTATGTTTCCCGAAAGCTGTGTACATCCTGTTCCTTCCTTGGCTTTGGGAATTTTGCATCTTGTGTTAAAGACTCAGCATCAAAGCTGTTTTGAGTTCAGCTCTGTCTCACGCATGCCACACAGCCATACATCTGACAACCAGAGACGTGGAGACTGGGCAGAGCCTACAGGCCCCATTCATAAAACATCAAACAACAAGTGCAGCTTCGTACACTTTAAGTGCAGAAAAGGCTTTAGCTTGTCAATAAGGTCTTGTAGGAATGGAAAAAAAAAAAAAAAACAGACACTGCACGTCTTCTTTTGAAGTGAACAGATCCACTGCAGCCTGGCCACGGTGCAGCCACAGCTGTTTAATAATGGCCAGATGCAGAGCCCAGTTGCTGTACGTCTGGATAACAGACTCATTCCCAGATTCAGAGAACCCAGGGCTTGTATTGCCCTCAGAGACAGGAACACAGTCCCCCTGATGGTTGATAAAAGACACCATCATTGTACTGTGAATTCTCAGAAAAACGCAATGTCCCTGGAGAAATGGGAGAAAGTGAACGTGAGAAATACTACCAGAGGCTCCAGATAATATATGTGAGACTGCTGGAAATCGCTCTCTAGCGACCCCTGAAGGATCGACTTTCGTGTATACTGCCCCAGCCGGATAAACTTGTGACCACTTTCTGATACAGCATGGTACCTACAGGCACCCCTTGTGTCAGAAAAACTGGATGCCGCCAAAGACATAACACTATTGCGCATTCCACCATTACTGTTATTCTCAATGTGCCATGACATGCACTGGTTCAGCCTAGAAAAGCCACCCAGCGCTGAAAATCCCACATTTTCAGGGTAAATGGAAATGTGAAAATATGCGTTCTTCAGATCAACGGATGTGAACCAGTCACCCTGCACCAAACATATCAAAGATGGATGAGTTAGCATCCTGAATTTGTATTTTCTGAGATATTTGCTCAGAGCCCACAGATCTAGGATAGAGCAAAGTCAAGGGTGTGGGATGGGGGTAACCTGTGCAACATATTCCAGAATGTAGCAAGTGGTGCAAGTTTTCTTCACCTGTGGGAAGGGAGGAGACTGTGAGCCTGCCCTCTCCTTCTTTCTGGCCTGCTGACTGACAGGCTGCACAGGTTTGCCCCAGTGGAGCCACTGCTCTGTCAGGCCCTGCTTTGGCCAGCCCACCCTCATCTCCTACTCTAGCGTTATGGGTTATGGGAGTTGGGTGGGGCATTGGTTGTTTGGGGATTTTGAACTGAGTACATTTGCATATGTTCTGCATATCCCTGGTGGGAGCTGGTGCCAGGGCTCACTCTTCCTTGCCCTGGGAAATGGTCACAGTGTTAGGCTTGGCAGCCTGAGCAGAGAGGACAAAAATTTCTTCCTTACTCTCATTGTCATTGGATATAAGTAGAATCTGTGGTGTCCTCAATAACATCCTCATCTTCGGTGTGCTAACCATCACCGGAGACTTTTCTCTGGGGATAGTTGTTAGCTGGCTTGCTAACTACAGTGAACTACGGTGAAGACTCAAGCTCACACTGAATCAAACCAAAAATGCAGCTAGCACCTGGCAGCTAAGACGTCAGTTAAAGCACTCTTGTCTATGAACAGTTAAGAGTACTTAAGAGTGGGTGATGACCACGTCTGCCTGACATGGTCATCATGATCACCAGCCAGCCAGGACTGGCATAAAAAGATAAATGTTTCTGAGGAATACGCAAGGAGGTGCATCCCATAGTTAACCATCGAGGAACGAGAGCCTTCATATCAATGATATAGAATCCGCTACAGTGTATTAAAGTCAACACAGTTAGCAGACAGACTATGCTTGTAACACAATTGCTAAACATCTAGAGCCTCAACTGTATAAAAAGTACCTGGGCAGTGGTCAATGTTACAACGTGTGACTTCACTTCCCGATCCCTCACAGTAATTCCCCTTCCCTTCTGGACTGGGACTGTCACAGTGTCTCCGTCTGCTTCGGACCCCCCCACCACATGACTTGGTACACTCTGTCCAATTGCTCCACTGACCCCAGCCACCATCACCTAAAAAGAGCCAACACATCATGATGAAAAAACGTGAACACAGCAAATAAATATTACTGAGTTGAGCATATCAACAGAAAATACATGAATCTTTTTTCTTTCAAGTACTTTAAAATGTTCCTCAAGGTAACCTTGTCAACAGCACCTACTTTCATGTCTCAAGATAAACTACTTGTGCCTGTGAGACCTGGTTCTGTACTGTGAGTTTACTGCCTTCTCTATGACAGGATGTTTAAACATCATTTTCCTAGTAACTGATGCATGGGTGAACTAATTAAGTGAGAGAGAATAAACTTCAACTTTGCTCAGACTGCTGAAGCATCAGTCAGTACAAAGTGACAGCAGATGAACTCACGGTCACATTGGGCAATGATGCAGACTTGATCCTCATGGTGAGGACCCACACATGGCAGGCCACTGCCAGAGGGCCGGGGGCTGGAACAGAACCGGTAGCGAGACTGGAGACCTGCTCCACATGACACCGAACAGTGACCCCAGGGAGTCCATGCTGACCACTGCCCATCAACTGTGGTGTGTCAAAAGTGTGTTTGTGTGTTTGTAACCAAACACAACACGAAAGACTCAGTAAAATAAGATATAGAATGCTATCCATTTTACTGTTATGTTGTTTTACATCATGTAGGTATGATTTGGGTTTTGGATTACTGTTGAACTACTCTTACCATCAGGGAAAATATGTATAAACATGTTGACAATTAAAAGACAAATCATTGAACTGGCTATAATAATGCTGAAACTGATTTGTCTTTTACATACCATTGCAGCTAAAACGAGAGCAATTCACCAGTCTTCCTCCTTCACAGGTGCTGAAATATTTTACACATATTTGGTGAGATTATCTCCGCTTCATATAGTAATAAACAAATGCAATTTGTTAGGACTCATATAGCAACTGAAGCAAGCCAACTTTACTTACCAGTTATTGCAGTCTAAGGGGATAATGTCTCCTGGTTTGTACTGCTGTCCACCAACATCACAGCGACAGTCAGACTCGCTCACACACACACCGTCCTGGGAGTTTAGAAGCCCATGAGCAAACAAGCCATATTTACACCATCTGTGTATGTATGTGTGTGTTTCTGTCACCCATTCACCTGCTGGATGGTCCCTCGTGGACACTGGCATCCTGGAGTACAGTTTCTGCTGAGCTCCATTGTGAGGTCCATACATGACACTGCCCCCCTCACACACTGCATCCACTCCTGGCCAGGAGGACACTTCTTGCCTTCACCTGGCATAGAATTCAAGAAGAGACGAGTAAAAAACACTTGTAGTATAAATCAAAAACACAAATTTGAAGGGATGAAAATTGGGAGAAATAGAGATATTTGTGTGTGTGTGTGTGTGTGTGTGTGTGTGTGTGTATGAAGACATGCTGTATAAAGCTCTTTGAGTGCTCATGTAGCGTACAAAAATGTTATGTAAGAACCAGGCCATTTACCATTTACATGAATCTCTGGATGCATGTGAGAAGTAGCTCATTGTACATTCTGTATAATGATAATAAAGGCATTCTATTCTATTCTGTTCTATTTTAGCTATAGTAAACTGAATTAATGGGAGTCACCTTTCTTTAGTCAGCCATAAAGTGTGTAGATGATTGGTGAATGTTAACTCTAACATTTAGTTCTATACCTATTAATTAAACAATTTTGATTATTATTATTATGACACCTAGGATAGACTTTTTGGTTGTTTTCTTGTGCCAAATCACAGTTTATATAAGAGTATGTTCAAAAAAAAAAAAGGAAAACAACATTGTGCTACATTGGTGGAAAGTTCACATTTAGAAGATTGAAATATAAAATTTAGCAATATTGCTGGGTGTTTTGATATGCTGTTCCTGTTTTACCACAAGGCTGCAGGTTACAGGTGCTGAACTGCTGAGTGGTGCCGTGGATTCGGATGGGTCCACGGGTTCGGGTCCTGTACCCTCCTCCACAGGTCACTGAACACTCTGACCATGTACTCCATGGCTCCGTTACACCTTCAGACAAATCACAACTTGATCATTTAATTCTGTCCTAAAATGGTTTCATTTTAGTTTAGTTTGTTTTGTTTTTTTTATTTCAAAACATGTATTCTCTAGTTAGTAAGTACTTCTCACCAAAGCAGGGCTCAACGCTGCAGGTATCTATCCCAACCCTGTCTCCTTTGCAGGGACGACCACCAAATGCAGCAGGGGGGTTGGTTCCTGAACGATACCTCCTCCTCACACCAACATCACATGTCTGACTGCAAGCACTCCACTGTGTCCAGGTGCTCCAGCCGCAGTCCACTGAGAAACATGCAGATGTACGCACACAATAAAGACAAAGTACCAGCCACAAAATGATAACACAGGAAAACACAGACACAGAGGGAGACAAAAATAAAACAGTGCATTTCAAATTTTCACTCACCAGGACAGGGAAACATCCCACACTCCATTTTTCCATTTGTGCAAGTACTGTTTGAAACATAGTGCAACAACAAGTGATTTTAGCCATGGAATGATTTCCTATGATTACTCTATGAAAGATGAAAAAAATATTTGAATGTGATCCATAAACAAAGTGAGATACCAGTTATTACAGCCATCAACAGGCAGTGTGGCACCAGCTAAGTACATCTCTCCTTGGTGGTAACACGGGCACTGTGCCAAGGGCACGCAGCTGCTGTTGAGCAGGTAGAAGCCCAGGGCACAGTAGCAGCCATCATAACAGGTGGTGGTACATTGTACCTCCATGGAGGTCATGTCCAAGCACACCCGTGGACATGCACCACGCTGAGCCTCACACTCTTTTGCTGTCATATACACCATACCCTCTGGACACACACCTGAGAGGAGAGGAATGTAAATTGGGCTTGCACACAGATATTCAGTGAATGAGGTGGATAAACAGAGACAAACACAAACAGATGTTAGAAGAATGCCAATACTAAGTGAACATGACACAGTACCTGAACAGGGGTGAGAGTTGCAGTCCCGTGTCTGTATGTGAGGCCCAACACAGCTATTGCCTCCATGCTGTGGCACTGGGGAATTGCAGAGTCTCTCTCTGGTCTGGACACCAGAGTCACACTTGGATGAACACTGAGACCATGGAGACCAGGCTGACCAACCACCAGGCACTAGAAGAACACACCTGAAATCAGCTTTATACTCTTTAATTTTTCTTTTTTCAGGATTTATAGAATAATATCATTTTCTGGGTTTGTCTACATTTGTCATACCCGGACAGTACACAGTGTTGCAAGGTTCTTGCTCCTCACTGTCTCCATTGCAGACAGACTGCGTGTGCGTGTGGTTAAATGGTGTGTATGTGTGGTTGCAGCTGCGGAATCGTAGCCTAATTCCCACATCATCTACATGGTTGAAACATGTTTTGCTGCACTCTGACCATCTGGTCCATTTACTCCACCCAACACCTGGTAGTACTGCACAGCAAGAGGAGGACAAAGTCATCACAGCAACTTAAGGCGTATGTGTCGCTTATGCTTTGTACATGCAGCATGGAACAATTATATACACATTTGGACAAAATAAGTAATTAGAAAGCTTTTTCTAATTACATATGATTGATTCAGCAAACATTTTGATACATATGCACTGCTTTGTATAGTGTTTTAGAAAAACAAAACATGAAACATTACACTAATCATGGTAACATTAGTGTCACTGTTGAATGTTGGAGTTGTGAGTTTGTATACCAGGGAGGCATGGGCTGGAGCAGTGTTGAGCCTCAGAGGAATCTCCTGGACAGGGTTGGACTCTGACTGCTCCTGCTGGATTCACTGGAGACCTGAGGGGAGACAGCCCAGGGATAATCACTATTTTTTTTTAAAAAATATTAGTGATTAGTAAGTCATTAAGTTAATGAAGAGATCATTTGAAAGTGCCAATGATCAGTAATGGTACCCATGGGAAAAATGGGTTGTTGGTGCAAACAGTGAATGACAGAAATTACAAATTAGGACATGAATATAGTAGCATATACAATGAAGAAACTTGAACACAGTGGATGTTTCACATCAGTGAAGTAGAATATACTGTATAATGCAAGTAGTATGCAGTTAGTGTTATAGAGTGTACAAAGTATAAAGGTGCATGTTGGCAGATATTGAGGTGCATAGTGCACAGAGGTCACCAACTTTCTGCACAGTCAATCTCTTCAGACCTCCAAACTTCATGTGGCCTTCAGATTAGCTCAAGAACAGTGCATAATAAGCTTCATGGACTGGGTTTCCATGACCAAGCAGCTGAATCCAAGCCTTACATCACCAAGCACAATGGAAAGCATCGGATTCAGTGGTGTAAAACACACCGGCACTGGACGCTTCACGCTTCTCCATCTGGCAATCCAATTCCACAATCTGGGTTTGGTGGTTGCCAGGTACTTATCTGTCTGCATTGTGCCAAGTGTAAATTTGGGGGGCGCAGGGGGCTCACAAATGTACTTCTGGAAGAATGGTCAAAAATTCCCATTTGTCTAACTGACACTACAGTAAAGACTTACAGGGTTTTTGATGACTGTTCAAGTGCCCCGTCCAATATAGAATGAGATGCTTTAAAACATATATTAAATTTAAACAAGCTCACCTGTAACGTTGTTGTAGCCCCAGACCACAGGTTACATCACATGGTGACCATGACGACCAGGCTGACCAGTGACAGGCTGGCACACAGCTGGATACGTCACAAGTGACTTGACCATCTCTGCATTTACTGGTGGTGTAAAAATCAGCAATTCAATCAGATTTGTTCACTCCTTCACAAACCAGTAAAATTTTATACAAATATCTAATGTGGCCCAATGGTCCAGCACAGAACTGGAAATAATCGATTGACTGATCTATCCTCATTTCTAAATGAGGATAGAGATCTTATTTAAAAATTAGATCTCTATCCTTTAAGATTATGACTCGTATTCATGCAAAATAATTTAATTTCATAAAATACAAATCCATAATTCAATAGAAATGAATAGAAATGAAAGTGATTTATTTTTTCAGTGCGGTCTTTTGTTTCAGGAACAAAGACTTGAGAGTGTGTCTCACCATGTGGTACACTGGTCCCTGCTGACCACCTGTCCTGGTTGCAGTATTTGGCCATCCCAGTGACAGACACACTGGCTTGAATTCACACATCGTCCCTCTTGAAGGTAGAGCCCGTAGGGACAGCGACACCCTGGAGAAAGACGTAATTCATGCTTTAATCATTATTTCAGTTACATTTGGATGAATCTATGAGAGCCATTTTCCTTCTAGCAAAAACATCACTGGCAATGCTTCAGTGCAAAATGCAATCCACCCAATCACAGTAATTTACTTTGGTTAATAGAGCAGCTGAAATTTCTAGTAAATTTGTAAACTTACTGCTCATATTTAATGTGAAAGTATGTCTTTGTTTATTTATATATTTATCATAATGACATTGTCTCTAGAAAATACTTGAAGATATAGAAGCGAATCAAAGAGGTTGTTATGTACCGGCTACAATAACATCATTAATGGGCAGAAACCTTGTGCTTTAAGATAAAGATAATTTTCTTTTTTCTTGATACTTTTTTGCAGTGCAGTATACTGGCCTAGTGTATTAAAAAGCACAAAGATATTAAAATTCAAATCTACTGTGCTTCCTACCCGAAATACACTCTGCAGTGCAGTTGTTGGCTAAGCTGAGATGTGAGCAGGTAGGAGGGCAGGGATCCACTCTCCCAGCCTGGCAGTCTTCCTCCGCTACCAACACCATGCCATTGACACAACCTGAACAACCAGTCAGTCAGTGGAATGCAGATATACATTTCAAATGGTTTTCTGGCTCTGCTCAAGCAAGTTATGAAAATGATCAGGTCAGGAGCATTTGAGGCTCAAGCTCTAAGGAAATATCAAACACCAACAACAGAAGATTGTATCTGACGATGACCTGTCTGTGTGTCAGTGTCTTTGGCGCAGGGCTGGCTGTTGCAGCTCTGGCTCTGCCTGGTCATTCCCTCACAGTCCCGTCCACTGTTCTTAGGAGGAGGAGCGGAGCAGGTCCGGTTCCTCTGCCTGACTCCTCCTCCACAATGAGCGTCACATTCCGACCACTCGGTCCACTCTGACCAATGACCATTAACTACAACAGGAGACAGGCTACCATTACATCCATTACTGGATAACTGGCAAAAATGCATCTAATTATGGAGGTTGAGTGCAGACCTGGACATGCTTGAGGAAAGCAGGCTCGACTGTCAAACTGAGCTCCACTACAAGTTCCCCCAGGCAGCGCTTCCCTCAATATATCCCTCTGCCGGAACAAAGAGCCAAGCCCACAGGATACACTGCAGGCACTCCATGCTGTCCATGGGGACATGATACAGTCTACTAGAAGACCGGAGAGGAGAGAGGACCTCAAAAAATATTCACTGTTAGGTCACATCACCACTCGGTGGTGCACGTATGGCTTACCACAGTCTTTTTCATCAGATCCATCTACACAGTCCTTCTGCAGGTCACACCTGCGGTCCAGGTGAACACACTCCCCACTGTCACAGGAGAACTGCTTGGGAGAGCAGGGGCTGGGCACCACGGACCGCTGTGAAGTCACTGATGGCCTGGCTGTGGTGCCTGAAAGAGTCATTAAAAATTAAAAACATTCGTCAACATCTAAGAGTCTGGATGAATAACTATACAATCATACAAACATCATAAATACAGATTAATCTATATATATGGTTTTGAAAAATTACTGATGCGCACCACAGTGTTGTTCATCTGACCCATCCAAACAGTCTTGTATCCCATCACACACTTGTGCTCGGTAAACACACCCAGATGATTGGCATGCAAACTGGCCCTCAACGCAAAGCACTTTGGGTAGGCCACCATCATGGGGGCTTGTGGTGATCAGTGGGGCTGTCAATCAGTAGAGAAAAAAAGGTTACATTCTATTCTGTGAAGAGACTTGGTTCTAGCATAATTACTGACAGCACAGTCTCCCACCTTTTGTGGAATGAAGACCAGGTGTACCAGGGTGCGCCCATGTGCTGGGATGCAGTCCAGGCTGACCTGCTGAGATCTCTGAGGTTAAATATACAGTAGGTGTAGCACTATCAGTCAGACAGTAGCACACGAAGACTCATACTTACTAGCACTCGTGATGTTCTGTAATCTA
Source organism: Archocentrus centrarchus (assembly GCF_007364275.1). NCBI lineage: Eukaryota > Metazoa > Chordata > Actinopteri > Cichliformes > Cichlidae > Archocentrus > Archocentrus centrarchus. The sequence goes on along the minus strand of NC_044365.1, from coordinate 9,938,245 downwards.
GTTGGTTCTGTGACTCCTGATGTTGGCACACTAGGAAGGCTACCTTGGGACCTGGTGGTATGTAGGCGGGGGGCACCTGTAGTGTGGTCACCACGGATACCTGGTCTCCCTGCAGAACTGGTCTGGTTTTGCAGACCTGGAAAGCCTCTGGTTGGAGCTGTACCTGAAGAGGATGAAGGCAAAAGAGGATGAAGGCAAAAAAAAAAAAAAACACAGTCATCACGGGTGCAGGAAGGAGCTTCACTGATTACTGCTGAGTCTAACATTTTTAGATCTTTGGATGCTAAAGAGAACAGAAAAATTAATGCTTTCCTTACCACAGCCAATCTCATCAGAATGATCCTTGCAGTCTGGTTGGCCATCACAAAGCAAAGACACAGAGACGCACTCTTGGCTGTGCTGGCATGAAAACTGACCAGGCTTACAGTGCTGCACAGTCACGTTCCCACCTCCAGAGGGAGATGTTGTCACACTGCTGGGGGTTACCAGCTCATCTACATAAGCAGAGAGGGGGAAACAGATTCATAAAAACTAATGAAAGAAGGTTGTACATCCTAACACCAGCATATTATCATAATGAATTTATTAATTTAGTTCAATTCCTGACCTCCTTGGCAGCCAAGGAGCTCCACACGCAGGTAAAATGTGTGCCTGAATTCTGTAGGGATAATGCGCACGTAGCGAGCTCTAACCAGTCGACCAAGCCAGCGGGTCACAGGGGTTATGCCCACCATCCGTACTTCAAACACCTCACAACAATGAAGAAGATACTCTCATTTTTACATGGGCTCATGGTAAAGTATGTCTACTTTTTTTTAACCATAGAGGATAACATTCATAAAACAGTTAACCATATGATAACATGTAAAAATATATTATTAGATTTTATAGTGTTGAAATTACAATTGCTTATATTGCTTAAAGGTGTAAAATATACCTTAGCAGGGCCACCAGGTTTCCCATTCTCAGTAAAGTCTGTGAAGAGGCTGCTATGCAGCGCAAATGCCAGGTGGTATTTAGTGAGGTAACCCCGCATGTGTTCAGTGCCCTGTGTCACCACACCTGACACCCATGTGGGCTCCAAGAAATCCACCTGAAAATATGGCTGGGGATCTGTTGGCAAGGGGCTCCAACCGGGCTCCATAACCTGGCTGTAAGCACAAAAGATTATGACATTTTTCTTATTTTTCTGTATCCTCTCTTTTGTGAGGTCCAGTTCAAATGTTAACAAGAAGCAGAAAGTTCACTTGAGAATAATACTGAAAGACAGATTGGAATGATGGAATGGAGAAAGGCTACTTAATTGTTTTATACACAGGGAAGGAAGCATGCTAAAACTGTATGATAAGTATAATATGTTTTAGGTTTGGTAATCGTACAAAGATGTGATCACTCACATGTTTGGGACAATATTTAGTCGTCCGGCATCAGCAGGGTTGTTGTCACGCTGGGAGGATGAAGTGAGCTGACCGTAATAAACTCTCCCATCCTCCAGTCCGAGGGGAGAGGAGCAGATCCCTGTAAAATATGATGATCCATAAGACCCTTTAACATCGCCTTCATAAGAAATGCATTTCTTGGAAAAATTTAGACCTGATACAAGTGAAAACAAGTAAATAAGTCAAGTCCAAATAATTTAAAATAGCATTTAAATCTCACCATGATATCCTGGGCCACCATCCTGTAGATACATGAGATCAGCTTATAATGCATTGTTTTCTATTGATATTGCATGTAAATAACTAACATCTGTGAACTTTGGATCTTGATAAATATATTTTGCAAGCAGTTCAATTCCGAATGCCAAGGGGTGAAATGTAAGCACTGATATCTAAAGATTTCAGAGGATTTCACTTAAAGGCTTCCTTACTTTTGGTGTTACAGCAGGATGAGTGACAGCAGCCATAGACGGAGTCCTCAGAGGAGCAGGAGTGGGTGTGTATGGCCTAGACATTAGTGAACATAATGAAGAGGAATAAAAACAACAAAAATCATACTATATACCAGCACCATCACCAATAGGCGGACCTCGGTCCGGATCCGGACCGAAATGATGACTCAAGCGGACCCGAACCTAATACCAAAACAAATAACCACTTAATTAAAATCTTGTCGAGTGCTTTCTGGTTTACCAGCGCAGCTTTTACAGTCCTTACGGTAGTAGTGAAGCGTCCAAGGAAACCCACTGACCATGCGAGTTTGGCTATACCACATGATACCACCAAGCTGCTTCCTGCCGGCTGGTAAACTTTGTAACAAACAGGGTTATTATAGTTAACGAAAACAAACTAAATAATGAAAACTGAAACTGAAAAAAACATTTTCATTAACTGAAATAAATATCACATTAAATAGTTGGACTTCCGGACCTTGGCCTCATGAAATTTTGTCTGACTGGACCTATTTAAATTTTATTTGAATACCCCTGCTCTATACTATATGTCCCCCCTCCCTGTGTCTTACTGAGCAGTAATGTTGGCATGAGGGTGGCATCCATTTTCATCCTCTCCTCTGGGACAGTGGGGATTTCCATCACAACGCTTCCCTGCCTCAATGCATCCACCTGGTGGGGGGCAGGAGAATTGACCAGCAGGGCAACTACGTGGACTGGTGACTGTAGAGGAGGGTTGCATACCTGCATACAGTGAGTAATTATACTTAGTAAGAATGTCTTGTATATGAATTTATACTAACTGTTTAGAAATTTAGATAAAATATTAAAGAGCACATTTTTGAGCTGTTGTTGGTGATATGTGAAGAATATGCCAAAACACTGAAAGGAAACAGTGCTAAATGGTTAACGGGCTGCTAGAAGAGTGTCAGTGTGGGCAGCTCACCACAGTACATCTCATCTGAACTGTCCCCACAATCATTAACGCCATCACAGACAACACCGAGTGGACCTGCAGGCACACAGCGACCATTTTTACACTGGAACTCTTTTTCTCTGCAGCCACCTACTGGGGAGACTGGTGGGGGAGGGGTGGGGGATGTTGAAATTGAAGTATATATGAAGTATATATTTTAGAAAAAAATATATATATATGTATGTAAGACCAGCATCAGTGTTTCAACCAACCATCGCCACAGCCCATGATCTCGAGGCGAAGGTAAATGCCATTCTGAAAGTCATAGGGCAAGACACGGACAAACTGAGCCAACACTACCCTGTCCAGTCTGCTTTCTGTCACTCCTCGATCATCATGATTACCAAGAAAAACCTGGAACAAAAATCACGCACCATTTTCAAGGTTAGAAAAAACAGAGACAACTGGCCTTTAAAGTACATGAAAGGGCTTTGCTTTGCTGTTGCACCTTGGGTATGGGCCGGGCATCAGCAACAAGCTCTTTGTAAGTGTACCACTGCTTTTCATCCTGGCTGAACTGGATGTAGAAGCTGGACACAAATGTGCCAAACACACCTCCACCCTGGGTCAATACACCTATACAACAGTACAGAGACAGAATTTAGTACACAGCACACTGAAGCACCATGTACTGTAGGAAACTGTAGTGCTGTTTACCAGTGATGTTATAAGGTTTCAGCAGGTCTATCTGTATGAACGGGCTTTGTGGGTTGTCAGTGTATCTATCAGGGCTCCGCTGTGGTAGGTCCTTATACTCCTCTGGTTGTGGACTCCAGCCCTGCAGACAAATATTTACGATTCTTATCAGTTAAGACTCAACACAAAGCACAGCTAAGACATATGGGCCTGTTTACAAAATCTCAAAAAATATGAATCTTGAATCACTTATAATTTATGGAGATTCTAGGTAATAAAAAAATAACATGGTTGATATTGTATGTTTGAAAAGTTTACTTCAATCAATCCAACATAAAAAAACTAATTAATTTCAAAATCGAGAATGTCAGCTTGCTGGTGATGTTTTATAAAGTCTGGTGATACCTGGAGGTCACTGTGAGGGTCCCATGCATGGAGACGAGCTGCATCAGGGGGGTGACCAGCCTGCTGAGACGAGGCACTGAAACTTGATGCTGGGAGAGACTGGACACCCAAAGGAGACCAACATTTATCTAAACAGAAAGATTAAAAAAAAATAAAAATCATTCCATGAGTTAAAACAGATACACTACAGATTATAGTCACCAAAACTAAAATTTTAAATATTCTACCAAAGAACTCCCACTTGCTGGACTTCTGGTCTATGGTTTTTTGGAGGTACTCATGAGAACGTCCAGCCCTATGGGACTGGGGCCCCAAAATGTAAATCTTGCCAGGCAAAAATGAACAATTGCAGCAGTAAATTACTGGAAGTAACCACCTGTTGTGTGGTGGTGTGCTTGAACTACAACTCCCAACATCTGTTTCAGTTAGTCTATAAATAGTTTTCCCCTACATATATGTAGGGGAAAACTATAACAACTGCACCGTGGGTGATTTTTGTAACATTAACACCCAGTGGGTGACATCATGATACTAGCACCCATCCTTTATAAACAAACTATTGGATCATGCTGTAAACTCTGTCATGTGAGTGCTCTCTCCTGCGACCCTGGCTGTGGATTAATAGGAAGTTAATTGACTCGCCATCATCTGAAGATCTACCTTTAAATATCCAGCTGCAGGTTTAAGAAGACACCTACCGCCAGGAGGAAGAGGATATGTGGGAATCAGGGGTGTAGTGACCTCTGCTGGCTTGGAGGTCACAGTGAAAGGACTAATTGTTGTAAGTATGGTGTCGTTTTCACCTGCAAGAGTTGTAGAGTAGAAAGATTTGTCAGAGGATATTCATCATTATCGCAAGATTTGCAACCATTAACAAGGTACTTTTTTCTAAATGCAGCAATTTTATTGTTGGCCAAATGTGTACTTATACTTATGGAATTTATTCTCTCTTCATCTCATTCTTTCTTGTCTAAATCTCTTTATGCACTCCTTTGTACATGTAATCATACAATTTTCTGCATAAATACTGAGTCCTATTTTCAACTCAGTGTAATACTTATGGATTGGCCATTTTGCCAGTCCAAATAATACTATTGTTGTAGTACTTACCCAGAATGCAACACTGTAAATTGACAAATTGGTTGAATTTCAGACACCACTCTTTCAGTTTGAAATTCAATTTAATAGAAATTGAATTTCAGGTTCACAGTGATCTTTTATTTTGTTTTTTTTTACAAAATTTCTGTGTGATGTATCATGTCAGTAGTAGAAAGAAGATCTGAAAGAATCTTCAATTATTATTCTGAAATAAATTAAAAAAAAAACAATGTTCTCTCTCCAAACAGCACAAGTGAGATGAGTACGTGACACAGCCCATAACAGCTTGTAACATTTATATCATCTGACATTAGTTTTTATGTTAGCAACCATGGAGGGCAAGTACTTGTGTTTAACTTCAATCACCATTAAACAAGAAAAAACTTAAGATTAAAGATCAGAACAACTGTTCTGATCAAGAACAAGATTTTCTGAACAAGATTTTACCTTTGCAGTAACAACACCTGTCTCCCTCTCCAGGCATCAGACTTTGACCCTGCACAAACAAAAATCATTCAACCCAGTCACATGTGTGTTCGAGCTGCCACAGTACACTGATATGTGGAGGAAAAGCAAAAAAAGCAGAGGAAGCAGGGATGTGGATTCTGAATGTTTCCACAGAAAAAGATGGAAAGATGCATTTACACACGCAGTCACATACACAAATGAATGTGCCAATGTGCCAAAGTACTCTATTACTATATATTTCCACAAAAAGTATGGGCACATACTTAAGAATCACATTGGTTATGTCAGATAATTTAGTTTCACTCCTAAACAGTTATTTGTTTATTAAAATTGCATATGTAAATAAACTCCTCACAGCAAGCGTAGGTTTCAATACATGGAAACAAACTTTCAGATGTCTACAAATCTCAGTAGATCAGTAAAAATCTGTAAATCAGACTAGTTACATGAAGGTAGTGATAGCTATACATCTGAAAATTTAAAGAACATGAAAAGGCTTAAGTGTCACTGAAAAATTCAATTCAATTTTATTTATATTGTGATGATTAACAAAAACAGTCGCCACAAGGTGCTTTATGTTATGAGGCAAAGATCCTACAATAGTAGATCAGATGACCCCCCCCCCCCCCCCCCCCCCCCCCCATGAGTAAGCACTTAGCAACAGTGCGAGAAAAAACTCCCTTTTAAAAAGAAGAAACCTCTAACAGAACCAGGCTCAGGGTTTGAGGGGAAGGAGACAGACATACTGTGGAAGAAAGACAGAGAGGTGAATGAAGAAGAAACACTCAATGCATCATGGGAGGCCCCCAGCACCCTAGGCCTATTGCAGGGTGATAAGGTTCATGGTCATCTGATCCAGCCCTAACTACAAACTTTATCAAAAAGAAAAGTTTTAAGCCTAATCTTAAAAATAAAGAGGGTGTCTGTCTCTCTATTCCAAAGTGGGAGAAGCAGGACCTGATAGCTGATGGCTCTGCCTCACATTCTACTTTTAGAAACTCCAGGAACCACACCTAAGCCTGCAGTCTAACAGCAAACTGCTCTATTGGGAAGATATGGTACTATGAGGTTGGACCATGGCAGCTCCTTGGCTGATCCTTGACTGTAATAAGATTCCCCACCTGTGACTTGCACAATGCAACCACAAGTAGTACGCAGCATTTAGAAAAACTGGCGGTAGCTGGTGGTGTCTTGTGTGTCCACCAGGGGGACCAGTGATAATGGATAATTTACAGCTTGCTACACTGTATATTGTGTATGTTAACGTGTTCACAAGATTTTCAGAAAATCTGACCTTTGACCTTTATCCTGAGGTCAAGGTCACTGAAATTTGAATTTGTCCAAGATTTCTAGTAGATGCATCTCTGGTGTAAATTTGAACATCCTACGTCAGATCGTTCTTGATTTATAAGTTATAAGTTGAAAGTTGGCCACCTGCCTGCCCACCCGGTAGAGTGACAACAATACCTCATCAGCCCTTTTAGGCTTAAGTGAATATTCAGTTTTATTTATATAGCTGTAGTTACTCACTGTTGTACCTCTAGCAGGGCAAGCGCAGAGATGACTCCACTGTCAAAGGCCATAAGAAGATCAATTGTAACCTTCACTAATGCTGAAACCTGTCTGGAACTCTCCAAATAAACCATTTCTTTGCAGATGATCAGTTAGCTGCTTTACAACAACTCTTTCAAGAAAATTGAGATAAAAGGAAGGTTGGTGATTGGCCGATAATTGTGATAACTTTTAAGTAACGGTTTCATTACTGCCACCCCAAAGGCCTGTGGTACATAGTTCATTAAGAGAGATAGATTGATCATATTTAAGATTGAAGCATTGATTAATGGTAGGACTTCTTTGGCCAGTCTAGTAGGAATGGGATCTAATAGACACATTGATGGTTTGGAGGAAGTAACTATTAAAGTTAACCCAGAAAGATCAAGAAACACTCTAAATAAATGATAGTAGTGTTGCAAGTTGCTGTACATAATGAAATGTCTGTGAGATTGTTAAGAATATTTTTTTTAATGGTTAAAATTTTATTTGTGAAGAAATTCAGGAAGTCCTTACTAGTTAAGGTTAAAGGAAAACTCAGCTTAACAGAGCTTTAACTATTTGTCAGCTTGGCTACAGTGCTGAAAAGAAACCTAAGGTTATACATATTTTCTTCAATCAGTGATGAATAGTAAGATGTCCTAGTTTTATGTAGGGCTTTTTTTTTATAGAGCAAAAAACTCTTTTTTATCAGGCTAAATAAAGATTGTCTAAACTGGTGAGATCCAATTTCCTCAAAAACAAGATTGAAATATTTTTAGTAGTGTTTGACAACCAAAGTTAACAAAAAACACACATCCTCTTACCTGAGGGCATCCAGTGGCAGTATATGGACAATAGGGGGAACACTTCACTTTGAGGTTGGGAAGACAGTGGCATAATTGACATTTCTCTGACCACCATCTGTCTCCGACTGTATGGGACTGACCGTGATACTCACACTCCTGACAGGGGTCTGTCTGACACCTGCACACACAAACACATTGACGATGGGTGTTGTAATAAAATTTATCTGCTAAGGTACAAAGACGAATAGCCATTATTTTTCAAAGAAACCTAGCAGAGGTGTTGGTGAGTGCAGGTCTTTATTTTTTTCTAACCATAAAGCCTGAGTTGGTGGAATTTACTGTGCTACAGTATGGGAAAAATGCTCAGGACACAACCTGCTTCACAATATATAGGCAGACATAAGATGCTTGGACTGGGGGACACAATATTTTAGTTGCTACATTTAAAGTGAACATTAGTTGTGCTAATGTGCTAGGTTAGGTTAGGTCAGTGCGAGATGAATTTTTTTCAACCTAACTATCCTATTGTTTTGCTTTGTTCCCCTCTTATCAACGGTAGCACTGTACAACGGCTGCATGACCGCAGACACCAGTCGTCCCTGTTTGTTCTGTTGTTTGTCTTCTTTTTGGATGGATGTTCTGGGACTCTTAATTTCCCTGATGGAACTCTCCCAAGGGATTAATAAAGTTTAAATCTATAGAGTCTTAAAATGTTGTCTTAGAGTAGCTGAGTGACATGATAGACAATACTCCCTGATTAATCATGCTTGCTGTCTTTTACGAGTAAACTCAAACAGCTGGTGGATTGCTCCAGTCTGCCAAACCCCAGAAGTGAAAGAACCACACTATGCAAAATAAACAATCAGCTGTCATGCATGACACACATTTTCATTCCTGACCCCACACAGCATCCATCATCCAAACCTGCTTATAATCAGACTATCAGAGCAGTGGCAGTGGCGCAGTGGGTAGGTGCTTGCCTTGTAGCCAGAGGGTTGCCAGTTTGAGCCCCTGTCCCTACGCTGCTTTGTGTGTCCTTGGGCAAGACACTTAAACCACGTTGCCTATTTAACGGTAGCACCGGTCTCTGGCTGCATGACCGCAGATGCTTGTCTCTGGATGAGTGATCTGGAACGCTCATTTTTTTGTGTGCACAATGACAATGAGTTGAATCTAACATCATGTAATCTGAGCCCAGCATTAGACACAGAAGAAATGATTGTTAGAGCAGAGTTCAGAATTCAGCTTAAACAACTTTGGCTCTGAATAGTTTGGACTCAAAGGCCCAAAGGATCAAGATAAGGTTTTTTTCAACTCCAACTGATTAGTAGATGATCTCCTGAACCACATGCACAGCACATTTGATTTGATGTTAAGCACATGAAGACTTTTTGGGTACAAAGTAGTGACTGGTGGTCAAAATATCTATAATGCTTGACAACACCTCAAGAACAGAATGGAAAGGAGCTGGGCTTACGTTGAAAATGATAAATTCTGAAATCACAGAGGCACATGTTAGAAGACTGGAATCCTATGGTGAGTAACCATGATTGGAAAGTGTACAAGTATTGAAAGTTCTGAAAAAGTAAATAATTTTGAGTGAAAGATGAAGGCTACTTACCGGCGAGCTTTTCTGTAAATTCCTCTGCATGTTCTACCATCTCCATGTTTGCTGGGATTATTAGGGCTGCGGAAGGACCACTGAACGCTTTGGACACCACATGGCCCCAGACACTCTCCCCACTCAGACCATGATGACCAGCCACAGTGCACTACATTTTGACAAAACTGATTCTTCAGACTTTAAGGCAGACGAAGAGCAAGTGTGTGTGTGTATAACAATCAGCTGTGGATTTGAATCCAGTTTGTATATTTGACTGACTCACCTGAGCAGTCAGGGTTAGGCTGACATCTCTGTGGCCTTCCTCTCTCACAAACACAAATCTCACAGTCCAATTTTATCTGCTGGCCCAGCCAGTAGCGCACACCTGCCACTTCACACGTACACTCCTCTGGTGACACACAGTGTTGTGTATGGCTCATCACTTGGCCCTCTGGACACCAGCATCCTAAAAGTATTGATATGTTACAGACAGAAAAGCGTCTGACAGAAATCTCAAATTGTCAAGAAGCATCTGCTATTTTATTCATACCACAGGATATTCAAGACTTGTCCTGTGATGCACTGGCCTGGCTGACCTGAGAAACAAGGTGCTCCAGGATCGCAGGCTGACCCACTGCTGATGTGGGCACAGGAGAATGGGCAGGCAGTACAACTGTGTCTAACCAGGCCTGTGGGACAGCTGGTGTTGTCACATCCATCGTTAGGACATGGTTCTAGAGTGGGACACGAAAGACAGAGAAGGAAGTCCAATTTTTCACCTTATCCTTAGCATTCCCTCCTTTATTAACAGTTTTTGGTATTTCAGTGGTTATAAGTTCTAACATATGGCATAGAAACTGAAGGGAGGAGTTCAGTGAGGCCATAGCAAAAGACTCTCTGACTGCCTTGAAGAGAATCTGGCAAACCATCAGGCAACTCAGGAGAGAAAAGTTGTGCTCAACCATTGTGGTATATACTGCTTGTGGGTCGCTGCTGGCTTCAACTTCAAGTATATAGTCAGGTGGTGGAAGGAATACTTAATCCCACCGAGACACCTGCTGTAGAGGAAACAGATTCTGGGGACAAGGGGGATGACTCACCCATCTATGGGGGTGAGGTCACTGAGGTAATTTAACAACTCCTTGGTGAAAGGGCCTCGAGGTTGGATGAGATTTGTCCTGAGTTCTGGAAGGCTATGGATGTTGTAGGACTGTCTTGATTGACATCTCTGCAACATCACGTTGAGATCTGGGGCCGTGTCTCTGGATTGGCAGATAGGGGTTGTGTGGCCCCTAACTTTAAGAAGAGAGAGCCTAGGATAAAAGCCAAGCTGTTAATGTACCAGTTGATTGGCATTCCCACCCAATGGTCACAAGCTCTGGCTAGTGACCAAAAGAACAAGATCACAAATACACGTGGTGGAAATGAGCTTCCCCCAAAGGGTGGCTAGCCTCTCCCTTAGAGATAGGGTGAGGAGTTGAAGGGAGCCAGTTGAGGTGGTTCTGGCCTCTGATTTGGATGCCTCCTGGGTGCCTCTTGGGTGAAGTGTTCTGTGTATGCCCTAGGCCCCGGGGCAAACCCAGCCGAGAGACACTGAATGGCACAGAGCTGATCTAGGTGGAACAGACCACCTTGTTTTCCCACCAGATAAGCTGGAGGAAGTGTCTGGGGAGAGGGAGATCTGGGTTTCTCTGCTTAGGCTGCTGCTCCTGTGACCCAGCCCCAGATAAATAGAAGAAGATGGAAAATGGAACTGACAATGAGTCTTAACTCTAAAAATGGTGTAAATTTGAACATCCTAGGTCATTTTAATGTCATGCCTCTAATTGTATCAGTGCATGCAGTTTGTTAAAGTTTATTTTACTTCTGTATAAAATTTCTTCCTGGATTAAATATTTTTTGTGCTCCAGCAATAAAAATTCAAATCAGTTAAACTTTTCAGAAACAGTGACCCTGTTTTGACATATCACAAACAAAATAATAATTGTAACCCTCTTTCAAAAACATTTGATTTTTGTTCAGTAACATTCATCTTTACAAACAGCTTACTGATTTCCATGGAAAAGTTATATGGTCCCGGGAGCTGGAAACAGTCTTGGCCTCCGTAGCGAGGAGGTATGCATCCTCTGTTTCTGACCTGAACTCCACCACAACTACTGGAACAGTTTGACCAGCTCTCCCACGGCAGCCACTGTCCATCAACTGTGGAGAACAAGAATTAGATTTTGATAACAAATATATTTTTGTCTGTGCTGCTGTATCTCCATCTTTTTTGTTTGAATTTGTTTTTTTTGTCAGTTTTTTTTTTTTTAATGATTTGAAAATAATACCTCTCAAGCCAAAATTGTAAAAATCTCAGGTTTACTGAATGTATCCTCCAAAATGTGTGTTACACTTTTTGTCCATCTCCTTACCAGGACAGGTGTCATTGAAACACTGCTGCTTCTGGATGTCCTGGCCCCTACAGTGGCGCAGCGGGTCCCCTGGAGGGCAAGATCTCTCCCGGCTCATAAAGCCAGTCCCACAGGTGGTGCTGCAAGGACTCCAAGGGCCCCAGGAGCTCCAGGTTCTGCAGCTCTGCTCATCTGTGGGGCCTCCAGTCAGTCCTATTGAGGAGTCTGGGCAGTCTGGAACACCATTACACACCTAAGAAACAGAGTAGGCTTATTGAACAGGAAGCATTAAATACAATCATGATGCAAAACATTTTTTTTTTTCTTTAGCTCCATTCAAAACTTTTCATTAAGAAATTAAAATGATTTCTTTCTTCCTTCCTTTCAACATATCTGATGTGGTGTTAGTATAACTAGCAGATAAAAATAGATGCATACTTTTGCATGTGGGCCTTGTTGAAGATTATTTTGTTATATCCTAAGATTCAGCCTTCTTTCTCTCATGCCCTATGTTATTCTTAACCCCTTGACCCTTAACTTAATATTTATTTTCACTGCTTCATGGATGACACCCAGCTTTATTGATCCACCAAACCAAACTCATCACTCCCACCCTCCTCCCTCACCACCTGCTTGTCTGAAATCAAATCTTGGTTCACATCAAACTTTCTTAAATTAAACAGTAATAAAACTAAGTTCCTCCATGTCGGAACAAAATCCATTCTGTCCAAAGTCGGCAATTTCTCCCTCACAACTGACAGCTCCTCAGTTCCCCCTCCCCTCAGGTTAAAAATCTGGGTATCATCCTTGACAGCACTTTATTTTTCCACCCCCATATCAATAATATTACCCGGACTGCATACTGTCATCTCTGAAACATTAATCGTCTCCGCCCCTCCCTCTCCCCACATACTACCTACATTCTTGTCCATAGTTTTGTTACCTCCTGTATTGATTATTGTATTTCACTTTGATTTGGCCTCCCCCTGAATTCAGCTGCTCATATTATTTCCAAAACCCCATTAATTGACTATATCACCCCAGTCCTACAGCATCTCCACTGGCTTCCAGTTCTGAATTCAATTCAAAATTCTTTTGTATACATTTAAGGCCATTCATAACCTGGCTCCTTTTTTCATCTGCATTACTGTACCCCCTGCCCACCTCAGCACCATGGGAAACTGAGCTTTTTCCTGCTCCACTCCCCAACTCTGGAACTCTCTCCTGCCTGACATCCGTAATAGTGACTCACTCCCTGTCTTCAAATCATGACTCAAAACTCACCTCACTCACCAAAATAAAATAGAATTGAATTGAATTCCAGCAAAAATATATTTCTCAATATTAACATTACTCATTCAATCAAAACAATTTTAAGTATACTGTAAGAGATAGATATTCTGATTATTTTTAACTTTTCTGCAAATACTTTTTAGTAACCACATCCTAGAACAGGTGCAAAAAATTAGAGAAAGTGCATTCTGCACTCTTGTACAATGTCTTTCTGCATATAATCTATAACAAACATAATGCATACTTACAAGGTATGCACATCATATTATACTTGTGTGCACAGAAACTATATAATGCACCCATAGTACTGCTAATATTGATGTATTATGATTATACACAATACATCGATGTCAGCAGTACGATGTATTATGTATAATCATAAGGAAACCATGTGCAAAACATAATGCAACCATATTATTTACATTTGAGCAATACTGCTGAGCAGTAGGTGTCTAGACAAACCAGGGTAAGATTCAGGGTAAGATTCAAAATGGTTTCACTGCCCACCCAGCAGCAGTGTGCCTCACACCGAAGCAAGTGCTCCTGCTGCTCTATTCCCTGCCTCACTCTCAGTAGCTCACTGTAGGTAATTCCATTCACCTGTGCAGCTCACTGTTTCACTCAAACCAATGACAAAGACGTGCAGCTCACAGCTCCCACAAAAAACACCACTGGTATGGTAAAATGTTTGTTTAAATATTCAGTATTCTCTGGATGAAGGTAAGAATTTAAAGTTGGTTTATTTAAGGAATATTTGATAATGTGTTGTCTACTGCTTGCACTTGAATATAGGTTAGAAGAAGTGACAATATTATCCCATTATAATATTTTAAAACCAGCTCATTAATTGATTGGCACTGAACATTAATTCATGAATAACACAGATAACATTTAATCTGAAGAACATGTTTATTTGATTAAAATGCAATGTAGGTATGGCTTTAATATTGCTCAATGTTATAGTCTGTACTATGTATATGTGTACTAAATGCTAGACAATGCTCAGCCAATCATAAATTGGCATCACAGGCTAATCAATATGGCTGCATCCTAGAACTGATGTTACTGAAATTTGGGATTCCCAGTTTCTCACTCTCTAGCTACTGCCGCTTGTTCAGTGACCCAGGTCTGTTGAATCCCCACTCTTCCCATTTTAGTCAGTAATGGTCTAGTAGGTATAAATAAATCCACATTCCAAGACTGAATAATGCAGTCCTGTAATAGAAAATTTGAACCTTATGGTAATACAACTGAAACACAATTTCTTCTATCTTTATGGTGCAAAATAAGGAATTCTATCTCACCTATTCAGTCACACACCATGAACTAAACACATTATGTGTTGTCAACAACATGTATTAGACTTACCATGTTAAAGGGGACACAAGTTCCATCCATACACGTGAATTCAGGGCAGGTGACAGTTGTGTTCCTACTGCCAGGTGTTGGTGAGACAGTCTTATCTTCACAGAACAAGATTTCAAATATATTAATTAACATACAAGAGAACAGAGGACTTAATACCATCAAACATCCTTCTTTCATTTCTTCTCCTTACTATTTATCTCTTTACCAGTGATATCTCTTTACCCATTGATAGGCCATGACAGCAGCATAGTTTATTCAACATGGGTACCCTTTTATTTACTCCAAGCTCACCTGCCTCTCTATCTAATGAAAACTCACCACACACCAACTCATCATCACCCCGTGGGCAGTCTGGAATGCCATTGCAGACCTGTGACATGTTCACACAGGTGTGGTTGTCACATGGGAAGTTGCCTAGACAGGGAGGTATCCGAGTAGAGCCTAGAAGACAAATGACTGGTCTCAAACTGTTCTTTTGGGCTGATGATATAGACTTGTATATAGCTGTACAGTATATGCATTAACCTACCACAGTTGTCGATACTCTCATCTGAGGCATCCCTGCAATGTGGGGTCCCATCACAGAGCTGCTGGTAGTTCACACACTGGTCCCCACTGACACAAGGCACCTGGCCAGAGTCACATGGAGCACCACACTGCTGCTCATCACTGCCATCCCTACAATCTGTTTCTCCATCGCAACGCCAGGCCTGAGGCACACACTGCCCAACAGTGGCACAACTGAATTCGTAAGCCCTACAAGCTGGAGAACCAAAAGGTATCAGAGACATTATAAGGAGGAGACATCACATTCAGCAAACTAGAAATCTATGGAAAAAATTCCAAAACGCCAAACATGGCTTTCTCTTATCCCTGTCACCAAAGCTCAACAGCCAAACTGGATAAACATAATGAGAAGCCAGTCATGTTGTTTTGATAATGCATGCACACGATAGAGTTTCACAACACTTTCAGGTGTTATGTAGGTATATCCATCACCTTCAGATAATGTGGTTTTCACAGAAACTATAGTCATTGTTTTTTTTTTTTCCTTTGTTTACTCTATTCATACCATGAATAATTTCTCCCAAAGACATTGATCCTGTCTGTACAGCACTCTGTATTGAGACAGTATGATTGGAAAGCTTTGTGCATGTATAGTAGAAATATAATTTGTGGGGGGAAAAAAATCTTTTGAAACCCACTGAATTTAGTTATATTGCTCACCACATTCATTTAAATAGGAGCATCAAAATAACTGTATTTAACCATATAGGCTTTCTGTGAAAAGCACTTTAGACCACATTTAACCATATAGGCCACATTTAGGCCACATTTATCCCTACATTCATACTGTGCTTCATTATATATACTTTAAGCATGTTATCTACCTCACACATATGGCCGGAATCACCAATTAACCTAACATACATATCTTTGGACTGTGGGAGGAATGCCACACAGGAACTGGGAAAACACCCAAACTACACACAGAAAGTCCCCAGCCAGGGTTCAAACTAGGAACCTTCTTGCTGTGAGGTAATCATGCTATCCACAGTGGCATACAAGCAAAATGAAATGATAAAACCTTGGGTGTAGATCATCTTATCAAATACAGAAAATTAGGTAAAATAACAACAATAAAAACATTGAACAATGGCATAAATGTTTAAGAATAGTGAAATAAGCTGTGATTAGTTGGTTATGAACTAGAAAAATATATATCCATAACCTTTAAATGACATTACCAGAAGTTGGTGTGACAGGCAGGAGTACTGGTGTTGTGGTTCTGGTGTAGCAGTTATTTCTGTTCTCATCCTCTCTTCCTGGACAGTCAGTGGCTCCATCGCACAGCTTAGTGCTGGGAACACATGTACCATCACCACAGGCAAACTGATCTGGTGCACAGGTTACTGCCACAAAAAAAGAATAACATGCCATTATATCTCTGGCCAGTGAATATTCACTAGGATGAATATAGTGGATGTTTGCAGATTCTAAATTGCATAATGGGGTTTCTATGAGAAAATGCATTTAACTGATAGTTGACACATTTTGTGTTATTATATTATTTTGTTGGTATTTGTACCTTTACTTGGACAGACAGCCTCATCAATTCCAGAGGGGCAGTCTCTGTTTCCATCACATACTCTGTCTGCGGGGATACATTGGCCTCCTGGACACTGAAACTCTCCTGGTGGACACACACACCTACAAATACAGTCATGGCATTGGAAAATGTAATCCATTGCAGATAAATGGTTCTAGGAAAGGTAAAAAAACAACAAAAAAAACAATCTTTTACTAATAATTTTTTCATTATTTGGCGACTAATGGTCAACAGTCTCACGTACATTATTGTCATTATTTGGTAACTAATGGTCAACAATCTTGCATGCATTAATGGCAAAAAAAAAGCTAGATCCATTTGGAATCCCAAACAGACTTAACAAACCGCAAAAGATTAGAGCAGTGCACATAGCTCAGCAGCACTGAAAACACACACCCTCTCTCATCACTGAGGTCCCCACAGTCATCATGGCCATCGCAGTGATGAAGGTACAGAATGCATCGTCCCCCCGCACACAGGAACTCCCCTTCATCACACACTATATCACAGTCTGGGCCGACAAAAGTACAGTTCACCACAAGTCACAGATGTGCAATTTAGTGATAAGAATAACTTTATATACAATTGCATATAAAAAAGAAAATAAATTCCTAATAGGGCACAGTGCTTCACAGAGTATTTGACTTTGACTCAGGCAAGTTTCTGATAAAACTCATTTAATGATAAATTATATTATACCGTACCCTTTTTTGATAGCTTACCTTGCTCATCCGACCCATCAGCAAAGCCACAGTCCAGCCTTCCATCACAAACACGGCTGACTGGCAGACACTTTCCATTTGCACACTGAAATTCCCCAGATGGGCACAGGGGCACAGTGGTGGCAGGTCCACAGAACTCCTCATCTGATTGGTCAGCACAGTCTGGGTGGCCATCACAACGTAGAGCCAGGTTCAAACATGGTCCACTGCAGGGTTGGGGTTAATTTACTTAATTTTTCTTCAGTGATTTTTCAGCAAATATGACTGATTCTTTCAAAATAACACAAATGTGACAAACAGGTAAGCAATGTTAATGTAGTGTGATAACATGCAAACATGCTACTGCTGACACAAGTGGCTTTGTTCAGTGTGACTTTGTGAAGCATTTGAGAATGTGTCTCACACTAAGTGCTTTGGCGCAAATTCAAACAAAAGAAATGTTGATACTGCAGTTTTGACATGCTAATGGTCATGCGTATTTCAGCATTTTAACATACATGCAGCTGAAATGGCAAAACTCTCTCATTTGGCTTTTTTACATGCAGAGGTGGGAAGTAACGAAGAACAAATACTTCGTTACTGTACTTAAGTACATTTTTCAGGTATCTGTACTTTACTTGAGTATTTATTTTTCTGAGTACTTTTTACTTTTACTCCCTACATTTTTACACAAGTATCTGTACTTTCTACTTCTTACATTTTCAAACAGACTCGTTACTTTAGGTTTAACACGTCTGAGAAAAGTCTGCATTTCCGTCAAACATCAAACGATCTAAATGGAGGAATAATAACATAAAAGAGACAATCGTACTGGCGTATCCTCCATCACCGGACTTATCACGTACACAGGGATTAAATACACAAACCCATTTAATTAATGTCTCATTTATAGCGCTATAATCAGGAGTTACAGCGGGCCGGACCGAGTCCGTAAGTTGCGCTGCGGCACATAAACAGCTTAGCTAGCGCTACTGAAGAGGAGCGAGCATGAAGGGAGTAACGTGTGGCAGGTAAATGCAACGTTTCTAAATGCTCAACAAATATCTGCAAAGACACAAAGTGTGTGCAGTTTGCCACACAGTGTGTCTGCTAGCTAAAAGAAGAGCTGCTGTATTTCAGGGAGAGCAAAGAGAGAGAAGTTCAGTCAGAGATGGAGAAAGAGGAGAGGAAGAAGAGAGGTTAGATTTAACGGTAAGGACTGCAAAACAAGTATGCTGACTTTGTGTTATTCAACGATTGTATGAAAATACTGCAGTTTAGTACCTAATACCTTTTATATTATTACAAGAATATACAATATAATGAGGTTCAGTTAGCTTACAGAAAAATAGCAGGTAGAAACGTCCTCCAATAAGCTACTTTTACTTTCTTACTTTGAGTACATTTCAGAGCCTGTACTTTTTTACTTTTACTTAAGTAAAGAAATTGAACCAGTACT
Source organism: Archocentrus centrarchus (assembly GCF_007364275.1). Lineage (NCBI taxonomy): Eukaryota > Metazoa > Chordata > Actinopteri > Cichliformes > Cichlidae > Archocentrus > Archocentrus centrarchus. Next base: position 9,919,505 of record NC_044365.1, on the reverse strand, counting down.
TCAACTTTTACCAAAGTATTTTTTAACACAAGTACTTGTACTTCTACTTAAGTATAGAATGTCAGTACTTTTGCCACCTCTGGTTACATGGCAGCATGAATTCAGTCAATATCTCTGCAATGGGATGGAGTCGGAGTTGGATGTGCAAATTTCAGCACATTGGTAGTGCTAGATTAAACACACACATGAATATCTTTAACTTAATGTTGCATTTTTTAACTGCTGTTCAAACAATGCAGCAGGTTGACCAACCAACTCTGTCTTCCTTTAAGCAAACCCACGGCAGTTAAATGTCTAAGTTGTGAAAACACAAATAAACCTCTGCTGCCTTCATTACTCTCCTCAGCGTAGAGATTTCTGGTACAATTTCACCTACTTCAAAGGCACATGGAGAACAGGATGAAGTCTGAGGTTAAAGCTGTTAAAACTTTACTGAAAGACATTAATGTTTGACAGGCATGTTTGAGCTTGTAACCTTCATACTCCCACACGCAGAAGTTGGGCTAGTTAATAAAGTGAAGTTCACTTGGATTCACCTTGGTGTGCTGGTACAGCGAAATTGTTTTGGGGAGCAGGTGGATGGGCAGATCTCATCTGAACCATCACCACAGTCATCTTCATTGTCACACACCCACTGGGAGGGGATGCACCGTCCCCCAGCACAGGTAAACTCTGACTCCAGACATGGAGGGGAGGGAGGAGGGCAAGCCACACCCTCACACTTCCACACACCTTCCTCACAGGAACTGAATACACAAAGGCAAAAAGATCCACAGGTTTTAGTTTTTTATGATCAGCTTCTTTATGAAAGAAAAAAAAACATAAATTGGGATATTCATTTATCAGTATTCACACTGACTGACCAGTTCTGGCAGTTCTGAGTGATGGTAGTTCCAGGTGGAAACATGGAGCCATCCCACTCACATGGACACTGGGTAGGAACTACACAGCTGTCGCCTGTTTTATTAAAAGCATACAGATGATTTTGAAACTCTTTTTGCAAAGGAATGTAAAGTTTGCACTCAAGACTACATGACAGTAGGTTGCTGTGGGTTTGGTAGTAGCTGTCTATGCATCCCTCCATGGATATGCCTCTCTACACCATCACTGACCCACCACCAAACTGGTCATGCTGTGAGCACAGGGCCCACTAGATGACGAGGACCAATGGCCTGCTGGAGGTCATTTTGTAGGTCTCTGGAAGTGCTCATCCTGTTCTTCCTCCCACAAAGGAGCAGATACTGAAGGGTTAAGGACATTCTACATCCCTGTCCAGTTATCCTAGCGTAACTGCCTGTCTCCTGGAATCTCCTCCATGCTCTCGAGACTGTGCTGGGAGACACTGCAAAACTTCTGGCAATGGCACGTATTGACGTGACATCCTGGAGGAGTTGGACTACCTGTGCGACCTCTGTAGTGTCCAGGTATCGCCTCATGCTACCAGTAGTGACAATGACCCTACCCAAATGCAAAAACATACTGTCATATTTGGAAAAAACCCCTGGAAGCACAAGTTCTACAACACATAATTACCTTGTCTCAGTAGATCTTAATGGGGTGCACATGAGGCTCAGGGACTTTATTCACCATATCAATTGAAAAGCAAATGGCTAAGAACCAGGAATAAGAAATGCTAAGATCATAATAAATATAAACCACTGAGAATATTGTCACTTTCTATGATTGGCATTATTGACTAAGTCATCCAACCTCAATTTGAAAATCCTAGATGACTTCTTTCTCCAGTTATCACGTTCCCAAGATTTTCAGAAAGCTTGACTTCTTACTCTTGACCTTGAGGTCAAGGTCACTGAGATTTGAACTCATCCAAAAGTTTTACTAGATGCATCTATGGTGTCAATTTGAAAATCCTAGGTCACGTGGTTCTTGAGTTATCATGTTCACAAAGTCAAAAGTTGGCCACTTGCCCACCCAGCAGGGTGACGACAATATCCCATCAACCTTTTTAGGATGAGGGGTAATAACTAGTGAAAAAACAGTCAGAAAAAATGAGGATCGAAAAAATGTCATTCCTGTTTTGGGGGTTGTCTCATTATTGTTCCTCTAGTGCTTCTTGTTGTTAATTTCATTAACACCAAAGCAGCTGAAACTGATCAATAACCCCCTCTGCTACTTAACTGACCAGATCAATGTCCAAGGTGTTTAACTGACTTGATGCTATCCTCTGATTAAAAAGTGTTCCATTAATTTGTTTGAGCAGTATATATTGAGTCCTTAGTTACCAGGTTTGTAGTAGTTATTTCCTTAATTGTAAACGCAATTTAGTCTTTAAGTTACTTTGTTATTGTTTTCTGCTTCCCTCATATTTCTTTTTTGAATCTTATTAAGTCTTTGTCTCTGTGTTAGGTGTTCACCATTTAGGTTACCTTCCTGTTTTATTTTGACAGTCATTTGTGTCTCGTGCCTTGCTTTTAGTTCTGCTTCCCCATGTCTTGTTAACTGAATTAGTTTCAGCGCTTCTCCAGGTGTCACTTTCCCTTGCTACCACTTGTATTTGAAGCCTCAGGTGGTTATCATCCTTTGTCAGGGTATTTGTATTCCATGCTGTGTTCTTGGCCTGCATTTTTGTCTATGTCCCAGTCTGTTAGTCCTGCTTGTCATCATGTTTTGATTAACTTCTGTACCTGTGCTTTTGTCCTGAAGGAGAATATTTTGGATTTTTAACTTCAACCTTAAATGAAGATTTGTGTTTTCATCTATCTTGTTTGTCTCTGAGTCCTGCATTTGGGTCCTCTTCTTGTACCAATCCTGACAATTGGCATGTTAAGGAAGTTACTGCTGCTGTGCAATGTGTGTAAATGTGCTGTTTTTTTTCCCCCTGCATGTAGTATGAGGCTGCAAGCTAAAATTAAAGGAAGAAATGTTACTCTCAGCTACCTGTGAGTGACAGAAATTATTTCTGCAAAATCCCACACACATGCATCTTGTATTAGGTGAGTGTTGCTTTAAGTTCTGCTTTGTTACATTAAAATACCAGTATGGAGCACTAGAAAAATGTAGGACTCAGCTTTAAATGTGATAGTGTTGGGATATTCATGGTATATGCCACATGTATATCTTACGCACATTTACTTGCCTGAGAAATTTGTTTTTGATTGGAAGATAAACATAACTGATTAAAAATACAGAAGCTTATAATTTTCCATGTCATCATGAATTTTGTGTTCTGACTGTACAATGAAGCACACTGATGGACACTACACAATGACTTTGAGGTCATCTGAATACCCAGTTGTTGAAATTCTCTTTTTTCCACATTCTGTTTTGTATAATGATGTAACCAAGATAGATAAGCTGTGACTATGTGAAACTGTAAGTTGAATTAGAATCTGCCAGCACTTCATGCCATCTCACATGGGCATGGCATGCAGTCTGGTCCAGTTATCTGTAAACTGCTTGAAATGGTTTAATTAAATTTAATAATTGGACTCCTTATTCCATTGTTTTGTGTTATTCCTGTTCGATAAACGAACCCGCAGAAACCTAAAGGCTTAAGCAGCACACACTCTTATTATTTAAATTCCTTCAATAGCTAAGGACAGAGCCAAACTTTGTTCCAGTGAATAATAGCAGAGTCTGTCTTACCATGTCGGACAGTGCCTGCGGGACAAAAGCAGCCCTCCACACAGGAAAGGGCACTGCAGCTGGAATGTGGACTTTGCTGAACACTCGGACAAGAATGGGAGCAAGCTGGACCACAGGGATTATATACCAGCCCATTGTCACACTGCAGAGCTACAGGGAGATAAAAGAGAAGAAAGTAAAAATCTGTGCCCTAAACAATGGCTCCAGTATGGGGGAGGGGGGTGTAAGTTCCTGACATACGACAGAGCTCCTGGGACCTCCAGTGGATGTAGACCCCTCGCCGGTTGCACTCTTCAGCGTATGTAGCAATGGCTGTGCAGAGACACTCACAGTCCCCACCTGAGTCACAGCTAAAACACACACACACCAAACAAAACTGCCTTTGAAGTGTTACTAGAAATACACTGTTTTAGAATGACTTTGCTAAATATGAATATGAACACAGGTGATAATGATATTTCTGCCAGTGAAGCCATCCTTAAATCCTTTCCACTCAAGAAATGGTGCAGATTTCTTTACTCAGTGTTGTATTAGTGGCATGCGCTGTTGGCAGTCCTATTGTTATTTCTATAACCTACAGTTTTTCTTGGCCAATTAAAATCTTCTTTCTCACAATGATAATTTACAGCATGAAAGCAATTTTTCTATCTTCAGTTTAATCAAAATATCAGTTTATGCTAATAAACAGTGACTATTTGCCAATTTTTACATTTTATACAAAACTGCGAAAGAAGCCAGATACTATTATAGGCCATTTATGTAGAATTTTGTTTCAGGGAAGAAATATCTGCAGAAATCAATATGTTATGTTTATATTGATTTACATGTCTGCACATCATATAGCTATTGACTCATATCAAAAACACTGAATTCAAATATTCCAATCATTTCCATGACCCCAGGTGTATAAAACTAAGCACCTAGGCATGCACACAGCTTCTACAAACATTTGTGAAAGAATGGGTCGCTCTCAGGAATTCACATTCCAGCGTTGTACTGTGATAGGATGCCACCTGTGTAACAAGTCCTATCATGAAATTTCCTCACAACTAAATATTCCACAATCAACAGTTAGTGATATAACACTAGCGATTGGGAACAACAACAACTCAGCCACAAAGCGGTAGGCCACATAAATCACAGAGCAGGGTCAGTAGATGCTGATGCACATAGTGCACAGAGGTCACCAACTTGAATTGAACTTGTGTGACATCCAATTCACAATTGATAGGGTTTAATATCATGCTGGCCCACTTGGCACAGTTCAGTCAGACAAGTACCGTTCTTCTGGCAACTGCCAAACCCAGACTTGTCCATCAGATTGCCAGATGGAGAAGCATGATTCATCACTCCAGAGAACATGTCTCCACTGCTCTAGAGACCAGTGGTGGCGTGCTTTACACCACTGCATCTGACACTTTGCATTGTTCTTGGTGATGTAAGGCTTGGATGCAGCTGCTCGGCCATAGAAACTCATTCCATGAAGCTCTCTATGCACTGTTCTTGAGCTAATCTGAAGGCCACATGCAGTTTGGAGGTCTGTAGCGACTGACTCTGCAGAAAGTTGGTGATCTCTGCGCGATATGCACCTTAACATCTGCTGACCACACTCTGTGATTTATGTGGTCTACCACTTCATGGCTGAGTTGCTGTTGTTCCCAGTCACTTCCACTTTATTATAATACCACTAACAGCTGACTGTGGAATATTTAGTAGCGAGGAAATTTCATGACTGGACTTGATGCACAGATAGCATCCTATCGCAATACCATGCTGGAATTCACTGAGCTCCTGAGAGCGACCCATTCTTGTTTGTAGAAGCAGTCTGCATGCCTAGGTACTTGGTTTTATACACCTGTGATCATGGAAGTGATTGGAACACATGAATTCAATGATTTGGATGGGTGAGCGAATACTTTTGGCAGTATAGTGTAAATGTAGATATTAGTACACATCTCAAATGTATTTTTTAACATGTTGCGATATCTTGCATAGAATACTGCTGCCACTCACCCGCAAGCATCAAAGACACACCAGTCATAATACTGCTGGAAGGGTACCTCAGGGTGGCACATTGAGAAAAGTTCTTGAGTCAACACAGCACACTTTTTCCTGGCCCATGTTACTCTGTGAGGGTTCAGCTAAAGAAGACAGTGTCAGAACTTAGACTGACTTTGGGTTTTAGTGTTTGCAGCAGAAACACAGACAAAAAAAAAAAAAACCCCTCTGTATGTGAGGGTGTGTGCATCTATACTGAACTTACAGCACAGGGGTCCCGGAGGTCCTGGTTGGCCACGTCAGGGCAGGAGGGGATGACTTTCCAAGAGTTTCCAAACAGCTCGGCTGTGGACTCCACAATTCCTTGCCGTGTTGTGAAGTCATTCTCTGTGTCTCCATCAAAGTTACCACACAGGCCCCCAACTCGACCCTGAAGATGGGCTGACAAGCGCACATACACACGCATTCCTGGAAAAAGAAATACAAGTTGCAAACAGCAAGTAGGTGACCAAGCTTTTCAGCAGGGCACAGTCACTATGCCAACTATATCTAATAACGTTAGAGTGGCTGTAACCACATAACTTTCACCAGTGGTCAAATGAATCATTCATTTTTTGGGGGAAACAACCTCAAAAGGGGATATTTTTTTTCAGCCTTTTTAAATGTGTAAAATGGCTCTTTAAGGTTGCAGGAGTTTCTATGTGTTTGTCTTACCTCCATCCCACAGCAAAGTGACTCCAAGTTGTGAAGAGAGGGACACAAACAGGCCAACATTTTCCAAAGTCAGGCCACTGCCACTGTAGGACTTTGGTAGGCTAACTGGCATCCCATTTACTGTCACAGCTTTACCTAATGTCACAGATGAGACAATTTACCTCAACCATTTAGCAATTAGACCCTCTCTTTCAACACATAGTACAATCAGTTTGCCAAAGTAGAACTAGGACATGTAAATATTTGTGTTATTTCTGATAAAAACAGTACATTCCTTAAGAGTCCACATGTATTTAAAAGCATGTGTTGACAGGAAATCATGGGGTACAAACCTTCAAATTGCTGTGCCATTAAGAAAAAAACTTACTATATTAAACAATCTACTCAATATAATATAGTGTAGAAACTACACAGCAAACAGGTGTGAGTGAAGTGCAGGGCTGTGGCATGTTTGCTAACACATTATTTATAATAAGAAAACAACATATGGGGAAATGTGACTAATGTGGAGAAGATGAAACCATATAATATGCTTTATTACACTTTATTAACTGGATCTTATTGATATACTTCAAAAGAACTCAAGTAGTGAAAGACATTAGACCATATTCCAAGCCAGACTAAACTGTTTGATAGGATTTGAGTTGTTTTTCTTTCTTTGTCTGTGTCAGGAAGGACATCTGGTGTAAAAATCTGCCAAAACAACTATGTGGTGACTTCTTGTGAATTAGGGGGTGGCTAAAAGTTGTTTTCTGGTCCACACTCCATACCAGTTGGTGGCAGTAATGTACCATACGGCACATATACACCCTGCACTTTGAGGTCCAAATGGGCAGTCTACTGTATGTCCCAGAACCAGTGTGAGCATGTCTGTAAGGCATGTCTGGGACCTGCAGTACAATGCAGGTCCACAGTGGACCCCTCTGCCCACATTGTGGTGCAAATGGTAAATGTTGAGCACTCAAAGCGCATTACACAACATGCCTCACCCAAGCACTTCTTTCTAACCGTAAGTGATTTCTGTCTAACATTCACACTCCAACAGTTGTATCAGAAAACAACTTGGGCAGGATATTTTGGCATACAGACTGGCACAGCCAGGGATTGAACTGCCAACCTTCTGATTAGTAGGTGACCTCCGCTACCTCCTGAGCTATAGCCACCCCAATCTACATTTTAGATGTATAGGGCACATCTAAAATGTGCCTTGTCGGTACTGGGTTGCCCACTGTGGGCCGTAGGGTTCTGCCCTCACATGGGCCCCAAGGGGGTATGTTTGCTGGGTATGAATCTCCAATTTGTTATTATTTAGCAAAACACTCCGCCCGTCCTACCTCTCAGCAGGTGTATGACTGTGTTTCCCAGGTTAAGGGTGACTGATTTTGTGCAGGTGACCCCGGTGCTTCCACATGGCACATTCTCTGCCGTGACGCTAAACAAGCCACTGGTCTCCCTCGCTAGCACATACTGGCAATCACCCAGGAAAGAGTAGCAACGACCGTCAAATGTCACATAGTGAGGGTCACCTGTTGCCACACATACGCCAGCACAGACAGACCGGCTACAGTGCCAGCGACGCTCATTACATACACTGCAGGAAAAAAAATATATAAGGGTTAAATATATACGTGTAAAAGAATTTTGATGCACTCAGATAACGCCATATATTACCATGTGTTGCAGTCTTTAGTGATGGTGTCATTACTGTAATAAACTCGACCGTTGTGGTGACATGGGCATTCATCTGGCAGGACACAGCGATCTCCCTGGAGGAAAGAATAGAAGACATAATGTACAGTAATCAAATCTCAGCATTTTGGGGGTCATATTCAAGGACTAGAGCTCTGGTAGTTGTTTAAATAGTTTAAGCTAATTTGTAATATTTGTCTCTAAACTCCTAAAACACAATGAAATTTAGTTTGGAAATGGGTATTTAACAATGACATTAGGAAAACTGAACAGCAATTTTAAAACAGTGCTGTTATTAAAATTCAAATGAACAACTTTCTACTTAAACTGAACATTTTATTGTAAGTCCTATCATTCACAGTTCAAAATAATCCTTATTTAGTGCATGTTAGTGCAGATTTGGTGCAGGTCCTCTGTTCACCCACTGTCTGAAATAAGCCATGCTTGCTCCCTATAGGCCAACTTTTATCTTATTCGCTACCCCTCATAAACAAAAAGGTCTGAACAGCAGGTGGGTGAAGCTTCTGAATTTTGGCCATTTACAGTGGTTTCATTTTAATGGAGAGAGTCAGAATATCAACTAAAAATAAAATTTTAAAAAATTACATAAAAGTCATAAATTGATTTCCATGACATTGAGTGAAATAAGTATTTAATCCCCAAGTAAAACATGACTTAGTACTTGGTGGAGAAATCTTTGTTGGCAAGCATAGCGGTAAGATATTTTTGTAGCTGGTCATTAGATTTACACACATGTCAGGAGGGATTTTGGCCCACTCTTATTTATAGAAACTCTCAACTTGAAGCTTCAGCTCTCTCCACAGATTTTCTATAGGCTTGAGGTCTGGAGACTGGCTAGGCCACTCCATGACCTTAATGTGCCTCTTCTTCTTCAGCCACTCCTTTGTTTCTTTGGTGGTATGTTTTGGCTCACTGTCAAGCTGGAAGACCCATCCACAACCCATCTTCAGTGTTCTGGCTGAGGGACGGAGGTTCTTGTCCAAAATTTTACGGAAATGGCACCATCCATTGGCCCCTCAATGCGGTGAAGTTGTCATGTTTTCACCTCTGTGCTTGACTGTTGGGATGGTGTTCTTTTGCATCAACTTGCTCCGCTGTGTTTGGAAAAAAGAAATACTGAGCAGGACCCAAGAGTTCAATTTTGGTTTTATCTCACTACAGCACTTTTCCCCAAGCCTTCTCTGAATCATTTAGATGTTTACTGGCAAAGTTAAGACAGGCCTGTATATGTGCTTTGTTGAGCAGGTGGCTCTTTCAGGAGCTGCAAGATTTCAATCCCTTACGGTGCAGAGTATTACCAATGGTGTTCCTGGTGACTGGATAGAAAGCATTTAGCTGTATAAGGAAGAGCTTGCATGAATGGGTGTGAATGGGTAAAAGCAAAAGTGTTGTATAAAGTGTTTTGAGTGCTCAGCCAGAGTAGAAAAGCGCTATATAAGAACTAGTCCATTTACCATTACTGCCTTCAGCTCATTAACAAGCTCCTCCTGTGTAGTTTTGGGATGCTCCACCACCTTTTTTATGATTATCCTCATCCCATGAAGGAAGATCTTGCATGGAGCTCCAGACTGAGGGCAACTGATGGTCATTTTTTATTTCTTCCATTTCAAAATAATTGCACCAACAGTAGTCACCTTCTCACCGAGCTTCTTGCTGATGGTCTTGTAGCCCATTCCAGCCTTGTGCAGATCTACAATCTTCTCCCTGATGTCCTTTGACAGATCTTTGATCTTGCCCATGGTGGTGGAGAGGTTGGAATGGAAGAAATTGATTCTGTGGACAGCTGTGCTTTATACACATAACAAGCTGAGGTCAGGAGTATCTGTACTTGATTGATTGACTGATTAACTGTAATCTGTGTGCACATAGCCAATCTGCAGGATCCAGAATTCTGCCTGGGATGTAGGGGGTCTAATGCTTATTTCACTCAATGACATGCAAATCAATTTAGAACTTTTATGTAATGTGTTTTTTCTGGAATTTTGGTTGATATTCTGTCTCTCTCCATTAAAATGAAACTACCATGGAAAATTTGAGACTATTCATTCCTTGGAAGTGAGCAAACTTACAAATTCAGCCGCGGATTGTTATTTCGCCCTCACTGTATTAATTTCTTCTGGAAGAAAAGCCTGCAGTTAATGAATTAAGCTACACAAACTCAAAAATGTGAAAAGTTTTACCCACTAGTAAGACAGTTCCCCGTGGACAGACACAGCCAGAGAGGGGCTCTCTACAGCTTGACTGAGTGACACTTGACCCCTGCTGTTGGCCAGGAGGATCCAAGCTTGAGCAGGTGAGCAGGCAGGAGCGTGGGGAGTAGACTAGATTGTCAGGACACTGGTTCACCTCCTCACAGAGCTCCTGGGTGCAGTTAAACAACCCCTGCTCACACACACTATGGAGGGAAAAGGGGAAGGAGATGGATTAGTACTGACATCTACTGAATGATATTAACTTGGCATTTATATGTCTATTAAGGATTATTTAAATGTTTTTATTAACAACTTTGGTTTAGCAGAAAGGACAGTGAATACAAGCATATACTTAATAGTCATGACACTAAAACCCAACATTGCTCAGTGAAAGTTTACTATTATCAGTACATTTTTATTCTTCTATTACTAAACTCTAAACAGCAGCTGAGGTGTGAAGAGAATCATAATGATTCACTTGAATCAACAGCCAAGGTTTGTAATTTAAGGTGACTTAATATACTGTATGTCATATTTAATATCTGGGTAATGATTAACCAAAATTTCCTCAAAGCAATTATTCAGGCCAGACAGATATCACAAGCTCAAAGGAAACAAGTCACGTACAAAACGAACTATGTACAGATAAGCATGTTTCAATACATTAAAATCAGAGAGAAATTAATCTGTAATCTGACTATTGTAACTCAATGAGTCATCAGTAAGTGACCTAGACCCACAGAGTAAAGACCACTGTCGTTATGTGGTGAAGAAATGCAATGAAATCAACCTATCCTGTATCAGGGAGCAGGAACATAGAGTGATTTCATCTGAGCTCTTGCACCACCAGGGACTCCAGCATGCAACACGCTTTGCATGCACAGGAACATGTTCATAAAACCAGGCCAATATGACACTGTAGTCTGACAGAGAGAGATGATAACATGTTTACTTCAACTGATACTTTATGACAGTTATCACACAATAAAAGCTGCACTCAGATAGCCATAAAAGAGAAAGGGTTGCTTTTATGATGTACTGTTAAAAAAAACTAGGTCAGATAGAAATTGCACTGAAGTAACCAAAGTAATTTCTTCTTCCTTTGGACAGTTTTAGCATGTCTACATCTGTACTGTGGGTTTAATATTTCAGGAAAGATCAGTCCAAAAGTATCTGAGAATGTTGCGTTTCTATTTGCCAGTCTAATTGTAAAGAAATAAAAGTGTGTAGCTGTAGAAGGGTGAGTAACAAAAATGTGACGTCTCACAATTTATTCTGCTACATACCAGGTGTTACAATTATTTTGAACCACGGCCCCAGGTGAATACATCTTGTCTTCTTGCATGCAGGGGCACAAAGAGATGGGAACACATTGACCCTGATCATCCTGCACTAGTTCTGGTGGGCACTGGCAACCTGGAACACACATTCTTTGACCACCACTGTCATCACAGCTCCAGCCCTGTCTCAAATCTGAGCATGAGCTCCCACAAGCACGACCACACTCCTGGTACACTTGACCCCCTGAACACTGGATTGCTGGAGAGGAGGGAAAGGATAGGTAACGTAGGATTATTTTTAGCACATTTTATTACAAAACCATTCTTTTGGACTCTAGAAAGTGAGACCAAATGTAGCCATATTATTTTGTCAGCTGTGTTCATAAAGATTAGACCAAGTCCATTTCTACATCTGTTATCTAAGGTCACAATTGTCTATTTTCTACCTGACAACTGAATGAACTGTCAAAATAAGGGAGTCAGTTCATTAGAAGGAGAACAACTTTCCAAATTCACCAAGAATGAAAGGAATTGTTCATAAACATCTTGAAAAGCCAGACAACCAATGGCCTTCCAACTTACTGCAGAAGGTGTGGTTGCGCCACTGGACCACAACACCTTCCTGAGCACAGTGTCGGGCATAGGCAGTGAGAACAGTGCAGTGACAGGCTCCCTGTGCAACACAGCTGCAAACCTCGGACAAGCAGAGACGGAAGTATGGCTCCCTCTCCACCACATCATGACACACCTGCAGTATCAGAGAGGGGGGTGCATGTATGAATAAAAGAGAAGGAGACAAACTCCTGAGGTATTACCAGAAGTTCCCTTCACACTGACCTGAAAGATGGGGCTGTGTATGACAGCACACACTGTCTCAGCGTACTGTCTCCTCTGAGTGTACGTAGAGCAGGTGTCTGGGGGAGGTCCTCTAGGCAGAGAGCAGTGCTCTGTTGTGAATTTTCCGATAAAGGATGTCACACTGTTCTCCACATCTCCTTCTGGGGTGGTAAAGTCGTCACGCTGGTTCCAGGTCATTGTTCCACACAGTCCACGCACCTTAGGTATGTCATATATACCCATTACCAACAGTGGAGGATTCATTTCATGTTATGGAATTGCTTGACATAGTGCTTTGTGGTTATTTAATGCTTACCACCTGGCCCTAGCTCTATGCTTTCTAAGCTGCCACATAATAAATAGTGTCTGGTTTCTTTGGAGATTACAGGTTATTTAATCCTCCAACAAGCTGAGACCAGTGCATCTTATACAACAACCACTTTGGGGATCAAAACTGAAAAGTGCCAAATTTGGTGGCTGCAAAAAACAAAAACTCTTTGTTTGGTCTCTTTCCCCCTGTTGGCTCATTGACAGCTGTTCAGAGGAGGAATTTTTATGTAACACCCATTTAGTTTGTTAAAGCTTGAGGGTGTATCCTCTTTGAGTGACAGGGAAATTGCTAATCTGCAATAGCAGAGTCACTAAACTGGACTTCTGAACCATGTTTGTGGCGATGGCTGCTCTGACAAATAGTATTCCTCCAGAGTCAAAATGGCAGTCCACAAACAAGTGGGTTACATCATGGTGGTTATGTGCATCTTTGATATATAAGGTTACAATTAGACAGGATAATGAAAACACCAGGAGAAATTACAAGGCTACCTTGTTTGCAAAGCCAGGCTGCAGGGTGATGATGGCCAGTGGTCCGTCTAGGTACCAGAGAATCTGGGCTCCAAAAGTCTGGATGAGGAGAAATGAAGAGGAGGCTCTCAACACAGCTAGATCCCCTGTTACCAAGGGCACAGCCTCCCTCTGGCCATTCAGTCTCACTGTACCTGAAAGTAACAATATCAGCTGTAACCAATCAGAATGCAGTCAGCGCACTCAAATATAAATTCTGTCAATAATATGTAAGTCCAAGTGTGTGTTTTAAACTCCAGTATCAGGTATTACTCTTTAATAGTTTGATGTTCAAACATTGCCTCAGATTTCAATGTGCAAAAAAAAAAACAGCCTGAAAGTGGGTCAATAGACCACAATAACCACACAAGATCATTAATATATATATATATATATATATATATGAAGCTAAAATTTCATAGCAATCATTATGTAGTTCAACCTTTTTTTATGTACCATAAAAAAATTTATGGTACATAAATTTTTTATGCGAATCAGAGATGGTCGATCAAAAGATATTCTAAAAATCTGATGATTTGGATGGAAAGATCCAGATGTCAGTATCTGTATGGTGCATCCTACAGTCTACCCTTTCCAACCCTGTTTCCTAGTTAGCTGGCATCTTGACATTTTTCAACATTTTCCCATCTTATCCAAATATGGTTGCTTTGGGGTCAAAAAAAAATATTTTAACCCAGATGCAAAAATGAAGGACCTGCTTGATGATTAGGACCTCAAATGCAAAGGTGTGATGTATTGCTGGCGAAATCCATCTTTTCTATACATTTTATGGTCTAGAGCAAGGTGGCCAACTCCAGGCGTCAAGAGCCAGTGTTCTGCAGGTTTTAGATGTGTCCCTGATCCAGCATACCTGAATCACATATAGAAGTCCTTAGCAGGACTCTGGAGAACTTGACTGCATACTGAGGAGGTAATGCAGCCATTTGATTCAGGTGTGTTGGATCAGGGACACATCTAAAACCTGCAGGACACCGGCTCTCGAGGCCTGGAGTTGGCCACCCCTGGTCTAGTGCAATATAAATTGCTTTGCTGGGTATAGCTGCCGTGTGGACCTAAAAAGAGCAGTAAGAGAAAAAACAATCTACAGCATACATCTGAATGGGTGAGGTTTTGATTTCCTGTGGCTCTATCAAGCAAACTGTCATACTGTATAGCTGACTCACCAGTGCCTGTGATGGTGACTGTGGTCCTGAGAGCTGTGACTGACATCTCTTTTAGACATCCCACTCCTCCTTCCTTTCCCCTTCCTGCTACATATTCTCCACAGCGCACACTCACAACTACCTTCCTATCAACAAAGTCCTGAAAACATACAGAGCATAAAATACACAAATCACAATACATACACAAATCACTTCATAGAATCTGATTACATTTCTCTACATGTATCTCACCTCCACAGCAATGAAGGAACAGTCTCTTCCTTGCAGTAAATACCTCTTTTTGTCAAAAGTGGTCACCTGTAGAGACCCCATTAGGGTGCACTCAGCTGCACACTTCTCCCCAGTACACTGCCACTGACCTGCACTGCACACACTATCAAGGTAAAGGAAGAAAAAGTTGACAGTAAATGGGCAAAAGGGTTAACAGATGAAGAGGTCACAGGAAAGACATCAAACTACACCTCATTCCCCCCCCTCACCAGGTGTTGCATCTCTGCTGTATTTTGTCCCCTGACTGGTATGCGCGTCTGCGATGAAAACAAGGACAGTCATCTCTTTTCAGACACCTTCCCTGGTGAAAGTAAAGGCCTGGAGGACATTCACATCCCCCAACGCACTCATCCCTGCACTGGTCCATAGCTGCAGAAGGCCCTGGGGGCTGTGGAGAAGTACAAGTGGGAGGACACGAGGACATGCAGTCTGAAAACACCTGACCTCTGGGACAGACACGCCCTGAAAAGACATAAAAAAGCGAGAATGCAGCATTAAAGAAGAACAGTGGCCATTTAGACTGTGTTCTATTATTCCTGCTAACCTCTCATGTATATGCTCGCTAACAATTTATAATAATGTGCTGTGAGTCAGTGCTGAAACTGTCAGACTGACTTAGTCCCCACTCTGTCAGTGTTCATTTTATTTTAAATGTTATTGGAAATTTTTGGATATGTTGCACATACTTTTCTTAAACACTTTTAGAAAAATAATTTGGTGAAATGAAAAAAATAGCAATGCTAGTGATACTGTGATGCTCAGAAATTATTAGCAAGAATAGCTATTAGCTTTCTTGACTGACAGCATACACTGATAGCATAATTACAGGCCAATCTCCAACTTTCCTTTTCTCTCAAAAATTTTTGAAAGAGTAGTTGTAAAACAGCTAACTGATCATCTGCAGAGGAATGGTTTATTAAAGAGCTTCAGTCAGGTTTTAGAATTCATCGTTATTATATATAAATAACAAATTGAACTGAATTGAATTGAATTGAACTGAAACTTTAACTCTTATTTGTTGTTTTTGTTTTTTTTTGCAGATTTGATAAACTCAAAATCCAAGTGCTGGTAGGTGGGTCTGTAACCACAAGTGTGTAAAAGCATACAGAAAATCAATTACACAGTTAATTCTACTACTATTATTGATACAATATTTTGTTTTTAAAATCATAGTTATTGTCACTACAGGGCTATGGTAGTGACAGATTGACTAGGACTTATATATCCACTAGCTCACTTGGACTACTAAGACCAAATGTTAACCATGGATTACCTGAAAACTGAAGCCAGCATGGCAGGGTCAAAAACTGCAATTCCTCAAATAGTCACTGTAGGCTGACTTGAAAAGCAAGTAAGCCCTTATAGATTCTACATTAAAATGTAGATTTCTGTGTCAATACAACACACTCATAACATTTTATGGATGCACCTTGCTAACCAAGTAGATAGCTTTAGCTGAGTGGTCAGTAAGACTGAAAAATCACTATATAAATACATGAACTTAGAACATCATTCTCTATTTGGAATTTAGTGACTTCAGGCTCCTAAAAAAACCAAGACAGCATGAGCTAAAATGCTGAAAAACAGACTTCAAAATGTGACTTAGACAAATGGGTGACATGTTGGATACATTCATTTTTTTTTTAATAATCTATATGATGTTAGCTAAATTTTGTGTAATCTGCTTTGTCAAACTGATTTACTGACTGGTCAGCAAGTCTTTCTGTGCTATATTCAAGAATTTCTGTTTTATCAAATTAACAGAATATCACTTTAAAGGTTTAAGGGAGGGAAAGTTAGAGGACTAGTGTAACATTTCCTTACCACACAGAGTGGGTGTTCTCCACATTAGGATGATGTGTTGTTGGTTACACTCTCGGGCGTAGCTAGCCAGGGTGTCGCATACTGCCCTTTCTCTCTCTTTGGGTGGCAGGCTGCAATACAGGTAAAGACAGGTGTCTATGTAGGCTGCTGGATCCAGCTGAAAAACATAAAAACAGTAACTTATCTTACAGGAAACTATGTGTCATTTAGACAAAACATTCTTTGATATGCTTGTACTAGCAGACATTATAATGTTTATTTATTTTAGACTGTACTTTTGTAATTCTTTATCCTGCTGCTGTAACACAATAATTCCCCTTGTGGGATGGATCTGTATCTCTGCAAGTAAGTAACAGTATCACATTTGATGACATGTGTCATAAAAGTCTGAGAAATCAACATCTTGCTCAAAGTGGCTTTCATTAATGTCTTTTTTAAGTATTGATTGCATATATTTCCTAGGAAATTGGATACTGGTTTTATAAAGGGATACACAGAATAAATGTAGGCATTATAAACCTATATGTATAAAACACAGTATTTTATAATCAATGCACCATGGGGTTCAAGTAAAGTCAACGACAGGTAGACAATACAGCCAAAGTAATTTGTCAGTTCATGCCTTATTTACCACAGTTTTATTACAGTGTAACCATGACAAGTCATTAGTCTTTAATGCAGCTTCAAGGTTTCCATGAGTATAGCCTTTCCCTTTCTCGGAACTCTAACAGTAAACCTGGTCAGTTATTTACTTTGAGTTGCTTTTTTACAGCCTGATATTCTGAGAAATTTACATTTACACAACATTTACAGTTGTGGTCAGAAGTTTACATGCACTTGTCATGGACATGAATCTCATACTGATTTGGGGGTGGGGGGTTAATGAGTTCTTTGCTGTTCTTTTTCTAGGGTGGAATGATTTTATAGCATACATCTGTAATGACGTTTTTGGTTATTTTTTGTTTTTTTAATAAGGATTGGGTACACAATTTATTCTGGATTTTGTCTAATCCACAAGTTAAAAATTATAAATAAAGGCTAAAATATATTCACCCTCACTAATATTTGATCAAATGTCCGGTAGCAAGATGATTTTGGTAGCCATCAACAAGTTTATAATAATTCTGGCTGGATATTTGAACACCCGTCTTGGCAGAATTGATAAAATTAATCTAAATTGCTTGGTTTAAAACCCAGCTTTTAAGCACAGTCCACAAATATTCAATAGGGTTAAGGCTTGGGCTTTGGGACGGCCATTCCAGATTACCATGAATTAATGTTAGGCTGCTTTATTCCAAAGCAAGTTTGGATGAGTGTTTGGAATCATTTTCCTGTTGGAACACTCAGATGTTCATCTAGCTGTTGATTTGAGGTGAAGCTGAAAAATTTGGAAGTAGTCCTCTTTCATTATTCAGTCTACTTTGTACAATATTGCAGTACCTCTGGCAGCAAAACAGCCCCAGAGTATGATGCTGCCACCACATGCTTGACAGC